>NC_045444.1:91541287-91866350 GCF_002776525.5 Piliocolobus tephrosceles
TCTGGACAGGCCTCTGCTGCTTTAGCTGAGCCCTGTCCCCAGAGGCGGAGTCTACAGAGACAGGCAGGTTTCCTTGAGCTGCTGTGAGCTCCACCCAGTTCGAGCTTCCCAGCGGCTTTATTTACCTACTTAAGCCTCAGCAATGGCGGGCGCCCCTCCCCCAGCCTCGGTGCTGCCTTGCCGTTATTTTGCCGCAGACTGCTGTGTTAGCAAGGAGGGAGGCTCCGTGGGCGTGGGACCCTCCCGGCCAGGTGTGGGTTATAATCTCCGGTGTGCCGGTGTTACAGCACAGTATTGGGGTGGGAGTTACCCGATTTTCCAGGTGTTGTGTGTCTCAGTTCCCCTGGCTAGGAAAAGGGACTCCCTTCCCCCTCGCGCTTCCCAGGTGAGGCAATGCCTCGCCCTGCTTCAGCTCTCGCTGGTCGGGCTGCAGCAGCTGACCAGCACCGATTGTCCGGCACTCCCGAGTGAGATGACCCCAGTACCTCAGTTGAAAATGCAGAAATCACCGGTCTTCTGTGTCGCTGGCGCTGGGAGATGGAGACTGAAGCTGTTCCTATTCGGCCATCTTGCTCCAGCCTCTTCTTTTCTTTTCTTTTGTTTTACCCTGTTCATGACACAGCTATGGAATTGGTTTGTGGATTCAAAGTTTTCTACAGCACATTTTCATCCTGAAGATTTTCATAGTGAATCCCAGCAGGGATGTATGCTTGTGTTGGCATGAGTGAAATGCGTGTGCAAAAAGAAACCATTGCTTTAATAGTGTGGCCTTTTATCTCTACTCTCTCTGAACCAAACCTGGCTTTTGTAAAGGTTTGCATCAGTGTATATGGGATATTTACTAGAGCCAATTTTGATTGAGATGTATTTCAGTCAGCAAAATGGAAGTGGTTAAGGTAGAAATGCTTGGTAATTGCTGAATTATCCCAACTTCCTTAAGTTTTTTCTATTTACCAGCTTTAAGTGATGATTTGGAGTTACAGATGAAGCCCTAATACCATATAAATGTCCATATTGACAGACCTGGATTCTAAATATTTGAGAAGATGGTGTAGTTTAAATAGATTAAATGAAAGAAAGATGTTTATAATACCTTTCGTCATACATTTTGTGATTTAGCATGATCTGAAGCAGACCTTATGGAAATTGCTGTTTTTCAATATCCTCACCCTTTCAGTAATAAACAACGTTATCCTTGTGTATCTAAGAGCTGGGCTTAAGCAGTTTTAATATATTTAATGATATAGGAAAACTAGGGGGAAATTAGCTATAACTGGATGTGGGAAAGAATCCAATTATAAATAGGAATTATGATTATGAACATGTTTATATCAGTCTTGTATTTGAAAAAAATTGTTTTCCACTCTATTCGGCACTTTTGAAATGTGTTATTTTAATATGAGAAAGAAACAGTGAACAATAAAAGAGGGGTTGCAGAATTACCTTTTTGAACTTCTGAACTTCTACAGCTCTGAAGATTTTAAAGCAGCCTTTACTTCAACATATTTGTGTAGACAGAAGTGCACCCACTGGTGTTAGCCTTATGTTGAAAGATTAGCAGAGCAGATGAAATGTTGATTTTGACATCAATAGTTATTTTCATTTTTGATACCTCAATGAGATGGATGAATGTGTTTGGTCCACTCAAATCTCACAAGCGAAATAGAATTCCCTCTCTACCCACCATCACCTCTGCCTTTTTTAAAAGCTCACAGCTGTCTTTTGACACCTGGTATCAGGTTAAGTCAACTTTTATACATTTTTACCAAAAATATGCAATAAAACCAAACACAAAAAGACAAACTCCAGCATGTAAAGAGTATATTTTATAAAAATTTTATTATAAAAATTTCACTGGTCTTTTAAAATCTAAATCAGAATACTGAGAATTTTTTTTTTTTTTGAGACGGAGTCTCGCTCTGTCGCCCAGGCTGGAGTGCAGTGGCGCGATCTCGGCTCACTGCAAGCTCCACCTTCCGGGTTCACGCCATTCTCCTGCCTCAGCCTCCGGAGTAGCTGGGACTACAGGCGCCCGCCACTTCGCCGGCTAGTTTTTGGTATTTTTTTTTTTTTTTTTTTTAGTAGAGACGGGGTTTCACCGTGTTAGCGAGGCGGATCACGAGGTCAGGAGATCTAGAAATCTTAACAATGAACTCAACTTTGCTGATTATTAGCAATGAGAAGGAGAAAAAATATCCAAGGAAAGATCATAGGAAAATATAAAAGAAATAGGGGTATAGAGGGAAGGCTTTGGTTTTCTTTCGAGTATACTTCATACCATAGATTTGTTCCTCAAAAGTTGTGTAAAAATTAGTATGTTAAGAAAGTATAGAAGTGTATCTACTCTGAGAGTGCTTCTCAAGGGAAGCTCTCCAAGAAAACATTTAGTCAAATGAATACCTCTTAATTGATCTTTTGGGGAATTTTTATATGTATGTTTATTCAGTTGGAGTTTGCCTGCCTTACTATTTGGTGCATTATGACATTTTATGCTTGGAGTGGACCTTAAAAATCTTCTTATCCCCAGTGTAAAGAAATTAGAAGTGAAGGTCAGGAGATGATGTGTCTGGTCACCAGGCAAAGCAGTGATAGAACTTACATTAGAATCTGTGTCTCTTTTGTGTTAGACCAGAATTCAGCTACTATATCTTGATCTTTACTCATTTTAAATTAATTTTTTTTAAACCTATGAAAACCGTTCAGCAGCTCTTCCAGACACACCGGATGAAGAGAAGGTGTGGCCAACCCTGATTATATTGATTATCAATGGGATTTAGCCTCTGTAGCACATAATCCGCAACGGCGTAATCTCTGTAGAAACAGTCCATTGAAAGTTGTAGACTTTTAGTACATTTTACAAAGTTCAGAACTGTTTACGCTGAGTCCAGTTTTATCCCATATGCATTCAGGTAGTTTATCCACATGGCTTAGTGTGTGTTTGTGAATGAGCATGAGCACCCTATGTGCGTGCTTTCTATAAGCTGAGGATTTGAGCTAGTCATTTAATGTTAATGATTTTACCTGCTCCCAGAATTAGCATGGGACTAGTTAGTAGAATATTTATGATCTAATTAATTGTGTTCCATAAAAGGTTTTTTTTTTATTTTAAAGATGCAATTATTACAGCATAATCTCTAGAATAATGAAAAACTTGATAGTCTTTCATATAAATAATTTCTCTGAATGTTTCATAATATGGTATCTTTTGCTTACCCTCTTTGCCTGAAATCAACAACTAAGAGACTTTACAAGGTAAATACAGTTAACGTGCTTGCTTTCAAAACCAACTCTTAGGAAACGGGGGTCCCAAGAAATTTTGGTTCTTTCTTTGACCTTCAGTTTCTTCTTCGACAAGATATTAATCTTTTTGTCTTCCATATGTTCAAGTATGAAATTGGAATAGGAATGCCAAGAAATCCACTAGATTGTTGTGGCTATACATCTAGTTATATGTGAAATAGTTTGAGATCTTTGAAAGAAAGGTAAAGTGTATATAAGACATTATTATAGGTTTTTGTTGCTGTCATTATAAAAGAATCCATAACATAAGTAATAAGGTCAGCATTCTCTAAGTCAGCAAGTATTTATTGTGGTGCACAGAAAGAACACTGAACTGAGTATCAAGAATCCTAGATTCTGGCTTTGTCACTAACACAACATATAAAAAGAGACCAGTCATTTCAGCTTTCTGCTTCTGAGTTTCCTTTGCTGTAAAATGGGTGAACTGGCTTCGCTCGTCAACACTATCCTTCCTGGCTTAGTTAATATTTTTGGGGATTTTTCCTGAGTCTCAGATCTATGCTAGTTACTTTAAGGCAGTGGTTTTTGAAGTGTTGTTCCTGGACTAGCAGCATCAGAAACTTGTAGACCCTCTGGCCTCACCCTAGACCTACTGCAGCAAAATTTTAGGCATTGGGTGCAGGGCCCAGCAATCTGGGTTTTCACAAGACTCCAGGTAATTCTGATCTGTGTTAAAGTTGGAGAACCACTGTTAGAATAGACATAAAAATGAATAAAACACAGTTCTTCTTAAGCAGTTTTTAATTTAGCACTTTTATATCTCTAATTGTCATGCCAATTTTAGCTATGTAGGTATAAAATCTAGTGGTTTGTGTGTGTGTGTGTGTGTGTGTGTGTGTGTGTGTGTGTGTAGTAAATTATAGGCATATTAATTGCTAGGACTGAAACATTTAGGGATGGTATCTTTGAAGTCAGCTGAGAGATTTCCAATGGCAAGGCATTGCCAAAGGCATAAAAGTATATATGAAGTTTGAAAATAGCAGTGTTTAACAGTCACATGTTAATTTCATGTGTGCTTATCAAATGCAGTTTGTTTTACTTTACCACAGATATTTTTGTTCTGAAAAGTAAAAACAAATATTCTGGAATTATGCCCAGAATTTTAATTTTAAAATTTACATTATGATTATTATGTATGAGCACCAGGCACATAACCTGATGTTCAGATCCTCTCTGTGTAATGTTTCTATTACTCTCATTCTAACATTCATATGCAATTTCAAAAGAAACTTGTAGTTGACTTTTCAGAATGCAAATCTTGTTTTGAAATGCACCTGAGTTTTTGAAACATAATTCAGTTGCAGTTAAATTTTATGGGCAGGTGGTTTTCAATGTAGCTAAAATTCACTGAGGGGGGGAAATCATGGCCATATATGATTACCTGTAAGTCAGAGGGAGATACCTATTGATAGACAGGACCGCTATTTCAGTTCTCATCTGAGAGATGAAAAATTGAGCAATAAAACTACTTTTAATTTCGTTTTGTAGCTACAGTAGGCCAGGGAAATTCAGTGAGAACTTGGGAATGCATCGAGCATTTTCTTCCAAAAAAAGTATCAAGAGTGTTAAGTTTCTTTGGACATGTATAACCTAGTGGTGCTTTATAATGAATACACATTCTTGTATGAGATCAGTGACTGGTACTAACTGTGAAATATGAAATTATAGCCTGGCGCTGATACCATGATTACCCCTGGAGAGACTGTTGCCCCTCTTGGTGCATGGCCCCTTTCATCCAGCCTGTGAACACTTGCAGTTGTTAGCACCAGTGCTAACCAAATGTAAACACCTTTACTTTCCAGCTGTTGCTAATTGGTTTGGGAATAATTATGGGAGTGTTGATTTTAAAGCTAAAAATAGTGCGGTGATGTTTAAATCCAACTCATTTTGGCTGTCAGAAATGCTCCTGTGATCCTGAAAGTGTTGCTAAAAACGTTTGCTTTAAAAAAAAAATGTAGTAATTAAACTTGTCTGTTGTGAGAGCCACATATATCTGCCTGCTGCCTGCTCTGATGAAAGTGGTAAAGGGCAAACTTCTTAAAGGTCTCTGACCAGTTGACAGGACACAATCTCCTGCTGAACTTTATTTTAGAGAGTAAAGCCTTGTCATTTGAGCAAAGAAGGAGACAAAATAAATTTTGAAATAGCTCTATGCGTTCTGTATCATACAGCTGATTATATGCTTCTGTGTTAACATTAAAAATAGAAATTGTAATAATTATATTAATAAAATTAATTAAAGTGCTTCCAAACTGTTAGGTTTTCTAGAGGCAAGTTTGAGGGTTTGAAATCACGTAATTAATATTTCTCAAACCTAAAGCTGAAGAAATATGGTAGCTGTTTGGCATCAATTGTTTATTCCTCTGGTTCTTCATAATCAGGGTTGTTTTTGTACCTTTCCTTCTAAATTTAAAAGTCATCTTACAGATTTTTCTCAAAGTCATTTAAATAAGCAATGAGGAAAAGTATATTTTCATCTTGAGACATGTGCAATTTCATGACTCTTCATTTTACCATATAATTTAGTGAAGGAAAAGCTTAAGTATTCTTAATTTATTGTTTGTCAATTATTTTGTAATTTTTGGAAAAAATGATTTTATGTACCCTGTTAAGAGGTAAACTGCTTTTGTCGATAAGTATTGAAGCACTGCACAGCTACAGTGTTGCTGAAGTCAATTTGAAATTGGCTTTATGTCCTTATAGGATGCCCTAAACATCTGTCTGCCTGTCCCATCTTCAGAGAATATCAAAGAATTTTGTTAGTGCAGTATGTGGAAATGATCTTGGCAAGTGACAAACACTGCTCATTAGTTGAGGGTGATAAACTATAGTTACTACCCCTTTTTGATGGCTATGGCAAGGGAAATGTTTCTGATGTTATCTTAATAATAATAGGAGATATAAGTCTGTGAATGTGTATTCTTTTTCAAGTCTGTAGTTATTGACATGATTTCTCCAAATGTGTAGTCAGTTCAGAATTACCCTTGAGCAGATTATGACATTGTAATTGGCCCAATATTACTTTCAAATTGTAATTGACATTTCCGTATACTCAGAGCATTAAGTATGTTGTTGATATGAAAAGAAACTTTGCTTGCTATCTAACTGGAACTAGATGAAAAATTCATTTTTTAACCTTGCATAATATTGATTTGAGCCAGAAAATATGTTATTTTTCTACCTTGTTTAGGGATCAACAAGAAAGTTCCATTTAGAGTATGGTGCAGAGGCAACAATAATTATATACAACTTTATAGCAAATATCACAGTTTTTTTCTTTGATACCCTGAGGATACATCCCACAAAGAATTATAAAACTAAAAAGAATATTTATTTTAATTAACTGTCACTGTTAACTGTTCATGAATTGAGATACTTTATGATGCTTAGATGGTGATATCCTCCAAATTGATCTTTATATTCAATGCGATCCCTAGCAAAAACCCAACTGGTTTTTTTTATTTTTTTGCAGATATTAACAAACTGATTCTAAAATTAATATGGAAATGCAAGAGACCCACCATAGCCAAAACAATCTTGAAAAATAAGAATGAATTTGGAAGAATCACGCATCCTAATTTCAAAATTTAGTACAAAACTACAATAATTGACCGTGTCGTAGTGACATAAAATAGACATATATAGATCAATGAATGAAGTACAATTGAGGATCCAGAAGTATACCCTTATATTTTTGGAAAATTCATTTTCTATAAGGGTGTCAAGACAATTCAATGAATAAAAAACAGTCTTTTCAATGAATGATACTAGCACAACTAGATATCTACATACGAAGAATGAATTTGAGCTCCTTCCTCACACAATGTGCATAAATTAACTCAAAATGATAATAGGCCTAAATGTAAGAGTCAACACTGTGTAAGATTCTTAGAATAAAACAAAGGTGTGAATCTTTAGGACCTTGTATTAGGCAATGTTTCTTAGATACAACACCAAAAAACACAAGCAACAAAAGAAAAGATAAATAAATTGGACTTGGTTAAAATAAAAAACTTTTGTGCTTTAAAGGACACATGAAGAAAGTGAAGACAACCCAAAGAACAGAAAAACATATTTGCAAATCATATATTGGATAAGAAATTTGTAAATGGAATATTTAAAGAACTCTTTACAGGTCAATAATAAAAAGACATACAGTTAGACATTTCTCCAAAGAAGAAACACAAATGGCCAATAATCACAGGGAAAGAAGCTCCACATCATTAATCATTACAGAAATGCAAATCAAAACTACAACGACATATCACTTTATACCCATGAGGATGAATAAAATAAATTAAAAATAAAAATAAGTTGTGGCAAGTCTATGGAGATATTAAAACCCTCATGTATTACTGGTAAGAATCATGGCAAATTATTCAGACGTGGGAAATAGTGCAGCAGTTCCTCAAAATGTTAAACATAGAGTTACCATATGACCAACAATTCCACTCCACAGTGTACACCTAAGAGAACTGAAAGCATATGTTCACATGAGAACTTGTACCCAAATGTTCATAGCAACATTATTCATAATAGGCAAGAGTGGAAACAGCCCAAATGCTCACCAGCTGATGAATGGATAAACTAAATGTGGTATATCCATAAAGTGGAATATTGTTGGGCCATAAAATGGAATAAAATACTAATATATGCTACAACATGAATGAGCTTTTGAAAACATTATTATTCTACGTGAAAGAAGCCACATGTCTTATGATTCTGTCTATATGAAATGTCTAAAATAGTCAACTGCTTTAAGACAGAAATTAGATTAATGATTGACAGGGCCTGTTGGGGAAAGGGAGGATGAGGAATGGCTGCTAATGGGTTTGGGGTTTCTTTTTGGGGTGATAAACATGTTCTAACGTTAGATGGTGGTGATTACAAAACTCTGAATACATTGAAAACCACTTGATTGTACTCTTTAAAATGGTGACTCTTACGTAAATTACATATCAATAAAGCTGTTGTAAGAAATAAAAATCATCTTAAAGCAATCCTTTAGATGATCATAGCTGCAGCCCCACAGACATGGGGCTGCAAACTTACCAGAGACCCAACTCTAGAACTGCCCAGCTAAGCTATTTCTGAATCTCTGATTCACAGAAACTATGAGAGATAATAAATGTTTATTTTTTAATGTATTAAGTTGTGGAATAATTTATTATTATACAACATTAAAAAATTAATACAATGAACTCTTGGTGTTATGTGCTTGATATATAGAGAACCAGATACAAATTCATTCCTGTGTAAGAGAAGCAGATAAGAAAGTTAATGATTTTGGCAAAAATGAGGTCATCAAATATCCTGACATGCATGATAATCACAGGTTCCACTATTATGTTAAATTATCTCCCTAAGTATTTTTGTAACCTGCTCAACCCTGTCTCCTTTATCTGTAAGCATATATCAAGCCCTTCATAATAATATGAATATTTGAAAGCGTTCAAAAACATTCATCTTTTAAAATTTGGTACCTTAAACCATGAGGTGTTTTTGAGCCTTATGGAAATTCTTTCTTATCTAAGTGAAAAGGAGAAAATTAATTTTTAAAAAGTCTAGTGTAGGCCAAGTCTTTCACAAAACTACCAACCCCTGCATGAAATGTTGCCACTCAATCTAAAAGTGAGAGACATTTTTTTTTTAACTCAGTTCACTACAACAAAGTCCTTCTGTTGCAGTTATGTCTTACTTTCCTTAAGATAATAACCTCCTGGGCGCGGTGGCTCACGCCTGTAATCCCAGCACTTGGGAGGTCAAGATGACCAGATCACAAGGTCAGGAGATCGAGATCATCTTGGCTGATATGGTGAAGCCCCATCTCTACTAAAAATACAGAAACAAAATTAGCTGGCCGTGGTGGTGGACGCCTGTAGTCCCAGCCACTCAGGAGGCTGAGGCAGGAGAATGGCGTGAACCCGGGAGGCGGAGCTTGCAGTGAGCTGAGATCGCACCACTGCACTCCAACCTGGGCAACAGAGCGAGACTCCATCTCAAAAAAAAAAAAAAAAAAAGATAATTACCTAATATACTCATGTCCAGCCTCTTAAGCTCATATGTTGTCTTCCTTACTCTGTTGCAGTAATGCATTTGGATGCATAAATGCTGTTTGTTAAGTGTGGATTTTTGATAAGTCTTTCTGTATCTGGTTTGTTGCTTTGGTGAAACCAGAGTCCATATCTAACAATACTTTTTTGTGACTCCAATTGTGAAGAGAGGGGTACCCACAGGATTCCCTGTTAGAGAACAGCTCTGAGGCCTAATGTCTTCCATAAGGAAGCAGCAGCATCAGGCATGCCTTCTAGAATCCATCCTCTCCTCTGCTTCTCTGGGTAACATCCAATACAACTTTGCCACTGTCCTGGAGTACAGGGCCTCTCTGACCCTCTAACCTTTCTGTACTGGGAGCCTGTTTACAATTTTAGAAATTAAATGGGCAATTTGAATCTCTCTCTTAAGATTATCCTCAGAATCAAATTTCATGACAAAGTAAGAATTCTGGATTTCTTCTTCCTGCAGTGTTTCTGCCTGACTTTGACAGAGGTGACTTTACCAAGCAGTGTTTTTTCATGAATTTTGCTTTCTTTATATTTAATGTTGTGGGGGCAAGCAAGTATGTACCTTAAGGCTAATATATCACCATCTGTCACCAGAGCCTCCCCTTCGGTATTCTTTTTGTTCCTGGTTTAAAACACTCAATCCCAAAAGCCTATGGCTGAGTAGCAAGAAGCTAAATGAAGTATTCCAAAGCTCTTAACATGCTGCCTTGTATACATGACGCATTTGAGCATTTCAGAAACCAAACAGGAGAGAAAAGAACATTGAAAGCACCGAAAAGATTAACACCTGCTTTCAGTTTTCAAAGAAATTAGAGCATACTGTATATATCTAGCATAAAGCCGTTTACTATCCCATATTGAGATATTTTATTCAGATTTTCAATTCAATATGCATAGCATCACCTGCTTATGACTTTGTTTCACTATAGGATTCCACGCAGAACTTGGAAGAGAGAGAAGTTATGAATGGTGTACAGACAGAACTAACATCACCAAAAACTAAGGATACATTGAGGTATTCTCTTATGCAAATAAGAATATCTGATTTATTTCAATTTGATGTGTTTTTTTAATAGTTTATAATTGTTCTTTACAAGAAAGATCAGGATAAATAGAATCATGGAGAGAGAGAGAGATAGGAGATATATATATATATATATATATATATATGTATAGGATATATATATATATGTATAGGATATATATAGAGAGAGAGAATATGTATATATTCTTTAGTTAAAAATGTTTATGAATATGTGTGTACTTTGGTTATCAAAACGGACTTTTCACATGAGTTTTATCACCTTTTGTAGGTTAAAGAACTGCAATTCAGAACAATTAAGTGACAACTACAGACTTAATTGACACCCACCACTCTTGTCTACAAAGCCACTGTTTTAAACATTCCTATTGCATGTACATTCCCTGATGCCTTGGTGTTTTATTTCATGCTACCTGACTAAGGCTAGGAAACTTCTCATATAAAAGTGCAGCTAAAATCAGTTTTATATCAAATTCAGAAAGTAGAGTGAGTGCAATTCCCAGCACTTTAAGACCCTGGAGTGGGAAAGGATGATAACAATCTTAACGTCATTGAATGCATGAGGGAAAGCTTGGAGGTTACAGCTCTAAGACAGGACATTGATTCTAGCCGGAATGAGATGAAAAAACAGTTAAAGTGAAATTAGGAAGCCAATTCTGGCTGAATTACATGGTCCATATGCTCCTGGGGCAGGGAGAATCTCATATCCCACAAGACTTGGCCCGTGCATAGGACTTTGGGCACACATCCACATAGAAGCTAAGTAAATTATTTGTAGTCTAGCTCAAAATGTCTTGAAACTGTTTAATTTCTATAATCATTGCTCAAGCCTTTGTTATCCCTCAGCTACACTATTATAATAACCTACTAACTTCTCTGTCAAATATCAGTTTCTCCTTATTCTAATCATTCCCACATATTACTGTTGGATAAAATTTTTTAAACCACAGAATTTATCAAACCATCCCTTAGTTCCAAACCTTTTGGATTTAGATAAGTCCTGGGTTTGAGCACTAGCTCTGCTACTTACTACCTGTGTAATCTTGGACTAATTACATTACTTCTTTAATATGTATCTTCATAGGCAAATTGATATCATCATCACATAGATTATTATGAAGATCAAATGAGATACAGTACGGACAACTGACTTAGCACAATGCTAAATGAAAGGCTGGAGAAACATTAATTTCTATTGCCATTATCGTCATTTTTACACAGATTGTAGTTTATTGTAACTATTTCTCATTCTCCCAAGCAAGACTGAATCCTCCAAAGGATTCCTGACACCTAATTCAGGTCTTGGAATATAATAGGGACATACTTGTTGAGTGAATGACTGAATGGATGCAACACATTGCTCCATAAGTCATAAGCAAAACTGTTAACTGCTCACTCATTATTAACACAAACATCTTTAAAGAAAAATAACATTTAAAAGACATTCTCCAAATAGTTTTACAATATGCACCTCTTATGAAGCACCATTCAACTTATTTTGATCTTAAAAAGACAATGAAGCAAGAGGTTTGGTGGTTTTTTAAGAAAATTACACTTTGACTTCTTTTTAAATGGCAAGCGATATGTACAAAAGACCTTCACCTCATCCCTAATTCCTATCTTGTTTCTGACTGTGCCTTACCTCTCCACTCCCGCTTCCCCAAATAAGCCTTCTTCCAGACTTGCCTTTTATTTCATGCTTAACACTGTCAGCCTGTTTTAGCCTACCCTCTCCTGTGTCCAGGATGTCTATTCATTGGTCAAACTGTTTGCAGAGGCCATCTCAAAATATATGAGACATTTCCCTGTGTTGTAGTACTTTATTCCTGTAGTTATTGCTCAAGCCTCTATTATTCTATTACTTGCAGTTAGATTATTCCAATAATTTAGTAATTCCTGCCTCAAGTACCAATCTCTCCCTTGTGGTTCCCTTTTCCAATTGGTCTCACATATCACTGCATAAATATTTCTAAACCATGGCACTTACCACACTTTTCCCTAATTCTAGAACCTGTAGTGACTTCATTTTCTGCAAATTAAGTATAAATTTGCTAGCCAGAAATTTAACACACCACTCCGAGATTTGATCTCAAGCTAATGGTTTAATCGGTCTCCTATACTCAGCACCTTTCTTTCTTTCCCTCTCTTTTTCTCCCTCCTTCTTCCTCCTCCTTATTCTCTGTCTCTCCCATCTTCCTCCCTCCCTACCTCTCTCTAATATTACAACCAATTGTTACGCTCACAAACTATCCTCATTCAATACCTCTGTGCAGTTGACTTTCTCTCCTATGCATGCCTGCTACATCCCCTCAACTGCCTTTTCTGATGGAAGACCCATTTGTCCTTCTTCAGGAATAGATTCCTAATCCAAGCTTCTCTTCCTAATCCTGTGCCCTCCTCCTCTGAAACACATAACAAGGTGCCTCCACTTTGAAACTGCACCTTGGTTAAGCAGTTAAGAACTCTGCTCTGGGGTGCAGTAAATCCCTATTTGAGTCTTGCCTCTATAGAAATGGTATGCTGTTGGACAAATTATTAAACTCTCTAAGCATAAGTTTATTTCTAAAATGGATGTGATATAAATGTTTACATTATAGATTTAATATCAGTACATGATATAATGTCCAGAAGAAGGTTAGTACACTGCCTCCCAAGTAATAGCGTGTGTTCACTGAGAGTTTACTACTGTGACCCATTGCTTTCTATTCTTTTTTATTACCTGTCTCAATCCTCCCCTTAGATTATAAACTCCTCAAGCATTGGTCTTTGTTTTTACCTTGTGGAACTTCCCCAGTGAAACAACTCAATTAATATTTGTTGAATTCACGTGAAGTAAGTGGATCTCATCACCAACGACAAAGTCCTTGGTAGATTTTTACTCGTACATTTGCATCCTCAAGACGTTTTGCCATCAAGTAGAGTTCAAGGTTATCCTCAGACTCTTCCTGGAGGTTTCCCTCTGTAGTCCGCCTCTCATACCATTGTGTGCCACAGATCTGAGAATCCACCCTTCCAGAAAATCAGCTAACACCCACCCAGGTGCTTGCAGTCCTTTGTCTTCTCTCTGCATGTCAGCAGTCTGATTGCAAATAAAACATGTTCCTCAATCCTGCAGTATTTAAGGCTTTTTAAAGAAAGTCTTACTGAGGAAATCAATAGAAAAAAATGGATTATTCTCTTTTAGCCTGTAAGCTTGTTTCCTTAGAAAGTTCTAACAATCATACTAATAGCAGGTAGTTATTGAACGCTTTGTAAATGCCAGATGTGGTATGTGTAACATATGTGTGTTATGATCTTTATTTTTCCTGTTAAAGCCAACAACTCTAATAGGGAAACAACTAATTTTTTTTTTTTTTTTTTTTTTTTTGAGATGAAGTTTTGCTCTTTCACCCAGGCTGGGGCGAAGTGGTGTGATCTCAGCTCACTGCAACCTCTGCCCCCTGGGTTCAAGTGATTCTCATGCCTCAGCCTCCCAAGTAGCTGGGATTACAAGTGTGTGCCACTACACCCGGCTAATTTTTGTATTTTTAGTAGAGATAGGGTTTCTCCATGGTGGCCAGGCTGCTCTCGAACTTCTGACCTGAAGTGATCTGCCCACCTCAGCCTCCCAAAGTGCTGGGATTACAGATGTGAGTCACCGCGCCTGGCCGGGAATTACCTAATCTTAATGTTCTCTGTGTGCAAATGAGGAAACTGAGGCACTGGGTCTTAATTAAAATAATTTGCTCAGACTCCTGACTCAAAAGTTACCACTGGGATACACTTTCTCTGTAATTACGCATGTGAATCATGATTTTCTTCTGAAATAAAGTACCTCCCCCTCTCCATCCTCAATCTCATCTCTTCCATCCCTCAAAAAGTGACCTGCCATGGAGTTTAATAATCTTAGTGTTAAAAATGCTGTCTATTTGCCTTGTGTAAAGAAATGAGACTTACAAACATCTGCAACTTCTGTTGTATATTTTTCCTTCAGGCTTGAAGTCTTTCTTCTGGATGGAAACCAAATAAAGCCTTTTGCTTCTAGCTCTGGCAGAGTTGCCATTCATAATGACAGTCTCATTTTTAGACCACTGATTCTGCAGTTTCACGCATAGTTTTGTCTAAATCTCAGATTGGTAGCAGCTGGTTCCAGTTTTATCAATTAGATCTTAGAGCATTTTGCTAGTTTAATACTAGTTAAACTAATGCTTTATAACTATCTGCTTATTTTAGTATGTCTTAGAAAGTTGTATAAAGATAGCTATTTTGATCTTAGTAAAATTCTCCCACTTTTCATCTATGTGTAACCAAAATATTTTTCTTTTATCCCACACAGTTTATTTTCTGTTTTTTTTTATAAATGGTTGTCAACCACTTTTTCTTTCCACTGCCAGAATACCCTTTCCACCTCACTTTCTGTATTTTCCATTTTATTTTATTTTATTTTATTTTATTTTTTATTATACTTTAAGTTCTAGGGTACATGTGCACAATGTTCAGGTTTGTTACATATGTATACATGTGCTCTGTTGGTGTGCTGCACCCATTAACTCGTCATTTACATTAGGTATATCTCCTAATGCTATCCTTCCCCCCTCCGCCCTCCCCACAACAGGACCCGGTGTGTGATGTTCCCCTTCCTGTGTCCAAGTGATCTCATTGTTCAGTTTCCACCTATAAGTCAGAACATGTGGTATTTGGTTTTCTGTTCCTGTGATAGTCTGCTGAGAATAATGGTTTCCAGCTGCATCCATGTCCCTACAAAGGACACAAACTCATCCTTTTTTGTGGCTGCATAGTATTCCATGGTGTATATGTGCCACATTTTCTTAATCCAGTCTGTCACTGATGGACATTTGGGTTGATTCCAAGTCTTTGCTATTGTGAATAGTGCTGCAATAAACATACGTGTGCATGTGTCTTTATAGCAGCATGACTTATAATCTTTTGGGTATATCCCCAGTAATGGGATGGCTGGGTCAAATGGTATTTCTAGTTCTAGATCCTTGAGGAATCGCAAAACTGTTTCTGACAATGGTTGAACTAGTTTACAGTCCCACCAACAGTGTAAAAGTGTTCCTATTTCTACACATCCTCCCCAGCACCTGTTGTTTCCTGAATTTTTAATGATCGCCATTCTAACTGGTGTGAGATGGTATCTCATTGTGGTTTTGATTTGCATTTCTCTGATGGTGAGTGATGATGACCATTTTTTCATATGTCTGTTGGCTGTATGAATGTCTTCTTTTGAGAAGTGTCTGTTCATATCCTTTGCCCACTTTTTGGTGGGGTTGTTTGTTTTTTTTCTTGTAAAATTGATCAAGTTCTTTATAGGTTCTGAATATTATCCCTTTGTCAGATGAGTAGATTGCAAAAATTTTTTCCCATTCTGTAGGCTGCCTGTTCACTCTGATGGTAGTTTCTTTTGCTGTGCAGAAGCTCTTTAGTTTAATTAGATCCCATTTGTCAATTTTGGCTTTTGTTGCCATTGCTTTTGGTGTTTTAGACATGAAATCCTTGCCCATGCCTATGTCCTGAATGGTATTGCCTAGGTTTTCTTCTTGGGTTTTTATGGTATTAGGTCTAATATTTAAGTCTTTAATCCATCTTGAATTAATTTTCGTATAAGGAGTAAGGAAAGGATCCAGTTTCAGCTTTCTACTTATGGCTAGCCAATTTTCCCAGCACCATTTATTAAATAGGGAATCCTTTCCCCATTTCTTGTTTTTGTCAGGTTTGTCAAAGATCAGATGGCTGTAGATGTGTGATATTATTTCTGAGGGCTCTGTTCTATTCCATTGGTCTATATCTCTGTTTTGGTACCAGTACCATGCTGTTTTAGTTACTGTAGCCTTGTAGTATAGTTTGAAGTCAGGTAGCTTAATGCCTCCAACTTTGTTCCTTTGGCTTCGGATTATCTTGGCAATGCGAGTTCTTTTTTGGTTCCATATGAACTTTAAAGCAGTTTTTTCCAATTCTGTGAAGAAAGTCATTAGTAGCTTAATGGAGATGGCATTGAATCTATAAATAACCTTGGGCAGTATGGCCATTTTCACAATATTGATTCTTCCTATTCATGAGCATGGTATGTTCTTCCATTTGTTTGTGTACTCTTTTACTTTGTTCAGCAGTGGTTTGTAATTCTCTTTGAAGAGGTCCTTCACTTCCCTTGTACGTTGGATTCCTAGGTATTTTATTCTCTTTGAAGGTATTGTGAATGGTAGTTCATTCACGATTTGGCTCTCTGTTTGTCTGTTACTGGTGTATAAGAATGCTTGTGATTTTTGCACATTGATTTTGTATCCTGAGACTTTGCTGAAGTTGCTTATCAGCTTAAGGAGATTTTGGGCTGAGACAATGGGGTTTTCTAACTATACAATCATGTCATCTGCAAACAGGGACAATTTGACTTCTTCTTTTCCTAACTGAATACCCTTGATTTCTTTCTCTTGCCTGATTGCCCTAGCCAGAACTTCCAACACTGTGTTGAATAGGAATGGTGAGAGAGGGCATCCCTGTCGTGTGCCAGTTTTCAAAGGGAAGGCTTCCAGTTTTTGCCTATTCAGTATGATATTGGCTGTGGGTTTGTCATAAATAGCTCTTATTATATTGAGATATGTTCCATCAATACCGAATTTATTGAGCGTTTTTAGCATGAAGGGCTGTTGAATTTTGTCAAAGGCCTTTTCTGCATCTGTTGAGATAATCATGTGGTTTTTGTCTTTGGTTCCGTTTATATGCTGGATTACGTTTATTGACTTGCATATGTTGAACCAGCCTTGCATCCCAGGGAGGAAGCCCACTTGATCATAGTGGATAAGCTTTTTGATGTGCTGCTGGATTCGGTTTGCCAGTATTTTATTGAGGATTTTTGCATCCATGTTCATCAGGGATATTGGTCTAAAATTCTCTTTTTTTTCTTTTATCTCCATCAGGCTTTGGTAACAGAATGATTTTGGCCTTGTAAAATGAGTTAGGGAGGATTCCCTCTTCTTCTATTGATTGGAATACTTTCAGAAGGAATGGTACCAACTCCTCCTTGTACCTCTGGTAGAATTTGGCTGTGAATCCGTCTGGTCCTGGACTTTTTTGGTTAGTAGGCTATTAATTATTGCCTCAATTTCAGAGCCTGCTATTGGTCTATTCAGGAATTCAACTTCTTCTTGATTTAGTCTTGGGAGAGTGTAAGTGTCCAGGAAATTATCCATTTCTTCTAGGTTTTCTAGTTTATTTGTGTAGAGGTGTTTATAGTATTCTCTGATGGTAGTTTGTATTTCTGTGGGGTCGGTGGTGATATCCACTTTATCATCTTTTATTGTGTCTATTTGATTCTTTTCTCTTTTCTTCTTTATTAGTCTTGCTAGCAGTCTATCAATTTTGTTGATCTTTTCAAAAAACCAGCTCCTGGATTCATTGATTTTTTTGGAGGGTTTTTTGTGTCTCTATCTCCTTCAGTTCTGCTCTGATCTTGGTTATTTCTTGCCTTCTGATAGCTTTTAAATGTGTTTGCTCTTGCTTCTCTAATTCTTTTAATTGTGATGTTAGGGTGTCAATTTTAGATCTTTCCTGCTTCCTCTTGTGGGCATTTAGTGCTATAAATTTCCCTCTACACACTGCTTGAAATGTGTCCCAGAGATTCTGGTATGTTGCATCTTTGTTCTCATTGGTTTCAAAGAACATCTTTATTTCTGCCTTCATTTTGTTATATACCCAGGAGTCATTCAGGAGCAGGTTGTTCAGTTTCCATGTAGTTGAGCGGTTTTGATTGAGTTTCTTAGTACTGAGTTCTAGTTTGATTGCACTGTGGTCTGAGAGACATTTTGTTATAATTTCTGTTCTTTTACATTTGCTGAGAAGTGCTTTACTTCTAACTGTGTGGTCAATTTTGGAATAAGTGTGATGTGGTGCTGAGAAGAATGTATATTCTGTTGATTTGGGGTGGAGAGTTCTGTTGATGTCTATTAGGTCTGCTTGGTGCAGAGTTGAATTCAATTCCTGGATATCCTTGTTACCTTTCTGTGTTGTTGATCTGTCTAATGTTGAAAGTGGGGTGTTAAAGTCTCCCATTATTATTTTATGGGAGTCTGAGTCTCTTTGTAAGTCTCTAAGGACTTGCTTTATGAATCTGGGTCCTCCTGTATTGGGTGCATATATATTTAAGATAGTTAGCTCTTCCTGTTGAATTGATCCCTTTACTATTATGTAATGGCCTTCTTTGTCTCTTTTGATCTTTGTTGGTTTAAAGTCTGTTTTATCAGAGACTAGGATTGCAACCCCTGCTGTTTTTTGTTTTCCATTTGCTTGGTAGATCTTCCTCCATCCCTTTATTTTGAGCCTATGTGTGTCTCTGCATGTGAGATTGGTCTCCTAAATACAGCAAACTGATGGGTCTTGACTCTTTATCCAACTTGCCAGCTGTGTCTTTTAGTTGGACCATTTAGTCCATTTACATTTAAGGTTAATATTGTTATGTGTGAACTTGATTCTGTCATTATATTAGCTGGTTATTTTGTTTGCTAGTTGATGCAGTTTCTTCGTAGCATCAATGGACTTTACATTTTGACATGTTTTTGCAACGACTTGTACCTGTTGTTCCTTTCCATGTTTAGTGCTTCCTTCAGGATCTCTTGTAGGGCAGGTATGGTGGTGACAAAATCTCTAAGCATTTGCTTGTCTGTAAAGGATTTTATTTCTCCTTCACTTATGAAACTTAATTTGGCTGGATATGAAATTCTGGGTTTAAAATTCTTTTCTTTAAGAATGTTGAATATTGGCCCCCACTCTCTTCTGGCTTGTAGAGTTTCTGCCGAGAGATCTGCTGTTAGTCTGATGGGCTTCCCTTTGTGGGTAACCCTACCTTTTTCTCTGGCTTCCCTTAACATTTTTTCCTTCCTTTCAACTTTGGTGAATCTGACAATTATGTGTCTTGGAGTTGCTCTTCTCGAGGAGTATCTTTGTGGCATTCTCTGTATTTCCTGAATTTGAATACTGACCTGCCTTACTAATTTGGGGAAGTTTTCCTGGATGATATCCTGCAGAGTGTTTTCCAACTTGGTTCCATTTTCCCCGTCACTTTCAGGCACACCAATCAGACATAGATTTGATCTTTTCACATAATCCCATATTTCTTGGAGGCTTTGTTCATTTCTTTTTATCTTTTTTCTCTATACTTCTCTTCTCACTTCATTTCATTCATTTGATCTTCATATGCTGATACTCTTTCTTCCAGTTGATCAAGTCGGTTACTGAAGTTTGTGCATTTGTCACGTAGTTCTCGTGTTATGGTTTTCATCTCTATCAGTTCTTTTAAGGACTTCTCTACATTGGTTATTCTAGTTAGCCATTCATCAAATCTTTTTCCAATGTTTTTAGTTTCTTTGCACTGGTTATATAGTTCCTACTTTAGCTATGAGAAGTTTGATCGACTGAAGCCTTCTTCTCTCAACTCGTCAAAGTCATTCTCCATCCAGCTTTGTTCCATTGCTGGCGATGAGCTGTGTTCCTTTGGAGGGGGAGATGCGCTCTGATTTTTTGAATTTCCCGCTTTTCTGCCCTGCTTTTTCCCCATCTTTGTGGTTTCATCTGCCTTTGGTCTTTGATGATGGGGTTTTGGTGTGGGTGTCCTTCTGTTTGTTATTTTTCTTTCTAACAGTCAGGACCCTCAGCTACAGGTCTGTTGGAGTTTGCTTGAGGTCCACTCCAGACCCTGTTTGCCTGGGTATCAGCAGCGGAAGCTGCAGAAGATAGAGTATTACTCAACAGCGAGTGTTGCTATCTGATTCTTGCTCTGGAAGCTTCATCTCTGGGGTGTACCCCACCGTGTGAGGTGTGAAGTGGTGGTCTGCACCTAGTGGGGGATGTCTCCCAGTTAAGCTACTCAGGGGTCAGGGACCCACTTGAGCAGGCAATCTGTCCATTCTCAGATCTCAGCCTCCATGCTGGCAGATCCATAGCTCTCTGCAAAGCTGTCAGAGACATTTACCTCTGCCAAGGTTTCTGCTGCTTTTTGTTTAGCTATGCCCTGTCCCCAGAGGTGGAGTCTACAGAGGCAGGCAGGCCTCCTTGAGCGGTGTTGGGCTCCACTCAATTCGAGCTTCCCCGTGGCTTTGTTTACCTACTTAAGCCTCAGCAATGGTGGGCGCCCCTCCCCCAGCCTCGCTGCCACCTTGCAGTTAGATCTCAGACTGCTGTGCTAGTGATGAGGGAGGCTCCATGGGTGTGGGACCCTCTGGGTCAGGTGTGGGATATAATCTCCTTTTGTGCCGTTTGCTAAGACCCTTGGTAAAGTGTGGGTGGAAGTTACCCGATTTTCCACGTGTTGTGTGTCTCAATTTCCTTTGGCTAGGAAAAGGAATTCCCTTCCCCCTGGCGCTTCCCAGGTGAGGCGATGCCTCTCCCTGCTTCAGCTCTCCCTGGTCGGGCTGCACCCGCGGACCAGCGCCAATGTCCGACACGCCCCAGTGAGATGAACCCGGTACCTCAGCTGAAAATGCAGAAGTCACCCATCTTCTGTGTAGCTCACACTGGGAGCTGGAGGCTGGAGCTGGTCCTGTTCGGCCATCTTGGGTGTGCCCATATTTTCCATTTTAAATCAACCTTCTAGCTTATTTTCTGGCTACTATAGTGTCCTCTAAAACATAAATGTGCACATTTCCTGTTCACCAGTCCCTGAATTCTACTCTAGAGTTTATCTAAACAAAGAGTATTAATAGCCTATTTTCATGTCTTTGTATAATCTCAGTTTATGAGATATGTAGTCATATAAATGTGTCCAGTCCTACTTGCTATGTTTCTCTTCCATGAAAACTGTATATAGAGAGATCTCTACAGAACAGGATTCCATCAAGTATTTCTAGCACTGCAGGTTGTTTTCTCTTTTAAAATAAATAAGAATATGTGAACTGGTCGATGGGGCATTATTTTTCAAATGTTCTCCTTTCCATCTTGAAACAAATAATGGATAACATTTTATAGAGAACATGATGAGACATGGGCTATGTAAAATTATATTACTTATCTTTATTAAACAGATCTTTCCGTAAGTGCTTATATATTACAGTAAACAAAATCGAAAGTCTTTTAGGCTTTTTTTCTGGGATAGTACTATTTTTGTGATAATAATTTAGAAGTTATCAAAAACAATTCTAGCTACAAAATTGCAACTATTGTATGTGATGGTAGAATAAAAATTTATTTTGAGATATTGAAAGGAGAATCTCATAAAATAGAAGTCAACTTTTAAAACTCCATTCTCACAAATTTTTTATGTATTTTTTTTAAAGATTGGCTACTTAAATATGTTTGACTTTCTTAAGTGAATGTAAAAACACATTATTAATGATTGCTAAAGGGTAGGTATCAGTATGATACATATAATTTATTAATCTTATAGAAGGGATTTTGAGTGGGAGTAAAGAAATATTTGTGAAATACAAAAAATGAGAATTCATAAAAGGTATTCTAAAAGTTCTTAAGCTGAAAACTTAAAGTCTATAACAGACTAAACACTTTCCAAACACCTCTATCTATTACATATGGATGCTATCTCTCAGCATGTGGATACTTGATACATTTATTAGGAAAGATTTGTGTTGTGCTTTCAGTGCAAAACTATAAAAATATGTTATAAAGGTAAGGGCAATAATTTTCAGTGACTAAGCAAAATTTGAATCTCTGTTTATAAAAGTCTTTAAAAGCAGTATTGTAAACCTAGAGTGCAAATGCTTTTGGTTTAGTCTTCCTCAAATACCTAAAAATGCACTATAAATTCTGTTATTATATAAAACTTATTGCTTTTTTGTCTATTGAAAGCCATTCAACTTTCTCTGTCAACCAAGCATTTTATATTCAGACCTTGTAATGCATACCTATATATAACAGTCCATATACACATATTTATATGAATGTTCATATCCTCACATATATAGAGATCAATCATTTAATACTGCATTATCACTCTAAGATTTGTTTTGTTTTTAACTTTTATTCCAAGCCTCTGACATAATCTGCTTGACTGAGCAAGTTTTACATACATCAGCAATATCTGGGTAAAACTCATTTGAAATTTATTACGAGATTTGAAATTTCATCATATTCCACAAATGCTGAAAACTGGTGTACTCTTTTTTGCATTTCTTAATGATAATAGGCTTGCAAAGAAAACACATTAAAAATCAACCTAATCCACTGATGAGAATATATTTAATGTATTTATTTTAGATTACTGATAATTTAGAGAATACTTCATGCAGAGTGAATTCATCATCCTGTTTGCTTAATGCTGTTCTCAACTTTCCAGCAAGAAGCCAAAATTTCACCATTTTCATGTTGGAGCAGAAAGCATTTGTAGCAGCTGTAGCTCTTAATTTGACATCTAGTTTCAGGTCATTTTCATGTAAATAGGAAACAATGGAGACCTGCTTACAATTTCCATAACGTGGATGTTTGCTTCAACTTTATTATTTTCTTCTGACAATTATATTTTCTCCTTGGGATTAAAGGAGCCAGTAATCATTCACAGTTATTATTTTTCATCTTTATGAAAACTTGGTAGTTCTACTCTTTATTACTCAAAAGCTCCCAGTGCCTTCCATAGTTCAGTCATACACACAATCTATTAATATTTCTAGCTCAGCCTTTCCTTAATCTGGGGTAGGTTAGGCAGGTCAGGTTTTCTATTTCTTTCTATAATACATTTTCTTCAGGCTTTGCAACCTCTTTTTCTACCTTTAAAAAAATATAGGAGGTGAAAATTTGGAATTGTTCTCTTGAATATAACTGATGCCTTATTGAAAAGCAAGTTTGAGTTTTGATTTATATTGCTTTGAACATGCCCATATGTATTACCAACTGTGGCTTCACAGCCATTATAACATGTAATTCTGTGCTTTCTCTAACAAATATTTTATTTAATTTTTCCTCTGTTCCAGAAGCCTACTTTATGCTGAAGCATCAATGTGCTTTCTTCTGTGTTTTGTATGATCTGTACAGTAATTTTCAAGTGTGTTTCAGTGGTGAAAATTTTAATTTTTGTGTACCTCTTTTAAAATATATTGACTTATGGAGATTAAGTTAAGTAGGAAGGTATTTTTGTAGGTAGTCATTTCCATATGTTCCTCTTCTAGGAGTAAAAATAAGAAATCAGATAGCCTTTTAAACATTTTGTTTTCTGGATCATCTGAACATACCAATAAATTATGTACTCTTTTGACTTAGTCTCTGCTGTTGAAGTTATATTAGTTGATATAATCTGAGTGGTGTGTGTGTGTGTGTGTGTGTGTGTGTGTGTGTGTGTGTGTGTGTTTTAGATGTGCCTCCTCTATTTTTTAGGAGACACTCATTTGTGCTCTTGTTTTTTTCTGTCCCAGTGATATGACAAGAACAGTGGAGATTTCTGGGGAAGGAGGCCCATTGGGAATACATGTAGTGCCCTTCTTTTCATCTCTGAGTGGAAGGTAAGATGTTTTTCTCATTCTAGAAGCTCATGCTAATGAAAACTCTGATTTGAGCTCCTTTTCCCAAATATTTTTCAGAAGGAGATTAAATGTGAATTCTATTATTCAAATGGATACCTCGAGACATACTTTTTTTGGCCACTTAAGTGTTGGAAACAACAGAAAATAATTGACTTTAGGATGTAATGGGGGAAAAAATCAACCACAGTTTCTCCATTTACAATTAATTATGAAATACTTCCTTAAAGTATCCTTGTCAGTGACACATAGTAAACAGATCCTTGGCAAAGATGTTAACATATTGTTAGACAAATGTTGCAACTGAGTTTTTTTAATATTCCAGAATATGCTTCAACAAGTGAGTATAATAATTCTAAATTGGTATATCCTGTTATTCCTCAAGTATGTAGCATTTAGAATAATAAATATTCTAACATTTTAAGTAGCTATATCTGACGCTGTGTATGTATGATGGCTTTACAGAAGCAATGTGTCATCATGCTGTATTTTCCTAAATATAATTTAGTCAATTAAAAATAATCTAGCACATCTTTTTGGAATTTTTAACACATTATGTTGCTAAATCCACACTGGTAAAAATGGTATTGTAGATTGTATCAACACTTCTTGAAATTTACATCTGTCTAACTGGATTTAAAGCCTGTTCTCTTGATGGAAATTAAAGTATGTACCTCAGAGTTCGTATTAGCCCTGTTAAAACAATTGTACTGAACTTGTTTTAAATATTATGTCACTTTGTAATAAAACAACCACATTTAGCACTAGATTGATATTGACAAGGGTTGTCAGAAACTTAAAATCAGGTTTTCACCAACATGACATGATTGCAGTTAATTCACTGAATTTATTTTCTTAAACACATCATTGAAAAGGGGAGATTCCTTATTTTAGTTTAGGATATCACAGATGAGACAAGTCAATTGATTTCCCAAGGTCACACAAAATCCAGCTCCCCTAACTTCTCACTTCATTGTTCTTTCAAGAAGTAAAATTTTCCCAAAGGTTATATAGTATTAATTTAGTGATTCTGAATATTTATTCAATTCAGTCTGCCCTATAGCAAAAGGAACAGATTTAGTCATGGTATTTGGGTTGGCATCACATTCAGCAGGTAGCCATCTGCTACCTGTAATTGCGAAGTCATCACCTTTTTTTTTTTTGCAAATAACATCTGATGCCAAGCTCTCACTGGAATGAATGTTCCCAAAAAGAAATGAACCAAAAAGCTAGCAGCTCTTATTGTCTCATTTCCTGTATGTGTTAATAAGTGTGTTTATAAATGTTATGGGTTATGGCATAGGACAAATTGAGGTTGTTTTTGATAGATAGGGTGAATATTTACTCGGTTGTCATGAGAAATTCTAATAACTTTTGGCAGAAGTATACTGACAGAGCTTTGTGAACTACCAGAGCTACTAAATGACCAGGCTCTTTAGTTTAATGAAGCTGAGATAGAGCACAAGATCTTCCCAATTTCCAAAAATGAGAAAATATACAGTGTGACAGTCACTATACTTCATTTTCAGTAGTTCAGAAAACAAGCTGATCCTATCCATCAGAAATCACATTCTCTCACTTCAAACGAGGGAAATACACTAAGCTTTATTGATTTCCTCCCTTCTCCTTTCTGGTTCTGATTCCTAGCACAAACCTTGTAGAATAGAAGAAAGAGTACTGGACGTGGTTTCAGAACAATTGGATTGGAATCCCAGTGTTCTTTTTTATAACCTTGAGCAAGTCCCCTAAACTTGCCTCTTTTGAGTACCTACTTTACATCAAAGTTATGGTGATTAAATAACGTTAAAAATGTGAAAGTTCCTTGTAAACCGCATAATGTATGAATGTGTAAATCATCAGTATGATGATTATTTTGGCTAAAACCAAAAAGCCTGATTCAGAAATGCAGTTTTATTATAAGTTCATGGTTAACTGTTCAGTAACTTGGTGAAATAGTTCTCTTATTTTTTTTTTTTTTTTTGCTATCCACCAGTATTATAGAAAGGAAATTTAATTAAAAAACATTAAAAATGCTATGGAAGTGGAGACATGAACCAATAAAAGTTAAGAAGTAATGAGTACAGGCTGAAACAGCATACTTAACTCAACCCATGTGTCTAGATGAAACTGCGTATAGAGCATGTCAGACAAGTGTCTGACTTCATAATGCCATATGGTTTCACTGTGTGAGCACAGGGGCTTTGTTAAGGTCATAGTGGTATACTTTGCTCTTAATTTCCTTCCATTTATTGGTTTGTGCCGTTATTTTAAATTGGAATTTACATTTAATTTTTTAGTAAGATTACTGTAATTGACTTTGCCTCCTATTTATTTTTTATTTTTTTTCTTTTAGAAAACTGTTGCCACACCTGTTGTTGAATAAGAAACCTAATCTAAGTTAGATCATCCTAAGTAAATTATGGTGGCTGCTCTGCTAGATAAAGCCTCAATGAATCCGTTAGATACCATCGCAGAGGGATGCTGAATGCTGCTTGTATTGAGGGCCATTGGCTTTCCCAGTAAAAACAAAACAAACATAAAAAAACACCAGAGTTCTTGCAACTAAAACACAACTTAATTTTATTCATATTTTAAAAATCTATATGTTTTTTGTGAATTAAAAACATAAATTAATTTGTTTCAGTACAGATAGCATAATAGGCCTCAGTTTCATAGGGAAGACAGCTAAACAGGAGAGAGAACAAGGGCTGAATGAAAGCTAATAAAGACTATGCAAAGAGATGTTCAAACAAAAATGCTAAGCTGGTGGAGTCACAGGCTGTGTGACATTGGGGAAAGAACAGGAAAGGGGCAAGGAGAAGATGTTGGTGCCTAAATGATGATTAGAAGAGCAAAAAGAATTGTTACCTCTCTAATTCTGTGAGGCTGTGAATTTCAACATCCTTTATCACTGCTCATTAATGCAAATTAACTGGTTAGTCTCGGCCTATAACTTCTCGACAACATTAATCTTTGAATTCTGTGAGTCTTGGTCCCAAATGAGACAGCTACCACAGCCCACCAGTTTAGGGCAAAGAGGATAATGAGGTATTGTTTTCTGAGCCTTCTCATAGTGGTCTGGATGAAATCAAACTGGAGGGAATCTATCCCTTCCATGGAGCAGAGAGGGCAGAAGTGGTTTGTTGCCAGGGACCAAACTAATAAAATCAGTCAGTTTTACATTTTACCGAAATTACCTCTGACACATGGGTTTTACAGTTGGACTTATTCTGTCAATAAATTTTTCATGGAAAGTTAGATTATTTAGATCAGTGAGGTTCACATAGCATACTCCAGCTGTAATATGCCAGCTAAATTGCAACCCAGTGGCCCGAAAGAATTAATTCATCTCCCAAAATGTGAAATTAAATCCTAGGGAGTAACATTACATGACTGATGATGTACTGAATTAAATTAAAGGAAGACTTGAATGCTTGTTAAAAAAATATCACTTACATAAACAAGTGTATAACCACATGTGAGCCTCCTAATGGATCAAGTTATTGTGAATCCACCCTAACAGAAATCCAAAATGTGGACTCTTAGGATGCTGTTTAATTTAGGGGGAAAAACCCACAATTTTGATCTACTATTTTAATGTGTCAAATAGTTCCATTTTTAATACTGTGTTTCAAGATTAAAGTAACACAGAATATGATTAATTTGCTAACCTACTAGAACTAGGAAATGAACCACAAGACCCCACCACATACTTGTGCCTATGACCCTGAGCCTTCCCTGCAATAGATGGCATGACTGCTTGCTGTTCTCTCTCCTGCAGCAGCATGCTATATTCATTTAACATTTTCGAAGTAGAGACCCAAATATCACTGCTATGCCTGTTGAGGTCTTGAGAAGATGGGAGCTCATTAAGGGGGCAGAGGCTCAACTCCATGGCCACTCCAAACAGAAAGACTGCTTTCTCTGATACTTGCATTATAGATTGCCCTTTTCTATGGCTGACCCTGTTATTTACACATAAAATGTGCTCATGTTTTATTTAGATTTGAAATTTAATGTGAAGGTATTTTGTAATAGCACACATGGTTTTTATACAAAAGAGAGTGACAAAGTAGAAAAACAAGAGGACTGATAAAGCATAGATCACAGTTTCTCCAAATCTAGCAGATTCCTCGTGCAGGACATATCTATCTTTCTTACTCTGGGACACAGCTAAGCCCTGTCATATCACAAAGAGAAGGGAAATCCCACAAATGAGAAATAATGAAAATACGTATAAGTTCCATTTCTTATGGTTTTTGGTTTAGTTCTGGTTTATGTATATAACAGAATTGTGTATGTATTTACACACACACACGCACACACAATTTTAATTCTTATGGCTATAGTTTTCTTCCTTCTTTCCTTCTCTTCCAACCCCCTCCTGATTCTAAGCTACAACCACAAAAATCTGGAAGCCCGTTGGTATCCTCTCTAATTTAGCCTCTTCTTGGTTGAAATTTCAGACAACTCTTCCCAAAGCCTGCCTTCATCATGTCGCTGCCCTGTGTGAAAGTGGGGCCTACTGGATGCCCCCCTCCAGGTCCATCAGATTAAGTTCATTGACTGTTCAAAGCCTTTGTGTGTGGCACTGGTCTCCCATCTAGTTAGCTCTCATGTTTTTGAAGACTCTAGACTTGTTAATGTCTTTAGTTTTTGGATTTCAGCTGTACCCCAAATGTATACTGAAGTTACCTGGTCCTAGCCCTACAGCTTTGTCTCTGACTCCTCCATCCTGAGCACACAGAAAACACCCAACACATACTTGATTTGGTAGCACCGACAAATGGGATCCAGCTTCCTTCTAAACCGAGTAATATGATCTGAGCTTAAATGTGTGTTTATTTCTTAAAATGCAAATTATTAGAATAGGTAGTAAGACTGCAAAACAATTACTGTGAATACCCTAATGCTCTCCCACTGCTAAACATCATGTTGCTATGTTGGCACTAACTCAGACTTACTTATTGTAGTCGGGTTTGATGCCCTTCTCCAAACCACAAGTCTTTGGTGTCAACTCCACTAGACTGGCCTTTCAGTAAGTTTACTGCAAGCATGAGAAATGAAGTTGCAGATTGATGTTAGTATTTATGCATATTTATCTAGAAGGGCTTTTTGTCCTGTAGTGAGTTTTGGCTTTTTTGGATTAGGGATTAAAATAACAAACAGTTGCCTGAATATGAAGTATAATTTCTTTTGTAAATAGAAATTAGTATTTCTGAATAGTTGCAAGTGGAGAAATAATTAGCATTTATTATTCAGTAACTATATTTCAATCTAAATTTTGCATTTAGGATTCTAGGACTCTTCATCCGAGGCATAGAAGAAAACAGCAGGTCCAAGCGGGAGGGACTATTTCACGAAAATGAATGTATTGTAAAAATCAACAGTGTGGATCTCGTAGACAAAACGTTTGCTCAGTAAGCATTTTTTCATTGTTTTATTTACTCTATTGATCCCTAGCATGGTTATAATCATTACTGAACTCATTATGATCAAAATAGTAGGTAGAATTTCTAGTCACTTCCCTTTGAACGATCCAGGACATCCATTTTCAAATGCTTCTAATGTTTTAGCCTACTCAAAGGTGGCCCACACATGTCTCTGGCAGGTCTGAGAATGCTAAACTACAAAATATCACAAGCCTTCCTGCCTGGCTGTCTTTACTGGGGCGTCGTTGAACGGGTTTGTTTTTCTTGCGCTATGGGTCAGTTAAACTGGTATTTAATGGCTCTTTTCACAGACGGTTAGTTCCGCTTATTAATTAACTTACTTTGTGTCAGCAGTCTTCCTTAAGCTAAAAAATCTGTGAGAGATGTCTGAGGACTCACTGAATCATAGAAACAAACAGAAAAAAATAAAATTAAAATACCATGTCTTGGCCAGGTGCAGTGACTCATGCCTATAATCCCAGCACTTTGGGGGGTCAAGGCGGGTGGATCATGAGGTCAGGAGATCAAGACCAGTCTGGCCAACATGATAAAACCCCATCTCTACTAAACATGCAAAAAAAAAAAAATTAGGCAGGCTTGATGGTACGCACCTGTAATCTCAGCTACTCGGGAGGCTGGGGCAGGATAATCACTTGAACCTGGGAGAGGGAGGCTGCAGTGAGCTGAGATTGTGCCTTTGCACTCCACCCTAGGTGACAGGGAAAGACTCCATCTTCAAAATGAATAAATAAATAAAAAATACTGTCTCCCTCAAGAAATCATCTCTCTGCATGTGAAAATGTTAAGGGAATAGCTTCCTGTACCCAGGAATTAGAGTGTATAGTAATCTGATGCATATTTTTTTTAATGTATGTTGGCATTGCAGTGGGATTCTGGACCAAAGGACTAAGTACTAATAATCCTTGGGAATCATCACCACCCTCTTGTTTCTGACCAAAACAGCTCCTAATACATCTTCTCTCTGGGCATTAGTTGTCAATATTGTATGTGTGCACATGGACAAAGATGAGTGGTTGTGGGTAGAGGACAAGTGGGTACTGGCTGCTAAGTATGAAAAGAAATGAAACCTTGGAAGAATCGATTGTGTTAAAATAATGAATGATAGGCAAAACTATAATTATTATTAGTAATAATCTTTTAATATACTACTGTGCTTTTTCACAAGGACTTGATAATTATGCAAAGCAGTCATTACTTTATTTTATAGAGGTGTAAAGTGAGGCTCATAAAAATTTTGTATAGAGTTAGTATGGAGTAGAAACTGATTCCTATGCTAGCAAAAATAACAGGGGAACTGACCACAGGAGTTAGATGGCCTGTGTGAAATCTTCCTTCTCCCCTAACAATTTGCAGAATTAAGCACTTCAGAAAGGGGGGTGCGGGATAGGTTTTGAGGAATCAGATTGCAGTTGGGGTTATGATTAGTTATTATGTGCTATGGCTGCTAGGAACAGAGACCTGAAATAAGAGTAGCTGAAACAAGATTAATTTTTCCTAACAACAGCAAGCGTGGAAGAGGGCACTCACACTCCATAGTGACTGCGGCAGCTGCACGGCCATCAGCAGGTCAGGCAGCTTCCGTTTTCTGCTTTCAGCTTGCCATGTGGCTACTATTGTTCAGTGGAAAATGGGCACAGCATGGCTGCTGAGTCGCCTCAGTCACTTCTGAGTTTCAAGAAATAAGGAAGAGAAACAGGAGAAAATAACAGTTTTTGTCTCTCTACTGAACCAGCCTCTTCTAAAGAGCTTTCCTTTAACACCTTCATTTATATCTTCTGGGCAAGAAAGACTGGGAAAAGTAGTCATTTGAAGTGGGCACAGGGCATCTAGAGGCATGAGAAAGAAGGGGAGAAGATGTTATAAGAAGTCTGAGGAAGAACACAAAGCGCTAGGTCATAAAAGTGGAAAACACAGTTGCTCTATGTGAGACTAACAGGAAGGGTGCGTGTTGGATTGAGATTCCACTGAGACATTTAGGCACAGGCAAGCCACCTGCCAAAATGTCTCCATGAGCAAACATGGGTGTCAAACTTGAACTTGTGTAACACAACCCATGTTAGAAAAGATCTGTACTTTAGAAGGATGTCCTAAAAGAAACCTAACTAATGATCGAGTCCAAAATATCAAATTATTTTGTTTTTTATATTCACTGTGGTAATCACTTCTGGTTAGATTTTCATCTTTAGAAATGTGTAAAAGCTGTGGGTCATTGGACAAATTATTTCATCTCTCTGAGCCTCAACTTCCATGTCTGTGAAATGAAAGCTAGTTCTACTTACCTAACATGCTTGTTAAGTTAGAGAAGGATACATGGTAATAATGCATGTATAACTCGGTGCAGGGGCACCGAGTGGGCAAGTAGTAAGTGGTAACTAGTATGTAGTTGGCAAAGTCATTCTGTTAGGAATATTGATCGTGTCTCCTATGATTAGCCATTGTGCTGCTCTTGGTTGCCATCCTGCTGGGGTATTTTAGAAGATGCTGCACCTCAAAGCAGGGTCATCATACATTTATCAACTCTCTTTGCAGGGCTCAGGATGTCTTCCGCCAGGCAATGAAATCCCCAAGCGTGCTCCTCCACGTGCTTCCTCCGCAAAACCGCGAACAGTATGAAAAATCAGTCATTGGACCTCTTAACATTTTTGGTAACAATGATGGCGTTTTGAAAACCAAAGCGCCGCCTCCTGTCCATGGAAAATCGGGACTAAAGACAGCAAATCTCACAGGAGCCGAAAGTCCTGAAACAGATGCATCAACTTCCCTGCAACAAAACAAGAGTCCCCGAGTACCAAGGCTAGGAGGAAAACCATCCTCTCCCTCACTCTCCCCTCTCATGGGATTTGGCAGCAAGAAAAATGCAAAGAAAATTAAGATTGACCTGAAGAAAGGTAATTATTAAATTATGCCTAATAGCATTCTATTATTGTAACATGTAAAATTGGTTAAGAGAAATGCATTAAGGCTAATTTAGTTAATTCTCCCTTCATTTAATTGTATCAAAGAATAGATTTCAGTGTATACTTAGGTAACTTAAATTTCTTGAAATTATACTTTTTTATTCTTTTCTTCAGAGCTTATAGATTATTTTAAAGAAGAAAATAATAAAGACATTTTGGGGAGTGGAAAGAATCATTGCAAACCTGATATCAACAGAGCAATATTGTATTACAACTTAACACTAAATAGAAACGAAAATTCAGTTGTCCCTTTTCTGAGCACGATTAGTGATTCTTGAAGCATCCTTTAGGCCATGTCCAAAAAGCGTATTGTTTTTCTAAGACAGTCTTATAACAACCAATTTTACTCCTCAGAAAGCAAGTAGGTAATGTTTACCAATTTCTCTGATTCAACATCGCAAACATTTATTTAAAACATACCTAATTTCAAAAGCATGTACAATCTTTTCTTGATTCATCTTTTTCAACTTTTCTATCCATTTCAAGCGCAGATCAGTGAGAAGAGATCATGTGTGTACATGCATATTTATGCAGTATTATACACACATACATAAGCATTCATGCGCTTCTGTGCTTTTGTTCATTTTGTAACCTCTGCTTCATATTCCCTTCCCCCATTGCAACCTTCTGAAATTCTGTGTTTTTCAAGACAATTCAAAAGAAACCAAGATCTTATAGATTCTTGTCTGAAATAATAGAGAATTTATGGTCACAAGGTAGTTTTAGAAAAACTATAAAGGTCTTTCAGAAACAAATAATGTATCTTTAATTAGGATATGAAAACGATTCTGGAAAGATTCTCTGATCAAAACTTCATTCACCTATAAGAATTCTATTCTGGGAATAAAATGCATTGACTAGTACATATAAAAATACTTCAGTGTACTTATCAATCGTTTTTTTTATTTAAATGCCTCAGTTGTATTTTTTGTTCAAATGATCCAGCTATGTGTAAGACACAGATTTGGGTGCTTTGGGTATAGAAAAATGAATCAGACACAGAATCACCTTAAAAATGTATTACAAAGCCTTGAATGCAAAAAATGAAAGGTACGATGTCACATCTGTACTTTAGCAAGATTAATCTGACAGCAAAAAGATACACTGAAGACAAGGCCAAACAACAAAGGATAAGTAAAGGGTGCATTGCATCTGTCTAAAGGTAGAAACATAATAGGCATGCCTTAATAAATGACTGGTTGTAGGAAGGAAAAAAGAGAAGAATTACAGTGATTGCTGAGGTTTTTCAGCCAGATCAAGTTGCATAATGGAGATGTCATTGCTAGAAATTAGAATTTTAAGTAGATGAGGATATTTGAAAAGGTCAGAATCTGGATTGGAGAGGGAGGTACATAGTGAAGTCTGAAATGTGCATGATGACTTCTAGGAAGCTGACATCAGAAAGAGACATTAGAGCCATAGAGATGTAGGTCTGTTTCACTGGAAGATATATTTGGATGCAGGAGCTGGCCAAGGCAGGGAGTCTAGGGGACAAATTGGTCCAGGACAGATCCTTGGGGAATATCTATGGCTTCATGGGAGGATAATGGGTAAGATTTAGAGAGAATGACGGATTTGATGTGATCAAAGATAGGAAAATAATCAGAAAATAAAGACATGAAAACCAAAGAGAGAGTCAATTTCAAGAAAATGGTGGGAATCATCAAAGCTAGACCAACGGAGATGCTCATGGGTAGCTCACTGGTGATGGAAGCTGGAAGAAGCAGTAAGATGGAAGTAAGGATCCTTCAGGGTAGAGAAATCTGAGCGTACCTTTAGACTGAGTAAAAAATACATGAGAAGGGAGAAATTGGAGATGCAAGAGAACGGGACAGGAGCAACAAGATGCTTACTGACCAGACAGTGGGATGCAGCAGTACAGGGAATTGAGCCACAAGTAGAGGCCTCAGCCACAGGTTGTCCAGCTCATTTAAGAGGCTAACAGAACTTAAGTCAAATGGCCTTTTGCTTCTCAGAAAGTATGAAGTCAGGTTATGGTTTATTGAGAAATCAATCTCCTGGGCATCTGGATAACATATGCATTTCTTCTAGAACCTGAATAAGCCAAAGTGTTACACATCTGGATTGGGCCCTAAGTTCGCTTTGATACCGTCGTGGCCTGTCAGGAACTATAATCTGCATTTGAAACCCAAATAAATGAAGCATATTTAAAATGTCCCAGAATGTAAATATTTTACTGATTCTATATTAGTCTAAATTAGGTAGATCTTACTGTAAAATTGAATATAATATTACTCAGACGACTATACATTTTCCTGTTCTTATACACTAGGCCCTGAAGGACTTGGTTTCACTGTGGTTACCAGAGACTCTTCCATACATGGTCCTGGTCCCATTTTTGTAAAAAACATTTTACCAAAGGGAGCAGCAATAAAAGATGGCCGCCTACAGTCAGGGGACAGAATTTTGGAGGTAAGAATTGGAATTAATAGTTGTATGAAAATATTTCTTGGCATTTAAATAATGCCATTTAATTGCATTGAAATATATGTAAATATATTAATATTTTTATTTTGAGCCCAATATATATTACAAATTATTACTTATAGACAAGATAAGAACTTTAAGTATAGAACTGGTTAATGAGGAGTCTAACTTTGTGAATCCCCAGTAAGGTCAGTGATATGGGGCCAAATGATAATGAAAACCATTTCTGATCTTACCTCTCTTACTTCTACCTCTTAGGTCCCTGTGAAATTTGGATTGAATCTAAGAATTCAACATGTATTCATTTAGGGCTGAAAAGTTAAAAAGTCTTTATAATAGTCTTTTCAGACTTGGCCAGGACAAGCCAGAGTATCTCAGGTCATTCTATGCTTTGTCCGTATCTCTGTCATCTGTGCTAGGATAGCAATGAAAACAGTTGTAAGGGATTTTGCAGAGAGATATATTTGGGATACCAAAAGCAAGAGGGTGGCTGTTTGTTTTCATTTATTTTTGTCTGAGGACATTATTGTCTTGATAATTATATATTGTCCATTTACCTTTGAAGCAATCATCTTCATGAGAAGCAACACTTTAGCTTTTCATGTTGTTTTAGATCATGAAAGAAGATGCACCAAATGACTAAGGTAGCTCCAAATTAGAATTTCCAGTAATCTATGATAATCTGGTGACTATAATTTTCTAAATACATTTAAAAACTGCAGGATTCTATTGCTGGATTCGTATTTGCAGAGAAATTTGCCTTGTGATCATGGTTCACTCTGCTTGTTGAATTAGGCAGAAAATGGCACTAAGTAAGCCTTTGAAATCTGCCTTTTACCTTAAGCAGAATCATTTTCTGGTATCTATCAGTCCAGTTTCCCCACATAAAAATCTGATGTCTTAGGAAAAACTGCTGATATTAATTACTGATTCTGAGTTCATCCAGCATCATAATGATGATGCATTATGGAAAACATTGTTGGTCTTTGCCCATGTATTTAGTTTTCATCTTTTCAGAGCTTCCTCAAGTATGGGAGCCCATTTGCTTCTTATTTTCAAAACTATCTAGTGTAGAAGGAGATAACAAGTACTGTGATTGTGGCTGCTTATATGATTTTATTCATTAGGTAAATGGGAGAGATGTCACCGGAAGAACCCAGGAAGAGCTTGTGGCCATGCTCAGGAGCACCAAGCAGGGGGAGACAGCATCACTGGTCATTGCCCGCCAAGAAGGACATTTTCTGCCCCGAGAGTTGGTAATGTTCAGATCTCAGTCTCACTGAATTTTTAATGCCAAGCTTAATACACTCAATGAACTCATTATAGCTGAGAAACGAGTTCTAAGTCACAGGCTTCATTCATAACCAAAGTTGAATCACACTCAGGGTATTTTACCCCATTTGGGGTATCACACTTATAGGACATTGACACAGCCAGTGGGTATATGTAAGCAGTGCTTCCAGGGCACAGATTCAAACACCTTTAGCAATAAGCAACGATTCAACAGTATGCCACTAATTCAATAATTATATATATTGAATGTGTGCTGTGTGCTAAGCCCTAGGCAAAACACAGTCAGCAAAATAATTCGTGGACCTGCTTTAATGAAGTTTACAGTCTAATAGGAAATAAAAAGATAGCCAGGTATTCAAAATGGCGATGAAGATTATGAAGGGAAGATGCAGAGTGCCATGATAACATAAAACAAGGGTATTTAACCTATTCTTGAGGGCTGGGATTGACATCTTGAGAAAGATGAGTTCAAAAGCCTTATTAAAAATGTATACCCTTAGACCTAGTAACTAGACTTCAAGTAATCTGTCCTAAACTGATGATCAAAGATGTGGAAAAAATTCATGTACATTGATTTTTTCCCCTAAAGTCCTATCTATTGCAGTGATATATTGGGTCCTGTATAACCATAAGGCATTGGTTAGATAAATAACTAGATAGCTTGCCAGTGAAATATAGAAGTACTTAAAATGGTCTGTAAAAAATTGATGATAGCATGAGAAATGTTCATAATCTAATACTTTATTTAAAAGTAGGGTATAAAATTATGTGTGCAGTATCATCAAATTACATTTTAAAACTTGTTAACAACTAGAAGAAGATACATGTGGGATATCAGTTATGAGAGGTTTTCATTTTTTTACAATAAATACATATAATTTATTTTATTGAAATTGTGCTTTTAAGACGGCTATAGAAAATTCAAAAGGGGGCCAGGTGCAGTGGCTCACACCTGTAATCCCAGCACTTTGGGAGGCCGAGGCAGGTGGATCACCTGAGATCAGGAGTTCGAAACCTGACCGATATGGTGAAACCCCCTCTCTACTAAAAAATACAAAAAGTAGCCGGGCATGGTGGCATGTGCCTGTAGTCCCAGCTACTTAGGAGGCTGAGACAGGAGAATCACTTGAACCTGGGAAGCGGAGGTTGCAGTGAGCCAAGATTGCACCAGTGTACTCCAGCCTGGGCAACAGAACAAGACTCTGTCTCAAAAAAAAAAAAAAAAAAAAAGAAAATTCAAAAGGGATTTTATAGCTAATAACAAATAGAAACAAATGTGATAAAAGGACTCATATTTATTCCTTGTTATTTCCTTTGAATCTGTGTAACAATTGACAAAGGCACATGTAGGTTCCCAGAGTTAGGTTATCAGAACAGTAAGGATTAGTTGACAGAACTGATGACATTTCACTTGAAGAAGAGAAATATTAGGAGACATGACAATTATTATCAGATATGTAAAGAGTTATTGTATGGATTGGAAGGTAGACCTATTCTGTTTCTTCAGACAGTCTGTACCCATTAATCAACATATGCATTAATTCAACCACTTGCCAAGCATCTGCTGTGTACAAAGTTGGAGGTTCTGCGGATACAAAAATAGTTAAGACTCACTCCCTGCCCTCATTGAGCTTGTTCCAAAACAAACGGTTGGAAAAGGATAATGTTATGAGAACTTTAATGGACCTGTCCAAGAAGGAAATGGGTTAGATAGAGTATTTAAACAGAGCTTGCCTCACCAACTGTCCAAGATGCTGTAGAAAAAGTTTCCTGATTGAGGTTAAATAAGAGTATACAAGCTCTAAGTTGTCTCTCTGATCCTGCTGTTCTGTTACATATATTTATATTTATGTTTGAGTCTACAACCTTGTCAAATCACCTGTCTTATATGTTAATGCTCCTTAATACCTGCCAAAAGGATCACTTACCTCCAAGTTTCCCTGGCATGGAATTTTCTTTCTTCCTTTCCTTCTCTTTCCCATCATCTTACCCATTTTTTCCCTTTCCTTATTGTATACTCTGAGCAGATCCATAATAAAATAGGGAAAATAAGAAAAAAACAGTCATCAGAGTCATGCAGATACAGTCCCCAATTCCATTCCTCTACTTGACTCCTCCATACCCAACCGTTTGAAAGGTAGAATCCTGAATGTCTGTCTCATCTCCTAATACTTACTAGAGAAATGATGCAGAAACTTGGAGTCTGGATTTTTTTTTTTTTCTAAAATACAGATAGATTTTTCTTTCAATCTGTTATTTATCCAAAGACCTCGGTCTTTCTCTACAAGGGTCAAAGTGAAAAGAAACAATAAAAAAGGGGGCAGTGTGTGTATGCACAGCAAGAAGCCCTTTCATTTCTTGTCTGATATTTAGGTTGCTAGAAATAAAAACTCTCCAAAATCCTCAGTGGAACTATGTGCTTATTTCTGAGATAGTAGAGCAAAGAAAGAAGTTTTGACTATGTATTCCATTGAACTGTAGTCCTGGAAGAAGTAAAACCCTGCATAAAAACAGAAATGTTTCAGCCAGCCCCTTAGCATGCAGAAGAACCCAACAACAGAACTCCAACTGGGAACTTAAACCCTTGAGCCTGCAGTTTCTGTCTAGTAGTTCCTTATACCCTTCTCCCATGTGACCTCTAGAATTTTTAACCCCACAGTTAATACCTTCTTCCTAGAAGCTTTGCCCCTCCCCCAGGTAAGGGATGCTGATTTATTCCAGTTTAAAACTCTGAATTCATTCCCCATCAAAGACAATTACACCTTACGTTAGCAACTGGAATAACATTTAACATGGTCTCTGGAGTTCAAATCCCAGAATTCAACTTCTGTATCTACCACTTACTAGCTGTGTGATGTAGATCAGTTCGGAACATAACTCAGAGGCTGTTTCCTCATCTGTAATTGTGAGAATTGTTGTGAAGATTAAATGAGATAATACAGACAAAGCTCGTAGCATAGTTTCTGACTAATTGTAAGTTCTTAAAATATGTTAGCTATATATTTTTTTCTAATAAAAGACCACTTCTGTAGTAGTGTAAATGGAATTCTATACTCTAGATATATTGCGGGGTAGATAGATTTGTGGAGGCTTGCCTGGAACTAACGACTATTTTTGAACAATGATTGTTTTATTTTTTATTATTTTATAATGTATTCTGGGATCCAAAATACTGAATTACAAGCATTTTTATAACCAATCAAATTGATAAGGGAGGCAGCTGTATGTATTATTTCACTCTCATTTAATGGAATTTAGTGAAATTTGATTTCTGTCCCAGAATGACATAGGCAAAGTCCACCAGGGAATGTATTAAGTTAACTGTGCAACTGTGAGATTATGAGTGCAAGCATATTATTTCTTCTCATTGTTTCTAGTTCCATACTAAATTTGAAGAGTATATGCTTAGTATTCATTCCTTTAGAACTTTCTAGCAAATATCTAGACTCTCAAATATAGTTGACAGTCAACTATCCAAATAATGTGGAATTTTCTTTGTCACGATAGCAAAGCAAGGGCCTTTGAGGTTTATAAGCACCCAAGTCGTGTGGACCCACAGTCTTCGTATTGAAGAAATAAGGAAAGGCACTCTTTTTCCAGCCCAAATCCCTGCCTCGAATGCCAAGAGGCAAGAACCTTGCAAGAAGTTTAAAGAGAGTTGATGTTTGGCACGTGCTGGGCTATTTCAGTGGGAATTACTTCATAGTGTGGCATGCACTGGCCTGTTTGAAAGGGCAAAATAAAGAAGTGTGTTATGTGATACATCTTTGTGTTTTCCTTTCAAAAACTTGAAGGTGATATCACTTTGGTCTCTTCTTCCTTATCATGATTGATGTACACACTTGACTTTCCATTGAAAATCTGGCAGGATGAAGGAAGGACAGCACTTCCTACTTTTGTCTTGTTCTATCTCCTTTGAGGAAAACAAACTGTGTTTATTGTTTTCCTGTTCTAAGAAACTGTCCTCTTTTGTTAAGCGTTGCTGTTCTGCGAGCTCTGTACCTTCTTAACAGCACTGCACTGCCTAGTTTCTGACACTTCAATCTTCCTTACTTCCTTGTTCTCGTGAGCTTCTTGTAAAGTCTTAAAACTTAAGCTAAGGGAGCATGTGGTCAGCAGTTATACAGGAAGTCCCAATATAGAATCGTCTCTTGGATGTGACTCTGTCATTCCAAAGACCATGGTATCCATTTCCTGGTCATTTTGTCTGACCTGCCACCTAAAAGAACTGTGCTGAACTCCTACATTCTAGTTTGTGTCTTTCTTCCTGAGCGATTGATTAACATCACAGGTTTAACAACACATTCAGCCAACCTGCTTTCCATCTGGGGCAGACCGGGTGGAAAATCAAGTAAGAAGAATTTATATAATAACATTACAACTATTTAGCTGTTTCTAGCATCTTTACCAAAAGAATGGTGTTTCAAAGATAATCTTTCCAGAATCCCATTCTGAAAGATCCTTTGGTGTCCTCACCCCCTGACTGGGTGAGAGTTTACTAAAGAGGTGTTCACATAAGTGACATTTTTGCAGAAGGTGCTTTGAGATTAGTTTTGGTCATAGATTTAGAATCTGAAGGCTAAACTGCTCTGTCTGTGTCTACACTTGAAATGAAAACTCTGCTAGTTAATCAGTTGGTGGTTTGTTTGGTCAGTTCTGTAAGAGATGTGATCTACAAGTTCTTTTCTATCTCTGATACCTGAAGTTCTTTCTTATGCTAAATGTCAGATAAAACCATATTTCCACTTAAGAAAGCTCCTGAAAAACTGAAGTTTTTCTGTTAATTTCATGGCTTCATTTCTTTAAGAGCTAGAGAGAGAAGGAGAAAGTTATTCTGTATGTATGTGTGTATACTTGTGCATGTATGTGCATGCCTTCTTTTTTATTGGGTAGAAAGGAAGAGTCTGTCCTTTCTTTGTTAACTTCTTTAACATTTCATTTTCTGACCTGCTGTCTTATTTCTAAATCATCCTGAAAATCACGGCAACCCCTGGTGGGTAAAATGAGCTAAAAAAATTTCAAATGTATTTATAATTTCTACCTGCCAAGTTTGCCTGCTATTTGATGCTGGCCTCTGCAAGTGAGATTAACTACACTTCAAGCAAGCAAGTTTCTCCTGCCTGGTATGATTGAAAACCAAAAGTTAGCCGTGTTTGTCATGCTGCTTTGACCTTCACTTAGGAATATTGCTTTCACTGAGAAAAAGTGATGCACACGCATGTGGAGCCCTCCTTAACAGTTGCTGAGCTTAGTGTAGTCCAACACTGTTGTAGCTACCTGTCCCTGCGACTACCTTAGCATGCGAGATGTAGTCCAACTTCTTCAGGGTTTACTCTTTCTTATTATTAAGTAAAAAATGCACATCTTGAAATGTCAAATTATTTAGCATCATAAATTATAGAATTTTGGTTTGAAATCTTAGATGAACCTCATTTAACTGATGTATTATTTCATTCCCTTTGGCTATTTGATTCAAATGATTCCATGCTTAATTAGCTGAGATACTTAAGGAAGAATGAATATTATAGCAGTTATTTGTGGATAAGTAGCAGAAATTGAAAGATAATTTCAAAATGACTTTTCTACCTAAACTAATGTGCATGAGATATGTTTTGGAATTTAAATAATTATGCAAAATCCAAAGTGCCTTGCTCTATTTTATGTACTCTCCAAGTAACACAGTTCATGTCTTATGATGAAGTCCTTGCTAAGATAGAGTTTCTATTTCAGCTTTTCTCCTACAATAATTTCCATTTTCTTCTTACAACATTTTCTTTCAACCAGTATGTACTGAATCTTAGTCAAGGCTCTGCAACGTGAACTTCCAGAGATGAAGCTAGAAGCTTTATCTGAAGATGTGTCTTGTCTTCAAGGAGCTTCTAGCCCATAAAGAAAAGAAGAGTGCTAAGTGGATCAAATTAGCAAATAAATTGTTATGGGGATTCAAAGGATGTCAGGAACCAAGAAAACCTTCAATAACATGACAGCATTTGGAAAAGAGACTTGAGAATTGAATAGAATTTCAAGATACAGAGCCACATGGGCAAAAGAAATACTCTCTTCAGTTACTTAGAGATTAGAAAGTACGAAAGTACAAGAAGATAGTAAGCAGCCCAGTTTGACAGATTAATGAACAGGAGACTAACATAAGAAGTAGTGCTATTTTGAATACATTTGGAGGGACAAAGAGATGTTGGGATATCTATTAAGAGCTTATTGTAATTCACTAGAGGTTACCGGGAAGGAGCTTGGGACCTGGAATCAGTCACACCTGGGTTGAGCCTTGTTTCTATCACTTATTGATTAAATGGCCTTGATGAAGTTATCTCCCTGAGCCTCCATTCCTCATCCATAACATGGCGACTAGACTAGTGTCTACCCAAAAGACTAGTTGTTAGAATTAAATGAGATGCATGTAAAATGCTTACAATGGGGCACAGAGAATGGGATTTAACAAATGTTCCTTGTTATTATAACCATTGCTTATTTGAATGAGAGATATTAAATGCACAGATTAGGTTTTCCCACGTGTTAAGAATGGAGAGAAGAAAACTGAGGTAGAAAACTTTGGTTTTGGCAACTGGTAGATGTGGGAGTGAAGCAGTGAGAAATATCAATAATTCCAAGGTTTTGAGTTTGGATGTGTTGTGATATCATTACTGGTTGGCAGGAGAAAACAACTATTATTATCCTAGAGTTTTATGACTTTCATGAATCCCAAGCTGTTTTATGGGCCAGTGAGCCCCGGCATTTTTCTTCCACTACTCTCTACTCTCATTCCAAACTCTTCATCTTTGAAAGGGAGGACACTCCTCTCCTCCTTTTTACCTCAGAACTCCTTAAGATATCTACCTATAGATCATTTGCTTGGGCAAAGCTTCCTTGAGCCCCCAGGTCTACTTAATGGAACCTTACTTAGTTTTCCATCCATATTAAGGGTACACTTTAGCATGCCCCCGAATCACACAATATTACAATTTCTCCAGTAGACCTTAAGAACTATAAAGAAATAGTCCTTAAGACACCACATTCGGGAATCTCATGGCCTAGATGTGAATCCCTGCTTTGCAATTTCATTCAGCCTTTCAGTGCCTCAATTTCCTCATTTGTTAAAAATGAGGATAAAAGCAACACCTACCTTGTAGGGTTGTGTGAGAATTAACTGTGTGCAGCTGCTGACACACAGTGAGTGCCAAATCATATTAATCCTTGTTATTTCCTGTGCCTAGAGCACAGTGTATGCTCAGTGGATATTTGTTGACTGAACGAATGAAAGCTATGTATTACTAAAGCTGGTGATATGGAAGGCTGGGAAAGGTATTGCTAAATGAGCCGTTACTGCTAATCTGTATCTAGTCTGCATTCAGTATATTATTATCCTGTACAATTATCTTAAACCAAATTTAAAATATATATGCAGGGATTTTCTCAGATTTCTGAGCAATAGCAATTTCTGATTACAGCTACATGCAACAGTGAGGGTTAGGATAGTTTTTCACATAAATGACAACTTCAGTGGTTAAGTTACCATGATGACATTTGCACAATCTAGTTGTACAGTTTACTTGTAAAGACATATGAAAGCCATAAGTATCATGTTATAATTTGAAATGTTAGAGGTATTTTTACAGTATCGTGTTAAAGTATTTTAAATGCTTCAATTTGGGCTGCAATAATTAGAACAATGGTTCTCAGAGTGTGGTCTCAGGCTAGCAGTCTTGGCATCACTTGGGGATTTGGTAAGCTTGCAGATTCCCAGGCTCCCTCCACACCTACTGAACCAGAAACTCTGGCGGTTGGACTTAGAAAATCTGTGTTGTAACAAGCCTTCCAGATAATTCTGGTGCTCACTCAAGTTTTCATTATAAAGAACATGAAGCCTGTAGGATAACTTAGTGGCTATAATTGACTAGCTTCAGTGATCAAATTTTCAACTTTATGTCTCCTATTCTGTGAAAAATTTCTCGTTCTGGGAAAAATATTCCGTGAAAATTTTTAAGCCCAATTGACCGTGTGCCCCTCATTTTGGCAAAGGGCCAGTGCTGAGTACAATGCAGTTACCCAACTCAATTACCCCTGATTCATTTAGGCAAACTCAATTGTACTTGACTTTCTCAGGTCCAACTCGATTGTGCTTTAAAATTTCCACACTCAATTTGATTGTGCTCAAAATTTTTTACGTGCCACCTTGTAACTTGTAGATTCAGACACATATCACAGGAGGTACTTTGCAGAGGCTTAGAATATTGGGTTGTTGGTATTTGTTTGCAGTTATACCCATTTCCCTTCTTCCTTTCCTCTTATCACCTCTATTGGAGGCTATAGGGTAAGATATGTTCCATTGTCCCCTTACATGGACAATATTCCAGCGTCCACCCTTCTACTATGGTTGGACTCAAGTTAGAGATTTCACAGCTTCTAGGAAAGTGATGCTTAAATTGCCACAAAGCAACTATGCTTAGTTTCCATTTATCTCATTTTAAAGATGAAAGTGAGACACAGAAACATTGCCCCTTATCAGCATTTACATTGTCAAAATCAGAAATACGGCTGGCTGTGGTGGCTCATGCCTGTAGTCCCAGCACTTCAGGAGACTGAGGTTGGTGGATTGCTTGAACCCAGGAGTTTGAGACCAGGCCGGACAACATGGCGAAACTCCATCTCTACAAAAAAAAAAAAAATACAAAAATTAACCATCCATGGTGGGACACACCTATAGTCCCAGTTACTTGAGAGGCTGAGGCAGGAGGATCATCTGAGCCCAGAGGGGTAGAGGCTGTAGTGAGCCAAGATCACTGCACTCTAGCCTAGGCAACAGAATGAGACCCTGTCTCAAAAAACAAAGTCAGAAATAGCTTTTAAGTAAGACTTCCACCTCACTGAAGTAAACACTGTACCTTCTCTCACTTGTGCAGTGTGCTCAGAGACTGGGTCCTTATTCGTGGCCAGCTTTTTGAATGTGCTCAATAGCCCACAAGGCCAAGGGATTAATGGTCATTTGCTACTCCCTAAGAAGTACTTATATCTGGAAGAATTCTACTGAACTATTGTCAGCAAAATCTAGTCTTGATAAAATAGATGATGATAAATGCTGTGGTTCAGCATTATTAAAACAGATGGAGGAAGTGCAGGGTGATTTGGCCAGGTCATATGGCTTCCAGGTGTCAGAAAGTACATACTTAATGGCTTTTATCACGAGACGAGTTTTGTTGGAGATTGGAAGGTAGTGGAAGAAGGAGTGTTCTATGCTGTAAAGCTCTCATGATATTTCAGAAGACTGGGGCCTAAATACATTGTCTTGCAAGGTTAACAGTGAAGAGCTATGAGATTTGGCCTCATTTTCATGGTGTATGACGTATGTCTTATTAGTGGCCACTGTGGCTATGATTAGGCTTCTGGAGGCTGGAGAAAAAGAATTTTCTGAATATATATATTTAAACAGCTCAGAAAAAGTCATATTGTGACCAACCACCTACTATATCCTTCTTGTCACCCAGTTAGCCAAATGTTACCAGTAATTTAGGCCAGCTGTTGATTTGGAGCAAGCTGGATAAGAAGTTTGTTACAAAACTTAGGGGACAACCTCGATTTGCTTAATTGCCTCGATGCCTGTGATCAGTACATTTGTTAAGGTACATTTGGTGTAAGATAAGGAAATGTGTTCGTTTTGTAAAGGATACTTAAAGATTAGGGAAAAAAAATACTGCCTTAATTGATGGTGGTTGACTTTTCTGGTTGTTATCAAAGTAAATACCACACATGTGAAATTGTCACTACAGTCCATCTCATTTTGAGAGTATAGTTAGAAGTCTGAACATGTTTCATCTGCCTGTTTTTCCAGGAAAATGTGTGATCTTTATCATTAAAGAATATCAGCTTAAGATCACCTTTTTTTTTTTCTTTTTCCTAAGGGCTGATAAAACAGAGATAGACACTTAAATAACAATCTGTTGCCACTTACTCCTTCTCCTGCCCCGTCCCCAAAGATTCTCTGGGCAATGACTTTTAAATATGTTCTCATTATTTTTAATGAGTGTGCAGAACATATGACACATAATGCAGCAGTAGATAGGTGCCCTTTTACTGAACCTGTCAGATACAATCAAACATCGCAGGGGTTAAGATGCATTTTTCTTTAAGATATTATAATTATTTAAATTAAGATGTTCAAGTGCACATTACATACGAGTCAATTCTTGCTGCTGCCTAAATGAAGCTCCACCACAGTCCCAGCTCTCTCTTTAAAAGGAATGTTTTATCCCATATGTTAAAAAGACAGAAGAACATTTAATATTGTTATGTCTCTTTAAGTTTACCCTTCTTAAAATCTGCCCCGGATGGCAGGATATTCAATTACAAACGAGTTCAATTATGTTTCCTGGCCACTTATTGAGTTATATGGAGGACTTTTATCACCTAGTCTTTCTGTAATTAATTCTTTGCATTTCTTAGAGGTTTAGCACCACCCCCCCACACCAAAAAAAAAGATTGTTTAACAGCTTGAAATGTTGTTTTCAATTTTCTTGTATTTCCTCTTTCTCCCCTTTACCTTCCTCCTTTTCTTTCCATTCTTGCTTCTGACCTCCCTTCGTACCTTTCTAGAAATAAATAACACTCCATGTATTTCTCAACTATACAGAGCGTATTTACTATGCCAGGTAGTGGTGGACATAATAGTATATTACATTAAGTTACATTAAATACCATTGAAGATGGCGGTGATGGCAGTAGAATGGAGAAAGGGGTATCAGCTTTGAGAACAGCAAAGCTGCCTATGCTATGCATTCGTCCCGTAAATATTGGAGCCTAGGGTTCCTGACTTATGGAAACGCCTGCCTTAGCACCCTACAGGTAAGTTACAGACTTTCCACATGACTTGAAAGGGCTGGCTTTCTCCCTTCTCTCCTTCCCAGCAGCTATATATTTCATCTTTAGACCCTTGACTCCCACTGGAGGAGAAAAACAAGCAGAAACAATGAACAAAAAAGCAAACAAACAAAAAACAGCACAACAGAAAAACAGCGAGCCAAAACATCTTAACCTTGATTTACTTTCACTCTGTCTCTCCAAAATCAAATGTTTCTCTTCTATGATAATCAAAGAAAGGTTGATATTCAGAAGAATTGCCATCTTCCACCTCTACTTCCCTTTTTTCTGGGTCCACATTGGAGATGACAGGAATCAATTGTTCAACAAATATTTACTGAATACCTGCTGTTCCCAGTTTAGCTGATCAAATATTTATTGAATGTTTATTTTTGCTAGATGCTATTCCATGCAGTGGGTATTCTACAATGTACTAAAACATGATTCTTTAACTCCAGGAGTGCATAGATCATGCTAAGTGGTATTAGAGAAACAATATAAGAATATAGCGTGGTACCTGTCAGTAGGGAAAGCTAATGAAAGAAAAATAGTTACACGAGTTTAAGGAAGAGGTTAAGGGGCTAATAAGGACATAAAAGTTATAAAGAGGAAGAAATTAAAGTTCTTTAAAGTCAAAAGGCTTTAAAAGTCAAAGGACTTTAAAATCATGAAGGATTTCATTTATGAAGTGGGACTCTGGTCAGGACCTAGATAGATTCAAAGAAGCAAGAAGAGAAAAAACTTCCAGGAATGTGGACAAAGAATGAGTAACAAACATCTTTCCAAAGGCAGGAAAGAAAACTGAGGAAAAGGAAGGAAAGGAACAGAAAGGAACATTTTTGTTAGAGTGACAATATTGTTGGCCACTTATGCTATCTTTTAATTAAAGTCGGTAACCAGACCATATATTTGTTAAAAACCCATCAAAAGTGAATTTAAAATCAAATTAATGCCCTCCTTTATAAGTTCTATGTTTTAGTTATCTCTTGCTGTTTAACCAACTACCCACCACTTTAAGGGTTAAAATTATGTTTTATTATTTCTCACAGTTCTGTGGGTTGTGTGACTTCTTCCCCTGCCAGTTTCGTTTAGACTTATGCATGGAGCTGCATTGAACCAGAGAGTCTGCTGGGCGGGAAGGTCCAGGATGGCCTTCCTTACACGTGTCTGTCAGTTGGTACTCTAATAGTTGTTGGGTGGGACACCATGGTCCTCCTTCATGTGCCCTCCCACCCTCCAAAAGGCAAGTTCAGTGTCCTTACATGGCATTTTCCAAGACAACAAAAGCAGAAGATGTAGGGTTCGTAAGTCTTAACTTTGGAAGTTGCATTGTCACTTCTGCTTCATCCTTTTGGTCAAAACAAGGTCAAGTCACAAGGCCAGGCAAGATCCCAGGGATGGAGGAATATATTCCCTGTCTGGATGGAAAGAGCACCAAATCACATTTCAAGGATATATAATTCATGGAGTCCGATGTTGTTACAGTCTCCCACGTTAGATTAGGGAAGTAGGAGTGTGCACTGTTCTATAGCCGAATAAGCATTGGTCAGGGATAGAAGATTCAAGTTATTGGCCCAGGACTGTCAGTAGATGGTTGAGTTTCAAATGGTCATTTAATTTCCTGAGTCTTAATTCCATTCATGAATTTCTTATTGGGAAATTCTTTTCCCAATAATTCTTATTCTTATTTTCCCATAAATTCTTATTTTTTATGCAAATACAATGTTGGAGATACAGAGTAAGTGAGGCATGCTCCTTTCCACTACATTGCTGTTTAGCAGCACTTTTACCTAAAACGTTGTGGCTCTTGACATATACATGCATTTCTCTCATGCTGGACACATGTCTCCCTAGATAAAGAATAGTGTTTTCCCCTCCCTCTCTTCTCCCACCTCACATAGAGAATTACTCGCTTACACACCTACAATCTGAATTGGGGTTGAAGAATAGAAGTTCGGTTGTATAGATTAATAAACTAAATTTTAGTATTTAAATGCTAAGATTATCAAAAAAGATAATTTGACAATAAAGAGGGAGAAGAATTTTCTTATCTGTAAAAGGAGGAAATTGAACTGAATTGTCTTTTAAGATTCTTTCCTATTCCAAAATACCCTCTAAGTTTCTGTGCATCAAATCTTGGCATGACATTCAATACAGACAGTGCCCAAATTACGAAAGATCTGTATATATGAATGGGAATGGGCTTCATGAATTCTTTTCTGAGTGTTTGTTCCATAGTTCAGAATGCCTGGGGAACATTTGACCTAGAGAGTACCTTATCTTAAGTAGATGTAGAGCTAACAGATTGCCAACAGATCTCTTTCTCATGGCTACCTCTTCGACCCCTGCCATGGCAACGCTTGTTGCCATAGTAGTAGGCACAGATGGAGCCCTTCCTCCAATCCTCTACTGACGCCACCACTGCTGTGGGTAGCATAAGGGACTTCACTGCCATATCCAGCTCAGAGGGAAGTGTGATCCTTCATTCCCGAATTGGAGGTTTCAGTGTATTCTCCCATAGAACGTGGTTAAATATGACCCATCCAGTAGAATGCAAATTATTACTTACTGGTACGTTTTGGAGATACCATGGAGTTAAACAAGCACTCTTGGCTAAGAGAGAAATGTAGCCAAATTTATTAGTATATTTTTAAGAAAAACAAAGGTTCAACCTGCAGGCACCAAGTTTACAGACAAACTTATGGCATCAGCCTGTTTTCTAACTAGAAATTACCTTTTCTGTACCCACACCCACAGTCATTGTCTATTTAAAGCTTGTTTCCATTACTTATTAAAATGAATGAATTACAAACATTATTCATTAAGGTTTTGGCCACCTTTAATAAAAATAAAAAAAAAAAAAAAAACAACTCTGGGTCCTGGATTCTTCTATTAGAAAAATATACTGTGTCAACACTAGCAACTTGTTGAAAACTGGGCTTGTATTTCAATGTAATTATTAATGTAATCACCTCAATTCCTCTTTGGTATTAGGTTGTAAATAAATTATATAAATAAATATTAATATTTAATATAAAAATTAACTTGATAATTTTATGTACTATGTAGGCATGCAAGGAAACTAAAGATGAAGGCCGCTACATTTGTTCATGTTTGGAATATACATAACAGAGACTTATTCTCTATCATAAAGACATAGAAGTGTACTCGATAGAGCTTTGTCTTCAGCTGTATAACTGAGTATGATCGTAAAAAAAATGTAATTTTTTTCATGGTGGTTAAGTTAATAACATGTCAGTATTATTTGTGCCCTTCTAAAATAGAAACCATATCATGTGTGTCCTAGCTGGAAAGAAAGTAAAGGCGAAAAGCTGCAAACAAGCTGGTGGCTTACTTATTAAGAAGCCAAGCTTTTGCTGTCAGATAGCAGTTCAGAGGTTCCTCTTTAACCTGTAGGGTTTCTTGCAGAAAAGAATACTGATCGCATGTGAATGTCTTACTTCCTTCACAAACCTTTGAAAATATTTCCCAAAGATTGCGTTGCCTCTGCTCTCAGCTCAATAGCTCTCAAGGGAGTTGGCATCTCTTATCAGAAGCACACAGCCAGGCCAGGGGCAGCCAGCATATTGAGAGGCCAGGGCAGAGTAATGGCCAAGGCCACTGGGCAGGTAGTGAAAGGCCTCTCGCTGTGTTAAACAAATGCAGTTTCCTTCCTGGCTTCCGCAGGAGCTAATTTTGTTTTTCACTTCTCTTCTGGTATAAGAACAATAAGGATGTATAAGGCCATTCTGCCTGTGAGGAGATGTGCATTAGATTATCATAAATCCACAGATAAAAAGCACAGTGGTCAATGAGAACAGGCATTCTTGGATGAAATAAAAGGTTTAATTGAAAGTATGGTCCCAGGGGAGACAGATGATTGAGCGTGGTATTGAGTAGACATTAATTACCATAGTCCAGAGAGTGGAAAAAAAAAATAAAAGGAAGACCGTTTCTTTTTTTTTTTTTTTTTTTTTTTTTTTAAGTTTCCAAATCTGTTTCTCTTTAAGAGAATATGGGAGATCATCCTAATAGGATGTTAGGGAAAAAATTGAGTCTTGCTTATACACAGTATTCTTAGAATACTATTAATGTTTCTCAAGAAGTTGCAGTTTTTTCTAGCAGATATTTTTTTTTTTTTTTTTTTTTTTTTTTGAGACGGAGTCTCGCTCTGTCACCCAGGCTGGAGTGCAGTGGCCAGATCTCAGCTCACTGCAAGCTCCGCCTCCCGGGTTCACGCCATTCTCCTGCCTCAGCCTCCCGAGTAGCTGGGACTACAGGCGCCCGCCACCTCGCCCGGCTAGTTTTTTTTGTATTTTTTACAGATATTTTTATTTGAAGTTAGAGATCTAGACAAAGTACATTGTGTACCATTATGCTGAATAATGGTTTTAAAAGATATGCATATCAAGTTATAACATATTAGTAAATGATTTGTACCTATTCATAAATCTATAATTTTTCATTCTTTGGTTATATCTCAGTATTTTTTGGTAGGTTGAGATTTTCTTCTACAATTTAGCAGAAAACAATTAAGTTGAAAAGGCATCTGAACATACAGTCTTCATTAAATATTAGGCCACTAGTTTTGTGTTGCTAAAATATGGCTCCCTTTATAAATCATACATATTTATTTAGCTAGTGCCCGACTTTTGATGTGGCTAAAATTATGGGAAGAACTCTACATCCACCGGGATAAAGGATGGCATCAAGAACCACCTTAACAAGAAAGTAATTGGTCAGGTGTTTCTTTTAACAGTCATTAGCATAGTTGAATTACGAGTTTGGTTCTTCTTTCGGGTGAAATAGAGTATAAAAGTATTTTGAATTATCTGTACCTAATGTGCAATGGTTTTGAAAGGACAAAAACTGGGAGATACTGAATATATTAAGAGTACGTTAGTTTGTGCTTGCTTACAAACTGCTTCCCAACTCCATTATTTAAGGAAAAAAAAAAAAAAGCACCACCAACTGTCAAAGCAACTTTTAGTTGGCTTTTCAGTTTTATTTAGAACAAATGAATTTGCTCACTGAGTGAATTTAAACTTTTCAATCAATTGTTTAGGTGTTGATGTAGACATAGTCTTAGTTTTAAATGTGAAAAATTGCTTTTTTTGGGTTAATTTGAACAGGGTAGTTGCCAAATAGCACCAGCTGTCATAATAAAGTAGAAGTGAATGACAGATTTACTCCACCCCATATCAAAACTGAGAAGCGGATATGGTGATCAAATGAGCCAAAGTAAATGTAAGATCTTAGAAACATTTGCAAGCTATTTTATTGCATAGCTCAGCCCTTCATGGGCATCAAAGTGCAAACAGGTTATGATTATGCTCAGCACTATTATGGCAATGGAAAAAGGGGAATCACTTTGTTGCTGTAGATATGCCAAATATATTATCTAGTATTCCAAAAATACCATTTGATGATGGTGACGGTGGTTATAGTGAATCTTGTTTTCACCAAAGACACTACCAATCTATAAAATGGTATTATAAAGTATTGAAACTAGAAGCTTAATTACTTTCTGAACTGTTTTCTAATTTTAATGAAAACATGGTGCATACTGAGCGACAATGGAAGAAATAACTGCAGGAGCACTTGTTGACAATGTTCTTTAAAAAATATATACCATACATTTGTTCTTAGGCATGGCATTGGGATAAGGGATAGTGGCATAAACATAAAAATGGAGTGGTCTCTGTTGCCTTTAATTAAAGTCCTTAAAGATGTGTATAATAATAAATAACCATGATACAATGTGATTAGTGCTATACTTCTATTACGTATAGTGTTTTGAAGACCTAGATGAGAGCCACAAACAGCAGGTGACAATTAAGATGGGATTTGATAGGTAAGAGTTTGCTGGTGGGTGGCAAAGCAGGGAAAAGGGAGAACATGAGTTTTAGGTGGAGAGAATCCCATTTAAATAGTTAAAGAAGGTATATGTAACATTTGATTAATTCCAGTTTCCTTTAATAAACATGATAAAAAGTTTAGGTGAGAGGTGTTGAAAACTATGATTTTGGTAGATAAGATGCAAGACATAGTAGTCACTTTTGGGAGGGAATTTAAATGCCATTATTTCAAAGAGGTATTGTGGGAGAGTAGTGTCAATGAAAAGTGTATGAAGTCATCGCATAACAAATACTTATTAGGTGATACTTTCTGCTGGATGCTAAACAGGATTCAGAATTGGATTCAACTTAATTTCTGCCCTTGATGAGATCACAGTTGTATGGCAGAGTTAAGATAGACAGGCTGCCAGGCACAGTGGCTCACACCTGTAATCCCAACTTTGGGAGGCCAAGGTGGGTGGATCAAGAGTTCAGGAGTTCCAGACCAGCCTGGTCAACATGGTGAAATCATGTTTCTCTACTAAAAATACAAAAATTAGTCAGGCATGGTGATGCATGCCTGTCATCCCACCTACTTGGGAAGCTGAGGCAGGAGAATCGTTTGAACCTGCAGGGGTTGCAGTGAGCCGAGATTGCACCATTGCACTCCAGCCTGGGTGCCAGAGTGAGACTTGGTCTCTAAATAAATAAATAAATAAATAAATAAGATAGACAGCTAAATAAATAAATAAATAAATAAATAAATAAGATAGACAGCTGGCAAATAATTGTAAGACAGTGATGAGAATCATCAGAATGGGAAAACACAGGTGAAATGAGAGCTCTGAAAAGGGCAGATTGTTTCTGTGCTAATAAGGTCAGGGAAGAGTTAAAAGAAGAGGCAGCTTATATGCTGAGACACAAAGCGTATTTTGAAATACTGTGCAAAGAATTCTTAATTCCATTACCCCTTCATTGTGAAATTTCTTTTGAGTTGAAAATAATGTCAGCACTTGATATATACACACATGAAATGTGTTTTTTTCCTTATGTATGATTTCATTAAGTATCATAAAAATTGTGGGTCTGCGCCATCAGGGAAATGATTGACTAAAAAGATTCATCCACTTGTGCTTAGATGAGTCTTTCTTTTTCATGCATCACCAAGTAAAAACGGGACTGTGATGGATTAATTTGAAAACATTAATTCCTTAGGCATGAACTGAACTGAGATAGTCCTTCTTTAGTCTTTGAAGCATACTTAACTTTGTTGGAAAATTAAGATCCATTAGTTCAGGGAAGAAAGAAGTCCTGCTCAACCTACATCTAGCAAAATATTGATTGGAAGTGTGCTGAACTTTTAAACTTCTTGTAATTACACACTGATTTTACAGGAATTAAGGCCATAGAAATTGCTCCCTTACCCCTGTCCTGCTTTTCTATACATACAACAGCATGGGAGAGGAACACTTGGAAGATGAATACTGAGGAAGAATAATGTGAAATAAAAGACAATATTCAGTAGCCTGAGCCAGTATTTTAGGGCTCTGGAGCTACCTGAACAATCCCCTTCAAGAACCTGGCATGAGCAGTGCAGGGATATGCAGGAAGAATTTTCCTGAATCTAGGCTATGTATTTCCTTACTTTGGGAAAATCTCACAAACCAAGAAGCTACTCTGAGGTTCAGAGCATAGAAGCAATATGTCTCAAATAGAAAATGTGATACCTAAGAGAAGGGAAAGATGTGATTCAGAGAAATATAAATTCTATATTCTATCATTAACCCTTGATAGGTCCCATGTGTTCCACCCTCCTCCCCCTAAAAATGGCATCCAGTTGGTGGATGGGATTATTAGCTTTATTCTTTACTTTCAAATTGCAGCATTATATAGCCATACTTTTGGCATAGCCCCATGGTACTTGGAGAGTACTTTCCAACCACAGGCTGTGGACTTAGCCATGTGAATTCATTTGGCCAATAAGATGTTAGCAGATATCATGTGAGCAAATGCTTGAAAGGTTATTTTGTTTTTGCTTCCTTTTATCATGTGATAAATATACTTCAGGCATCTGGTGGTCCAAGGAAGATGGGAGATATGTGGAGCAGACACATACCTAATTCATAGCTTGGAGGCAAGCCTGCATGCGCCTAGTGTAGATCATCCAAACCTCAGCCAACCTGTAGATATGCGAGCCAAGTATAAATGCTTTATTGTGCATATCATAATTTGGGGATGATTTGTCATGCAGCATTTTTGTGACAATAGCTGACTGATACATTCCTTCACTTTTCCCTATGAATTAATTCTGAGTAGATTTGCCCTCTCCCTTCAGTTTGTTTGTAGTATGATGATAGGAAGATACATTCACATTTTAATTTTAATGGATTTTTCATCCTCTATACGACCTAAATGACTTATTTATAGTCAGCTGTATGTGACAATTTTAACAGAGTAATTGATTTAATTATTAAGATAAAAGGGCAAATTATATGTTTTTATCTACAAATGACATGTTTTATATATGGTAAGAACTTTTTCATTGAAAGAGTGAACATGTACTGTGAATTTTAAGTGTTTGTTACCCACTGAGATTTCTCAATCTCTATTTGGAATTTAGAATTATTTATCATTAACAGCATACTAAAGGGGGTTGGTATCCAGCAGGAATCACATTAGATGCAATTCAAACATCAGAGAAAAGGATGTGGTAAAAATGGCTATGCTTTTATCATTTGATTTTCTAGAAGCTTTAACCAACGAACAGAAACTCCCCCCTCATGCCCCTACAAAAATACTGCCTCTTTTTGAGGCTGCGGTAGTACTGTTACTACATTAAAGCATAATTTAATAAATGTTACTCCCTGAGCCTTAAAGTGAAATACATTTACTGAGTCCTCTAAGGAAAATGAAGATGATTGAGATGTAATCCCTGCCTTTAAAATCCTTGAGTTGGGAAGAAAGCTATATTATCTTTATTAAGAGAATTATTGTACCCTAAATAATGGCATATGTACCTAAACTGGAGGTGGCTGTGTAGAACACTCTTAAATTTCTACTCTACTGGTTTAAGATTTTATTTTATAACTATTGCACTTCCTAAGATCTCAACAAAAATAACCAGTAACTCATTATCTTTCTGTACAGAAACTTCCCAATCCAACCCCCCACCACCCCCGCAAAAGAAAGAGAAAGAAATTTCTCGTATGGAAATGAAACATCATTTATCCATTTATGGAATAAAGACTCAGTTCTACAAATTTCAGAATGTACCTGCTGCTCTGCATCTTTTAAAAGCCAGCATGAGACCGTACTCCACTTCTGTGATACTCTGTTTTTAATACTAATTGTGAAATATGTCATTTACACAAAAGGGTGATGTAGAAATAATGAAACTGGAAGGTTTAATCATGCAGCTCTGTGGCATCTCTCAGACCTTGTTGGTGACCTACAAGGTATCTCTGTCCTCTTCTCCTTTCCCTCTAGCTGATCCTCCCCCATGTTTTCTAAGGCACCATTCCTTTAAGTGTATGGTAGGGAAAATTTCTACGGCATGCTCTATGTAAAGCTGTTTTCAAGGCCAGGGAATTTAGGAAGGCCTGCATACTCTGTCTCTCTCTCAGAGACTCTGAATATGTTTTAACTTTAAAAATAGCCTCCAAGAAGTCTAAAAAAAAAAATAAAAAAAAAAAACCTTTTCCCCAGATTTTTTCATCATAGACACCCGCATTCTCTCCCCATATGCGATGGCTGAGAGCCTGTATATTAGACATTGGATTGATCCAAGTCTTAGAGGGAGCCAGTTTGGTTGACATAGTTGGTTTCTGAAGCCAGCCCTAAATGGGCACAGCCTTGGGCCAGACCTCCTTGGGAAGCACCAGCAGTCTGTGGATTGACTGTCCACAGCAGAGGGCACCTGCACATCAGTTGGTGCCACCCTTGCTTCCTGGGTGAAAGTCTGGTCTGTGGATAGAGCAGGCACCGTAGCCCATGCGCTCACTTTAGTGAGATGCTCTGTACTGTCATTTATGTTTCACTCTTGTCCTTGATATTGTGCTATCTTTTAAAGATGTTAAATGCAGGTAGCCTGGCATCAAAGAATTTGTGATAGCAAAGATATTGGAAGTATTTTCCTAAGGGCCCAGCTTCCCAAATGGGCTACTTCTCAGGATCAGGCCCATTATGCTCCCTTTTAAAGTAATTAAATTGTTACATCATATTGTTTGTTCTTGAATCTTATGTTCATATAAAAGGACACATTCTTTTGTTTTGTTTTGTTTTGTTTTGTTTTGTTTTGTTTTGTTTTTGAGATGTGGTCTCACTCTGTTGCCCAGGCTGGAATGCATGGAGCAATTTCAGCTCACTGTATCCTTCATCTCCTGGGTTCAAGCGATTCTCCTGCCTCAGCTTCCTGAGTAGCTGGGATTATAGGCATGCGCCACCACCTGGCTAATTTTTTGTATTTTTAGTAGGGACGGGGTTTTGCCATGTTGGCCAAGCTGGTCTTGAACTCCTGACCTCAAGTGTTCTGCCCGCCTTGGCCTCCGAAAGTCCTGGGATTACAGGCATGAGCCACCGTGCCTGGCCATAGTCATGTATTTTAATCACTAAATTATTGCATGTAAAATATAATACTTAAGACACATCTAATCAGGTTTCTCTAATCTACTTTTAACAGAAAGAAATAAAAACAAAACAAAAAGTTCTATTGTTCCTCAATATCAACAAAGCAAGTTCTTGTTGTGTAATTTCATGTTGTCTAAATTATAAAATTTCTGTTTGTTGTTTTTCATGACATAAAATATTGTATTTACTTCTTTAATCTTTATCTGGAAAGGAAAAAAATTGTGTCACTAAACCATTGAATTTTCTGATCTTTCAAGGTTATATACTATATTTAGGGGGAGAGGGTTACTACAGGAATCTTAAATCTGACTTGTTTTACTTTTGTTAGTTTTAATATTGACTCAATATTATATTAAGGTACAATATTACATTAAGGTACTGACTAAATGTTACACTGAACAGGCAATATGGAACGGCCATTTTCTGATATTTATTTTCTAGTATTAGATTAATCCTTTACTTAAAGAAAATTGGTTTTTGGTAAGTTGAGTTGGAGATCAGCTCTTGCTTTTAGTAGTTTCCTCCATCTACCCCCTTTCGTGGGGATGGGTTTTTGAAAACATGAAAAATGTCTCAATTATAAATAACGTCTAGAATTTTCTCACCCATATCTGTCGTCGAAAATTATTTCAAATGAATAGATAAAGATTTAGGGAAGTCACATAAGGACATATATTTCAGATATTGACATTATTGAACTAACTATGACCTACATCTTAAAAGTTTTCTTTTACCGAAAGTAAATACCAGAACTGGTTACACTGAGCTCTGTGAAACTCTTCTCTTACTTATTGCAACGTTAACTTACATTTTTCCTTTCTTTATGAGTGATATAATATTGAATTTTGAGTTAACTCTCAACAAATTAGGGTACAATTCAGATGTGTGTGGGTTTTCTAATATATCTCAGAGATCATAGGGCTATACAGACAATACGGATATATATAGTCTGTATTCTTTTTTTATCTATAGACAATATAGAGTATATATAATATTGTCTGTATTCTAATGTATTTTGCTCTCTAGACTATATAGTCTATATTGTCTGTCTATCCATGTAGTCTTTTGTCTGTCTACAGTCTATCATCTATATTGTCTATCTATATAGTCTGTATTGTCTAGAGGGTGAAATACTTTAACAGATCATCTACCTACTTGTAAATCACCAAGATTACATCAGCAGTAGTAAGGGAAATGTCTTTTACTATTTAGTATAATACAAATGATCCTCCTTAGATCACCTTTTACTTTGGCATGTGCCTGGTCATCTCTCATCTTTTTCTTTCCTTTACCCTCAGAAAAGTACAATTGAAAATAAAACGCCTCCCTGCTGTTGGAATGAGCCTCTGATCCCTACTCTAGGATAATATCCCCTTTCTGAATTTTATGTAATCCAATTGGCCAAAAACCTTTCATGCTTATAATAGCTACCCAGTGCTTCTTCAGAAGATTAAATAATTTCACAAAATTAAGTGTCTTGCGGGTGTCTTACCCTTTCATTGTTGTGAAAATTTATTTAGCTGTAACAAAAGTTTCGTCACCTTAAATTTCTTAGAATTTACTTAGGCAAAATTAACAATGGATAAGCTTCTTATAAAATATCCTGGCAGAATTGCCAGGTATGGCTTTTGCTTTATATACTCTTTAAAAAAAAAAAAAAAAAAAAAACCTCTTTTGTTTGAGTTTTGGTAATTGACAAAATGATTGCATGTGAAACATAACTCTTGCATAAAGTAAGCTGCTCACAACACAGACTAATTACACATTTGGGAGGCAAGGCAAAGACATCCAGAGCTTGCTCCTGCTGAGCCAAGAGCACAGCATTTAATGAAATGAGGGCCATAAAAGGTTCAGCATGGATGCTTTCAGGTCTGAGCTGGGCTTCTGGGAAATTGAACATTGGCCCTATGGACTGGTGGATTCCCCTGGGCTTTGAAAGGCTGGATTATTACCACTTGCATGTGTGAATCAGGCACTGCTTTGCAATACAAGACATTTGTGATTTCAGAGATGGCCTCTTTTGGAACACTCTTAAGCTAATAGTATGGCTGTCTCCCCAGTCATCCATCTTACTTCCTCTCTTTCTTCCTCTCATGCCAAGGAACTACTTTTGATATTTGTTTTCTAAAAAATAGTTAGTGTATCTAGCCAGGCCTGACCAGGTAGACTCTTCAGTTTCCTCTTTCTAATTCTTAAACCCATGTTGGCCAGGCTGGTCTCAAACTCCTGACCTGAAGTCATCTGCCCGCCTCGGCTTCTGAAAGCGCTGGGATTACAGGCATGAGCCACCATGCCTTGCCCCATCCTGGATTCCTATATGAGTAAAAGGAAACATTTTATATATGTACCAATACATTTGTTTTCTACCACCTGTCCTACTCTGTTCATCCCACAGAGATCATACTTCCTCTGGAAAATTAGCTGCCATTTAACTAGAAATATAACAATTACATGATTCTTCAGTAGTTCATTCTGACCAACTAAGTGTTCAGTCATGAACCTGTGGATCTAACACTTTTTCATCTTAATTGTGCTGAAGTATCTCTTGTTTCCTCCACTCAGAGACTTCTGACATCCCTCTCAGTAAAAACTGCTGAGACTTGGAAACATATGAACAGGCAGCAATGCAGCCTGTTGCTAAAACACCTCCTGGGGCCTGGTTGCTTTGATTTGCCAATTGTTGATTCAGGGCAATAGTTTTTAATTGGAGGTGATTTTGACCACAGGTGACATTTGGCAATGTTTGAAGGCATTTTAGTTGTCACAGCTTAGGGAAGGGGTACTCCTAACATCTGGTGGGTTGTAGCCAAGGACTTGGTCAAATATCATGCAATGCCTTGGACAGACACCCACAACAAAAAATTAGCAGCCTTCAAATATCAGTTGTGGCTAGGTCGAAAAAGCCTAAGCTGAGGGTTCTGTGTGACCAGCCCTGGGCAGGTGCTGGGCATTAGGCCTACACCTATACAGGGGAGGCCTTAGAGTATCCATTCTGGGTCTGGCTCTGGGAATCTCAAGGATGTTGTATCTAGAGACAGGGCCTCTAGTGGCAAAGAATAACAAGTAATGAAAAGATTTTAAACATAAATGAAATTCACAAGATTTCCCTTACTATGCCAGCCAGCCTTTGTGTGTGTGTGCGTGTGTGTTTGTGTGAGTGTGTGTGTGTGTGCGTGCACTTGATATCTGCGAGTGGAAAGAGCTGTTGCCTGAAGATGGAAACCAGGAGAATCTGAGGTCTTAGATGTGCCACTGCTTGGGGGTTCATCATATCACTAAGGTCTGGCATTTAGGGCACTTGGTAGTACATTATACCCATTTCCATTTTGCTACAAAATGCTATCTGGCAAGATTTGAGTTTAATTTTCAGAGTTACGGGTTGAACCAGGATTCTTGGAGAGAGGCATTCAGCATATTGATTTTTTTTAATGTTAGATAAAGGGATCATTTATTTCTAACAGAGGAAACGGCTGTGTTAACTAACCGTAATGGCTTCCTTTACCATTTGGGAAGTTTGCTATTATTAGAGGGCTTAAGCCTGTACAGCATAAGAAAGATATAAAACATAACTGTACTTGTATGGAGAATGTAAATGGCATAATGTCTTGCTGTCATTTTAGAAATCTGTCCTGGAATTTCTTGAGGGTAGGTTAAATCATGGGATAGACAAAAGTTGAGACACAAGGATACAGTATAGTATGGCAGTGAAGAGTCTGACAGTTTAACTCACAGAGTAGAATGGTGGTTACAAGCACAGAGGAGGAGAAGAGTGGGGAAATGTTGGTCAAAAGACACAATCTCAGGAGGAGTAAGTTCAAGAGGTGTATCCTACTACATAATGGCAATAGTTAATAACTTTGTAGTTTATACTTGAAAATCTCTAGGAGAGTAGAATTTAAGTGTTCTCAACACACACAGAGAAATTCTTAAGTATATAAGGTAATGCATATGTTAATTAGCTCAATTTAGCTATTCCACAATGTATGCATAGTTTAAAACACCATACTGTATTCCATAAACATATATCATTTTGATATGTCATGATTTCTGTTCTTTTACGTTTTCTGAGAGGTGCTTTACTTCCAACTATGTGGTCAATTTTAGAATAAGTGCAATGTGGTGCTGAGAAGAATGTATATTCTGTTGATTTGTGGTGGAGAGTTCTATAGATGACTATTAGGTCCACTTGGTGGAGAGCTGAGTTCAAGTCCTGGATATCCTTGTTAACTTTCTGTCTCATTGATCTGTCTAATGTTGACAGTGGGGTGTTAAAATCTCCCATTATTATTGTGTGGGAGTCTAAGTCTCTTTGTAAGTCTCTAAGGACTTGCTTTATGAATCTGGGTACTCCTGTATTGCATGCATATATATTTAGGATAGTTAGCTCTTCTTGTGGAACTGATTCCTTTACCATTATGTAATGGCCTTCTTTGTCTCTTTTGATCTTTGTTCATCTAAAGTCTGTTTTATCAGAGACTAAGATTGCAACCCCTGCTTTTTTGCTTTGTTTTGTTTTCTATTTGCTTGGTAGATCTTTTTCCATCCCTTTATTTTGAGCCCATGTGTGTCTCTGCATGTGAGATGGGTCTCCTGAATACAGCACACTGATGGGTCTTGACTCTTTATCCAACTTGCCAGTCTGTGTCTTTTAATTGGAGAATTTAGCACATTTACATTTAAGGTTAATATTGTTATGTGTGAATATGATCCTGTCATTATGATGTTAGCTGGTTATTTTGCCCATTAGTTGATGCAGTTTCTTCCTAGCATTGATGATTTTTACAATTTGGCATGTTTTTGCAGTGGCTGGTACCAGTTGTTCCTTTCTATGTTTAGTGCTTCCCTCAGGAACTCTTGTAAGGCAGGCCTGGTGGTGACAGAGTCTCTCAGAATTTGCGTATCTGTAAAGGATTTTATTTCTCCTTGACTTATGAAGCTTAGTTTGGCTGGATATGAAATTCTGGGTTGAAAATTCTTTTCTTTAAGAATGTTGCCTCCACTCTCTTCTGGCTTGTAGAGTTTCTGCCGAGAGATCTGCTATTAGTCTGATGGGGTTCCCTTTGTGGGTAACCCGACCTTTCTCTCTGGCTGCCCTTAACATTTTTTCCTTCATTTCAACCTCGGTGAATCTGACAATTTTGTGTCTTGGAGTTGCTCTTCTTGAGGACTATCTTTGTGGCGTTCTCTGTATTTCCTGAATTTGAATGTTGGCCTGCCTTGCTAGGTTGGGGAAGTTCTCCTGGATAATATCCCGAAGAGTGTTTTCCAACTTGATTCCATGCTCCCTGTCACTTTTAGGTACACTGATCAAATGTAGATTTGGTCTTTTCACATAGTCCTATATTTCTTGGAGGCTTTCTTCATTTCTTTTTCCTCTTTTTTCTCTAAACTTCTCACCTCATTTCATTCATTTGATCTTCAATCACTGATACCCTTTTTTCCACTTGATCAATTCGGCTACTGAAGCTTGTGCATGTGTCACATAGCTCTCGTGCCATGGTTTTCAGCTCCATCAGATCATTTAGGGTCTTCTCTACACTGTTTATTGTAGTTAGCTATTCATCTAATCTTTTTCAGGTTTTTAGCTTCTTTGTAATGGATTCGAACATCCTCCTTTAGCTTGGAGAAGTTTGTTATTACCGATCTTCTGAAACCTACAACTGTCAACTTGTCAGAGTCATTCACCATCCAGCTTTGTTCCATTGCTGGCGAGGAGCTGCATTCCTTTGGAGGAGAAGAAGCACTCTGGTTTTTAGAATTTTCAGCTTTTCTGTCCTGGTTTCTCCCCATCTTTGTGGTTTTATCTACCTTTTGGTCTTTGATGATGGGGAACTACAGATGGGGTTTTGGTGTGGATGTCCTTTTTGCTGATGTTGCTGCTATTCCTTTCTGTTTGTTGGTTTTCCTTCTAACAGTCAGGACCCTCAGCTGCAGGTCTCTTGGAGTTTGCTGGAGGTCCACTCCAGACCTGTTTGCCTGGGTATCACCAGCGGAGGCTGCAGAATAGCAAATACTGCAGAACAGCAAATGGTGCTACCTGATCTTCCTCTGGAAGCTTCGTCTTAGAGGGGCACCCAGCTGTATGAGGTATCATTCAGCCCCGACTGGGAGGTGTCTCCCAGTTAGGCTACTCAGGGGTCCGGACCCACTAGAGAAGACAGTCTGTCCATTTTTAGATCTCAAACTCCGTACTGGGAGAACCACTGCTCTCTTCAAAGCTCAGTTGGAAATGCAGAAATCACCCATCTTCTGTGTCGCTCATGCTGGGAGCTGTAGACTGAAGCTGTTCCTATGTGGCCATCTTGGAACAAAATGGAGGAACATTCCATGCTCATGGATAGGAAAGATCAATATCATGAAAATGATCATACTGCCCAAGGTAAATTATAGATTCAATGCCATCCCCATCAAGCTACCAATGACTTTCTTCACAGAATTGGAAAAAACTACTTTAAAATTCATATGGAACCAAAAAAGAGCCTGCATTGCCACGACAATACTAAGCCAAAAGAACAAAGCTGGAAGCATCACGCTACCTGACTTCAAACTATACTACGAGGCTACAGTAACCAAAACAGCATAGTACTGATACCAAAACAGAGATATAGACCAATGAAACAGAACAGAGCCCTCAGAAATAATATCACACATCTACAACCATCTGATCTTTGACAAACCTGACAAAAACAAGAAATGGGGAAAGGATTCCCTAGTTAATAAATAGTGCTGGGAAAACTGGCTAGCCATATGTAGAAAGCTGAAACTGGATGCCTTCCTTACACCTTATACAAAAATTAATTCAAGATGGATTAAAGACTTAAATGTTAGACCTAAAACCATAAAAACCCTAGAAGAAAACCTAGGCAATACCATTCAGGACATAGGCGTGGGCAAGGACTTCATGACTAAAACACCAAAAGCAATGGCAACAAAAGTCAAAATTGACAAATGGGATCTAGTTAAACTAAAGAGCTTCTGCACAGCAAAAGAAACTACCATCAGAGTGAACAGGCAACCTACAGAATGGGAGAAAATTTTTACAATCTACCCATCTGAGTAAGGGCTAATATCCAGAATCTACAAAGAACTTAAACAAATTTACAAGAAAAAATCAAACAACCCCATCAAAAAGTGGGCAAAGGATATGAACAGACACTTCTCAAAAGAAGACATTTATGCAGCCAACAGACCCATGAAAAAATGCTCATCATCACTGGGCATCAGAGAAATGCAAATCAAAACCACAATGAGATACCATCTCACACCAGTTAGAATGGCGATCATTAAAATGTCAGGAAACAGCAGGTGCTGGGGAGGATGTGGAGAAGTAGGAACACTTTCACACTGTTGGTGGGGCTGTAAACTAGTTCAACCATTGTGGAAAACAGTGTGGCGATTCCTCAAGGATCAAGAACTAGAAATATCATTTGACTCAGCCATCCCATTACTGGGTATATACCCAAAAGATTATAAATCATGCTGCTATAAAGACACATGCACACGTATGTTTATTGCGGCACTATTCACAACAGCAAAGACTTGGAACCAACCCAAATATCCATCAGTGACAGACTGGATTAAGAAAATATGGCACCTATATACCATGGAATACTATGCAGCCATAAAAAAGGATGAGTTAATGTCATTTGTAGGGACGTGGATGAAGCTGGAAACCGTTATTCTGAGCAAACTATCACAAGGACAGAAAACCAAACACTGCGTGTTCTCACTCATAGGTGGGAATTGAACAGTGAGAACACCTGGACTCAGGATGGGGAACTTCACACACTGGGGCTTGTTGTGGGGTTGGGGGAGAGGAGAGGGATAGCATTAGGAGAAATACCTAATGTAAATGATGAGTTAATGGGTGCGGCACACCAACATGGCACATGTATACGTATGTAACAAACCTGCACGTTGTGCACTTGTATGCTAGAACTTAAAGTATAAAAAAAAAAAAAAATCATTAAAAAGAAAACAAGGTTAAGTTACTCTTATTTCAGAATGTGAGCTCACTCACCCACACAGATGCTAGTTCTTGAATTTTGTTTGTACTAACTGAAAAACAACTTATTTGGTTGGTTGACACGTTTACCCCACTGGGGCCTGAATTCAGCTCCCTTTTAGGAGGGACAGTTTCAGTATATGCCATGAGGTGTCTGTAATTTACATTCATGCTCTCTGTAAATAGGGGGCTGCGCCTCTGTAGCTGAGTCCTTTCTAAGACTCCTTTAAGAAATTTTAACAGGCTTTCGCAGAGCTGTGCATGCTCCAAAATATACATTGACATGATAAACCACAATGGATTTAAGTGTCTAAAGTCAGAAATACACTTTTAAAAATAAGTACTTCAGTTGGCTGGTGGAGCAGTTATACCTGGATGCTGAATTGAATTTGTTTAAAATAAACCACAGAGTAATCTTTAAAACAAAATGATTTGTCAATTAAAATATACATTTATAAAGAAAAATAAAACACCTTCCACGTCATAGTTTATAGAAGATGTGTCACCTTATAATTGCATACTTTTGTCAAAAATGGATATTATATAATCTCAAACATGAAAATATAGCAGACCACTCAGAACTATTCACTAGAGAAAAAGATAAAAAAAAAAAAAAAAAGAGTCTGACACAGGAACCACGCTGTGCCTGAGCCCCACAAAGCTTCCACATCCCAAGTCTTCTGGACTGAAAGCATGGCGTTTATCTGCTGTGCACCTCAGTTTTCTCATCTGTGAAATGGACATAACAATAAACCTCACAGGTTTGTTGTGAAGCATAAGTGTATTAATATGTATAAAGTACTCAGAAATGAAGTAGTCAGTCATTGTTAGCCTCCAGTGTATTGTTTCTGTTATATTTTTGAATCACAGATGTCACAGACTTAAAAAAATTTTTTGAAAGAAAAGATAACCATAATGCGACCTGATTTCTATTTTGCTTCTACCACTTTAATAATGAGTGATAAGTGTTAGTGCAAACAGTGGTTGTCAGTCTTACGGAGAATTAAATCTAATTGCCAAAAGAGGAATGATTTAATCATAAAATGAAGTGATTTGAAGGAATTACTGAAGCAAAGCTCGTTCTTGTCTCTTTGTCTCTGATAGACAAAAGCCAGAGAACCTTTCTAGTTTTTCTCTTGAAATGGTGTTCACAACCTTACAGTAGGATGGTTTTTCCTTAATTTGCACTTTAATTCAGTGGAACTTTATTAGACTGAAATTAAGCAAATCCCAGAGAGGCCTGGAAACATAAATGATTATGAAATGTTATGGATTTTAAATTGGGCATTTTGAAAAACAAAGATGAAGGCTAATAGTTTACATTTAGTACTAAACTCTGGCATTCCAATGGAAAAAAAGACAGCTAGTTTGATCAAATAATGGGATTTGCTTTTTAGGTAACAATATAATGAGTTAGTTAAAAGACCTCACTTGTAATAGATTTATTAAGCCATAAAGTTTCATTTCTTTGAACAACCTATTGTCAAAATCTTCACAGATAACTTCACTTATAAGAAAATTAAATGAAAGAACTATTTCTTTAAAAGTTAGATGTGGATTTTCTCTATCTGGGGAGGGGTTGAAAATGCCACATCAGTTGATCTGGCTGTGATCCGACCTCTTAATCCTGTTTTAATTATGGGTTCTTTGCTACTTCTGATTTTATAGTTATATGTGACTGACATTCAGACATTCATAGTAATTTTTTAAATATGTAATTTTACATAAGAGTCCCTTCAGTGTGACCTTAAGATGAGTCTCTAGACATAATTATAGAGAGGAAGGAACTACCAACCTAGAATGAGTTGATCATTTCCAGGGGTATCTCATTGTCAAAATTTTCAGTTGAACACTGTGGCTGTTTCACACTTCTACAAGCTTGAGAGGAATGCAGAAGGGAGGCCCACAAAGATCCTATGTGGGCAGCACTTGTCTGTTCCTACTGCTGCATGTTTGAAAAACTAGGGACCAAATATGATTAACCTCGTACTTCTCCCTGGCGACCTGAACCCTAAATATGCCTTTTGCCACCATACTCTGTGTTCCTTGAGACCACTATGGTTGTGGCTAGATGTCATTTGTCAAATATGACATGAATATTTGTTGTACATAATCATTTTTGTTTAAGTTTAAAAATGTAATGCTAGTGAGTTATACTACCCAAAGAAGCAGGCTGAAAGCATGAGTTTTGACAAAGTGAAATTTCATTTGATGATATGTCCATTATAAATCATTTTTCTCTAACTTTAAAATAAGATATCATTTCTTCAGTACTCTGCGTCTTATTAACAAACTTTACCAATAGTGTTGTTTCCATAGTAAATGGTATGTTTTAAATTATATCTGCCAAATATTTTCCTGGAATTTTAAGACGTTTCTACACTAAGCTCTGTTTCTTCATCTGTAAGGTGAAGATGTTAAGACTCCATTATCTCTAAGATATCTTCTGATACCCAGGATACCCTAAGTCTAATGTCCAGCCTTGTTTATTATGGAGAATATCTTGCTAAATTTCCAAAGGCTTGCGAGTTGTTTCAGATTGCATCACTCTGACTTGCCAAACGATCCTCTCTATTAACAATTACCAAATATTATTCCCTGAGACCTCTTCCCCTGCTCCATGGATGTGACTGTGGCTCCTTGTGGAGAACGAACACCAGCCTTTGCCTGCCAGGAGCCGATTACAGCTGTTAGAGGTCCAGTCATCCTGTCCTGCTGATTGCATCTGTGTCTGGTCATCTGAGAGAGTGAAATATTAATCTGCTTTCTTCTCTTCACTCTTTTCATGTGTATTCCCCTAACAGAAAGGAGAACCTGACTGCTGTGCACTCTCCCTGGAGACAAGCGAGCAGCTCACCTTTGAGATCCCCCTGAATGATTCAGGTTCTGCTGGCCTTGGGGTGAGCTTGAAAGGGAACAAATCCAGAGAAACTGGAACAGACTTGGGGATTTTTATCAAATCCATCATTCATGGAGGCGCTGCTTTTAAGGTGGGTAGGAATGACATTTGTACATCCTTTGAGAAGGCACTTGGAGATGTGACTGTTGTACTTAGAGACTGAATGGAGAAAGTGTCTGAAGACTTGAGGCCACTGAGAGACTTTTCCGCCAGTTACAGAAAATATATGTGTGAACAGATCTGGGGAATAACTGGCTGCTAATTTTGTACCTTAACTGGTTATTTTTACTTTTTAGAGTTACTTCTAAAAACCCATCATGATTCACATTCTTTTTTGCATACTTTTTATTACTCCATTAGGATTCCGCTGAATTTGTATACTGACAGAGTTGAGCCTAAAAGTACACAATCAGAAAAACAAAACTAAAAACAAGTAAACATAAAGGCAGCAAATAAGACAATTGTGCTTGCAAGAAGGAAAGCTCAGGGGAGCCTGAGAGTCATTGTAGTATAAATTAAAGGCCATTTATCACATTTTATACACTTGAAGAAAACCATGGTGCCAAGAATGCATATTTCCTTTTGAATACTTAGAGAAGCTTATAGGTTTCCAGAAAAAGAAGGAAGATCGTGCTTCAGTCCTTTCACCTTGAGGTGAGCAATGTGTTAATAGCTATTAACATAGTGTACTGGTTAGCTAGATGGCCTGTGTTCAAGTCCAACTCAGTCCTTGCTAGCTATATGGAAATGTAGGCAAGGGTCTTGACCAGCTGTCTCCCATTTCCTCAATGGTAGAATGGTGATAATAAATAATACCTACTTTGTAGACTTCTAGGATTAAATAAGTCAGTACCACACAATGTGATGAAAACAGTAAAGTGATGATGGAGGAAGGATACAGGTTTGCACCTCTCGCCACCATCATTATTATCTCATACCGTGCAAGGAGACTTCTTGAATTTGAATTCTGCCTTACCTACTCTCTCCCTGTGAATGGAGGCAAACTGCTCGGCCTCAACAGCTTCAGTTTCCTCATTGGTGAAATTAGCGGTGCCTGGCTCCCTGTGCCGCTGTTAAGACTAAAAGAGACAACGTGTGTCCAGGGCTTAGCACAGTGCCTGTCACCGGCTGCTGATAAATGTTAGCCATCTGAAAATAATCTTGATATGAATAACGTCTACCGTCTCCCACAGCAAAGCCAAGAAGGCCCCGTTACACTATACATAGAACACCCCTGCACCTAGAATTCTGGCTTCGTTGAAGAAACTATCTTCTTACACTTACCCTTCCACTTTTGTTTCAGACTAGATATGGAGATAATGCCTTTTTCACTGGGAAATAAATGCACTTTGGATAGACACCTCTTCGGTTTACTTCTTCATTTAGTTAGCTTTTGTCACATAATAAATAGTCATAATTTTTCAGTGATATACCTCTATAAGCCTTTATTTTTCTCATAGCTCTGTACAGGGGAGCTGGGGTTTCGGGAGAATTCTGCTTCAGACTGGTGTCTCTTGATCGCGCTGAAACTCTGCAGATCTGAGTGTGCTCCACTGCTTTCTCCTGTTCCTTGGATCAACAGGCTAGCTGGGGCATGTCCCTCTTGTGCCTCAAGGTGTCAGAGGGCCAGTGGCAGTAGGTGAATCCGCGGGCTCCAAACTGGCACACTGTCACCCCACACACAGGCCACTAGTCAAAGCAAGTCATATGGCTGAGTTACGGCAAAGATGTGGATACAGAGAAGGGTAAAGAATTGAGTCCCATCACTCATTCTATAAAACTGGCTCCTAGGGGAGGTTCCAATATGGCAGAATAGGAACAGCTCCAGTCTACAGCTCCCAGCATGAGCAATGCAGAAGATGAGTGATTTCTGCATTTCCTACTGGGGTGCTGGGTTCATCTCACTGGGGCTTGTCAGACAGTGGGTGCAGCCCATGGACTGCAAGCCAAAGCAGGGCAGGATCACCTCACCTGGGAAGCACAAAGGATCGGTGAATTCCCTTTCCTACCCAAGGGAAGCCGTGACAGATGGTACCTGGAAAATTGGGACACTCCCACCCTAATACTGCCCTTTTCCAGTGGTCTTCGTAAATGGCACACCAGGAGATTATATCCTGCACCTGGCTTAGAGGGTCCCACACCCACGGAGCCTCACTCACTGCTAACACAGCAGTCTGAGATCGAACTGCAAGGTGGCAGTGAGGCTTGGGGAGGGGTGTCCGCCATTGCTGAGGCTTAAGTAGGTAAATAGAGCAGCCCAGAAGCTTGAACTGGGTGGAGCCCACCACAGCTCAAGGAGGTCTGCCTGCATCTGTAGACTCCACATGTGAGGGCAGGGCATAGCTGAACAAAAAGCAGCAGAAACTTCTGCAGATTTAAACGTCCCTGTCTGACAGCTTTGAAGAGAGTAGTGGTTCTCCTAGCATGGAGTTTGAGATCTGAGGATGGACAGGTTGCCTCCTCTAGTGTCACATATGGGACTATGTGAAAAGATGAAATCTACGTTTGATTGGTGTACCTAAAAATGACAGGGAGCATGGAATCAAGTTGGAAAACACTCTTCGGGATATTATCCAGGAGAACATTGCCAACCTAGCAAGGCAGGCCAACATTCAAATTCGGGGAATACAGAGAGTACCACAAAGATACTCCTTGAGAACAGCAACTCCAAGACACATAATTGTCAGGTTCTCCAAGGTTGAAATGAGGGAAAAAGTGTTAAGGGCAGCCAGAGAGAAAGGTCGGGTTACTCAGAAAGGGAAGCCCATCAGACTAATAGCAGATCTCTCGGCAGAAACTCTAAAAGCCAGAGGAGAGTGGGGGCCAATATTCAACTTTCTTAAAGAGAAGAATTTTCAACCCAGAATTTCATATCCAGCCAAACTAAGCTTCATAAGTGAAGGAGAAATAATATCCTTTACAGGCAAGCAAATGCTGAGAGATTCTGTCACCACCAGGCCTGCCTTACAAGGGCTCCTGAAGGAAGCACTAAACATGGAAAGGAACAACCGGTACCAGCCACTGCAAAAACATGCCAAATTGTAAAAATCATCGATGCTAGGAAGAAACTGCATAAACTAACGAGCAAAATAACCAGCTAACATCATAATGACTGGAACAAGTTTGTAACAATATGTCATAACATAACAATATTAACCTTAAATGTAAATGGGCTAAATTCTCCAGTTAAAAGACACAGACTGGCAAATTGGATAAAGAGTAAAAGCCAATCAGTGTGCTGTATTCAGGAGACCCATCTCATGTGCAGAGACACACATAGGCTCAAAATAAAGGGATGGAGGAAGATCTACCAAGCAAATGGAAAACAAAACAAAACAAAAGCAGGGGTTGCAATTCTAGTCTCTGATAAGACAGACTTTAAACCAACAAAGGTCAAAAGAGACAAGGTTGTTACATAATGGTAAAGGAATCAATTCAACAAGAAGAGCTAACTATCCTAAATGTGTATGCACCCAATACAGGAGCACCCAGATTCATAAAGCAAGTCCTTAGAGACTTACAAAGAGACTTAGATTCCCACACAATAATAATGGGAGATTTTAGCACCCTACTGTCAACATTAGACAGATCAATGAGACAGAAAGTTAACAAGGATATCCAGGACTTGAACTCAGCTCTCCACCAAGTGGACCGAATAGTCATCTACAGAACTCTCCACCCCAAATCAACAGAATATACATTCTTCTCAGCACCACAACGCCCTTATTCTAAACTTGACCACATAGTTAGAAGTAAAGCACTCCTCAGCAAATGTAAAAGAACAGAAATTATGACAAACTGTCTCTTAGACCACAGTGCAATCAAACTAGAACTCAGGACTAAGAAATTCACTCAAAACCACTCAACTACATGGAAACTGAACAGCCTGCTCCTAACTGACTACTGGGTACGTAACAAAATGAAAGCAGACATAAAGATGTTGTTTGAAACCAATGAGAACAAAGATACAACATACCAGAATCTCCGGGACACATTTCAAGCAGTGTGTAGAGGGAAATTTATAGTACTAAATGCCCGGAAGAGAAAGCAGGAAAGATCTAAAATTGACACCCTAACATCACAATTAAAAGAACTAAAGAAGCAAGAGCAAACACATTCAAAAGCTAGTAGAAGGCAAGAAATAACTAAGATCAGAGCAGAACTGAAGGAGATAGAGACACAAAACACCCTTCAAACAATCAATGAATCCAGGAGCTGGTTTTTTGAAAAGATCAACGAAATCAATAGACTGCTAGCAAGGCTAGTAAAGAAGAAAAGAAAGAAGAATCAAGTAGATGCAATAAAAAAGGATAAAGGGGATATCACCACCGATCCTACAGAAATACAAACTACCATCAGAGAATACTGTAAACACCTCTATGCAAATAAACTGGAAAATCTAGAAGAAATGAATAAATTCCTGGACACATACACCCTCCCAAGACTAAACCAGGAATAAGTTGAATCCCTGAATAGACCAATAACAAGCTCTGAAATTGAGGCAGTAATCAATAGCCTACCAACCAAAAAAAGTCCAGGACCAGATGGATTCACAGCCAAATTCTACCAGAGGTACAAAGAGGAGCTGGTACCATTCCTTCTGAAACTATTCCAATCAATAGAAAAAGAGGGAATCCTCCCTAACTCATTTTATGAGGCCAACATCATCCTGATACCAAAGCCTGGCAAAGACACAACAAAAAAAGAGAATTTTAGGCCAATGTCCCTGAAGAACATCAATGCAAAAAATCTTCAATAAAATACTGGCAAACCAAATCCAGCAGCACATCAAAAAGCTTATCCAGCATAATCAAGTGGGCTTCATCCCTGGATGCAAGGCTGGGTCAACATATGCAAATCAATAAACGTAATCCATCATATAAACAGAACCAAAGACAAAAACCACATGATTATCTCAACTGATGCAGAAAAGGCCTTTGACAAAATTCAACAGCCCTTCATGCTAAAATCTCGCAATAAATTAGGTATTGATGGGATGTATCTCAAAATAATGAGAGCTATTTATGACAAACCCACAGCCAATATCATACTGAATGGGCAAAAACTGGAAGCATTCCCTTTGAAAACTGGCACAAGACAGGGATGCCCTCTCTCACCACTCCTATTCAACATAGTGTTGGAAGTTCTGGCCAGGGCAATCAGGCAGGAAAAAGAAAGGGTATTCAGTTAGGAAAAGAGGAAGTCAAATTATCCCTGTTTGCAAATGATGTGACTGTATATTTAGAGAACCCCATCGTCTCAGGCCAAAATCTCCTTAAGCTGATAAGCAAGTACAGTAAAGTCTCAGGATACAAAATCAATATGCAAAAATCACTAGCATTCCTATACACCAATAACAGACAAAGAGAGAGCCAAATCATGAGTGAACTCGCATTCAGAATTGCTTCAAAGAGAATAAAATACCTAGGAATCCAACTTACAAGGGATATGAAGGACCTCTTTAAGGAGAACTGCAAACCACTGCTCGACAAAATAAAAGAGGACACAAACAAATGGGAGAACATTTCATGCTCATGGATAGGAAGACTCAATATCATGAAAATGACAATACTGCCCAAGGTGATTTATAAATTCAATACCATCCCCATCAAGCTACCAATGACTTTCTTCACAGAATTGGAAAAAACTACTTTAAAATTCATATGGAACCAAAAAAGAGCCTGCATTGCCAAGACAATCCTAAACCAAAAGAGCAAAGCTTGAGGCATCATGCTACCTGACTTCAAACTATACTACAAGGCTACAGTAACCAAAACAGCATAGTACTGGTACCAAAACAGAGATATAGACCAATGGAACAGAACAGAACCCTCAGAAATAATACCACACATCTACAACCATCTGATCTTTGACAAACCTGACAAAAACAAGAAATGGGGAAAGGATTCCCTAGTTAATAAATGGTGCTGGGAAAACTGGCTAGCCGTATGTGGAAAGCTGAAACCTTATACAAAAATTAATTCAAGATGGATTAAAGACTTAAATGTTAGACCTAAAACCATAAAAACCCTAGAAGAAAACCTAGGCAATACCATTCAGGACATAGGCATGGGCAAGAACTTCATGACTAAAACACCAAAAGCAATGGCAACAAAAGCCAAAATTGACAAATGGGATCTAGTTAAACTAAAGAGCTTCTGCACAGCAAAAGAAACTACCATCAGAGTGAACAGGCAACCTACAGAATGGGAGAAAATTTTTACAATCTACCCATCTGAGTAAGGGCTAATATCCAGAATCTACAAAGAACTTAAACAAATTTACAAGAAAAAATCAAACAACCCCATCAAAAAGTGGGCAAAGGATATGAACAGACACTTCTCAAAAGAAGACGTTTATGCAGCCAACAGACCCATGAAAAAATGCTCATCATCACTGGGCATCAGAGAAATGCAAATCAAAACCACAATGAGATACCATCTCACACCAGTTAGAATGGTGATCATTAAAATGTCAGGAAACAGCAGGTGCTGGGGAGGATGTGGAGAAGTAGGAACACTTTCACACTGTTGGTGGGGCTGTAAACTGGTTCAACCACTGTGGAAAACAGTGTGGCGATTCCTTAAGGATCAAGAACTAGAAATATCATTTGACTCAGCCATCCCATTACTGGGTATATACCCAAAAGATTATAAATCATGCTGCTATAAAGACACATGCACACGTATAATAAACAACAGCAAAGACTTGGAACCAACCCAAATATCCATCAATGACAGACTGGATTAAGAAAATGTGGCACCTATATACCATGGAATACTATGCAGCCATAAAAAAGGATGAGTTCATGTCATTTGTAGGGACATGGATGAAGCTGGAAACCATCATTCTGAGCAAACTATTGCAAGAACAGAAAACCAAACACCATATGTTCTCACTCATAGGTGGGAATTGAACAATGAGAACACTTGGACACAGAGTGGGCAACATCACACACCTGTCATGGGGCCTCTTGTGGGGTAGGAGGAGGAGGGAGGGATAGCATTAGGAAATATACCTGATGTAAATGATGAGTTAATGGGTGCAGCACACCAACATGGCACATGTATACGTATGTAACCTGCACGTTGTGCACATGTACCCTAGAACTTAAAGTATAATTTAAAATATAAAAAGAATAAAAATAACACTGGCTCAGAAATACATAACCAGGAGCAAAAGAGAAATAATAGTAATAGCAACAACAACAATAGCAATGAACATTTATTGTACTTAGTATATGCTGGACACTAGAATAGGTGTTTTATATAGATTATCTAACTTTATTCACATTTACATTGGATTATTTTCAGGCCATTTTATCAAAGTGGAAATTATAGGTTAGAGCCTTTAGTGCCTTTCTGGTGGTCAGATAGCCAGGAATTACTTTAAGATTTGAATCCAGGCAGTCTGACTCCAGAGCCTGTGTTATGCTGCATTGAAATGAAGGCTCTTCCATATGATCCATTCACATTCCTAGAGAGAGGGGCCCATTGGCCTGGAGGTGTCTTGCATGGTGCTATCATCCTTAGCCAAGCCATCTAAATATGTGCTAGGTTTGAGTATGAGTTTTTGGTCGTGTTTGTGGATACCAGCTTGAAGTTATTCTTCTTATTCCTAATGACAGCTCTATTTGCAGAATTTATTCCAAGTAAAATTGAAACTGAGATGACTTTTTGGAAATTAAAAGCAAACATCTTCACTTTTTTATGGACAATAATTTAAGCTCAAGCAGATATTGGAGAGCAGGTTTAATATGTAGATCCATGTTTGTGTAAGTGAGCATCTCCTTACCTAAGCAGTTTCTAACAGTCCTGTTTCTTGCAGAAAGATTTCACTTTCCATTTATGTAAATTTCTTTCCTGACACTGGTCTGCTGAGTCAGACACTGACACCATTAGAAACCACTGGACGGCGTATTTATAGCTGATCTTAAACAGTAAGAGGCATCAATCATGAACTTAGCCTTCTTGTGAATGTTTAGTATCCATTTGTCTTGTTTACCTTTTGCAGTGTAAAGGGTAGAGTCCTGAGATTTGTTCACAAGAAATCTGATTAACCAGGAAAAAAAAAAGAAGTATTTTTCCATTCTCCTACTGCTGTTCCAGTAATCCACTGTTACTCCTCGGAAAATTGCCACCCATTCTGTGATTCAGGACTGTGTCTTAGGAAAATTGTTTTGAGACTTGGTTCCTGTCCCTGTTGAGAGGATACAGATATAATAGCCTACAGTATCCCTGGGGTAGAGGAGAGATAAGCACTGGGAGCATCTTTGTCTCAGCATTTGGCCCTAGGTTTTTACCCGGAATCAACGAAATAATCTTTCAACCAGAGCACAGTCTTTTCTTCCTGGCCCTTCATACCACTAATTAGTTCTCAAGGTGTTTTTCCCTTTAGGGTAGGTGGATTTTTTGAAAACTAAACTACTTTGAAAGGTATGACCAAATTCTTCCTGTGCGTTCTGTGTGCTGGATTCTCCTGGGGGCCTCTGTTGGTATAAACAAAGATAGGCTACTTCTTGCCAGATGTAAAACCCCTGAATAACTTGACTCTAATTGAGGACCTTGCTTTGTTTTGTTTTGTTTTGTTTTCCTTAACTCTCAGTCTGCTGTTTTTTATCATGTCATGTCTTGTTTGAGTTATTTCTAATAAAGGATGTAACTCTCTATTTGGGAAGAAGAGCAGCCAGCTACTCTAGGACACCCTCTTGAAAGTGAGTCCCTGACTCATTCTAAAAACCAACAGAACAATAGTTCTACCCTGCTCACAATTATCCAAATGCTTAATCTCAACTTGATACTTTACTTCAAGTCTGTACATTAAGAAATAAAGCCCAGAAACTCTTGTCTCCATGCATCAGGCTGCACCACTTTTGATTACAGGCTGATGTATACCCCTCTGAAGCGTCACTTGTAGCTGTGCCTCTTGGTGTTCTATGTGGCCATTGACCATAACAGCAAATATTACTTCTTAGATCATTAATGCCAATATGCTTAAGCACTAGCATGCATAACACGTTTGTGGTTTCATTTAGTTTCTGTCTTTCTTCCTGGGCGTTTGCCCCGACATACAGTGTAATTGCTTCTAGAACTAAAATATACTAAATACAAGCATATATGTCAACTGCTTCTGAAAGAATTATGAGCAGAATGAAGTTGTGACATCCATGAGAATGATTTTCTAAAATTTTGCTTTTGTGGTTGGAATTTAAAGTGAATGTAGTGGTAGTGTTGCTGTGAAGTAAAAAGAAGTATCGTCTTTGTTGCAGTTAGAAAAAATACCTTGAGAAAAATTTGCCCTTTCCCTAAATCCACATCAAAATTTGCTTTTTATTTTATCCAGGAAAGCACAGATAAAATGTCAGTGATCAGTCTGAAGATGTTAGATATTTTTATGTTCATTTGCTAAACATTTTAAATTCATTTTGAGATCAGTGGTTTTTCTTTGCTTTTTGTGTACCATATTAACTGAAATTTTTTAACAAAAATGCAGTTTTATATCTATTGATTATACTTCCTTAAGTTGCTTGTTTTGCTACCCTAAAGAATTACTTTAAAAATGTATACATAACTAGAAGAATGGGTTTTTTTTTTTTTTTAAGTTAGGTAAGATTTTGTAATAACACACTGCAGTGAGAGTAAAAGTCCCACGAAGTCTGTTGTATCAGTTCTGAATGGTGTTTTTGATTTCAATATACTGACTTTGGGAGTGGTATGTGTCCTATTGAAACTTTGAAATAAGAAGGTAAAAATTCACATTTAAATGCAATTTTTACTAAAGGAAAAATGTCATATATCGGGTAGATTGTTTAAGGGCTATTAAATAGAGAAAATACATTTAAGACTATCAGTTATTCTCTAAAAAATTAATTAGCCAGGTTTGTGTTTAATAAATGCTACTTGATGATGATGAAATTAAGTGAAAGAAAAATGCCTGACATGGCTAATTGTAAATGTATGCACTCAGAATATGAAATAGACATAATTGAAGTAATTTGATTCCTGTGTGCTGAGGAAATTTGGGATGCTTCTTCTGAAGGATGCACGATTTCATAATCTGCACTATTTAGTAATGGGTAAAAGAAAGAATTTGGACTAATACACACAATCCTGATATTTTTAAATGACTAAACTCTAAATTTTTGGAGAAAAAATGCACAGTTCTAGAATATCCAGGAACATGGCACTTGATTCTGAATCTCCATGTCTCATTGTCATGTGGGACATTTACCGGCATCCAAACTACTTAACTCCAGTAGGAGCTCCCAGCGTGACTAGTTTCCACCCCCATCTCTGCCGGTATCTATAAATCATGTGATAGATCTATAATTAATGAATTCAAAGGAAGATAAAAGGGACAGCTTTTTAAGGAACACTAATGTTAAATGATTTCTTCAACTGGCCATTTTTCTGCTGGTGGGAGAGCGTGGAGGATCCTTACTGGTAGTTAGTGACTTCTAAGGTTTTCCTCTGGCAAAAGGACCAGATAATTTTAAAAGTGCCATTGAAAATCCTCAAATGTAAGAAGCCAAACACTCACATTTTATTTCTAACCACAAAGATGTGATACATTTTAAGGACATTAAAAGCAGGAACTTTGCCTGGAAGTATACATAAATTCATAATCACTATATACCCAATAAGAATTTGACCTTTAAAAAAGAAGTTATTAATTTAAGTATAGGAAAAATACAATTTTAGCTAATTTTCTATTTTAAAAAAACTGAAAATGTTAGCATATGTTAATTCATATAGTCAGGCTTATTATTTATGAATTTTCTACAGTAATAACTACTTTATTAAAATATAATATAACATTACTTTTAAAATCTCAGAATAGCTGGCATAGTAATGGGCTTCTGTATTTTCAACTAAGCAGGAGGATCACTTGAGCTCAGGAGTTCCAGACTGTAGTGCAGTATAATCATGCCTGTGAATAGTCACTGTGCTCTAGCCTGGGCAACACAGTGAGACCCCATCTCTTTTTTTAAAAAATTCCCATAATTCCAGCCTCTATCATTGTTTTTCCTTGCAGATCTCTATCACTTTTGCTTTTTATTTCGTGAATGGAAATGCAAACAGGAAATAAATTTACATATATACTATACTGAATAAAATTTTGGAATGCTACAACATTTTGATGTGTATTTTGGACTCCGTGATTGTCTCAGTGGACTTGAAAAAAATTTAAGAGTTGATATTCCTAATGAAAAAGGAAATTATAATCTACAAAAGTTGATATAGCATGCTCATGATGCTTTGGCTCTGAAAATAGTAACTTTCCCCTGAAAAGCTATATTCGTCTTCATTATGGGTACTTATAGGCTATATATATGTGTACACACACATACATACACACACAAGACCAGTCACTAGAAAAATGGACACAAACCAGAATACTCAAACAAAACTCTGACCACAGTATGAACTCTGCATACATATACATGCATGTTTTTGTTCTAGCATTCTCGTTTGTACCCATTTTTATACTGATTGGTTTTAAGTAACCTCAGTATAAACAAGTGTAAATGAATAAAAAAACACCACCAAGAAGTAAATCAATAAGATAAGTATGTTGAAATGGATTCCAAAATTCTAACCTGGTTAGGCATTCATGCAAATAATTCTTAATTCATATATAACATACATGCTTTAACAAACTTCTTTTTAATCTGGTTTTCTGGACCAAAGTAAATTAAGAGCAGAAAATCAGGAAGGAGATAGGAAAGGATGGAGAGGAAACTGGAATGACAGGAAAGAAAAAAGTATAAAACAAGCACAGAATGTTATTACTATGTAGTACACCAGAGAATATTTTGGTGGTTTGAAGTCAGTACTTCTCAAACTTTCTTGCAGAAGAAATTATAAGATTCAATATGGCTGTAGTAAAGGCCATAAGTTGCAGTATATCTGTTTATGCCCCGTATTTTTCCAGAATTATTTTAAGATGAAAAGATTTATAATACATTTTGAAAGCATTATTTCAGAATGGTTTATGCATATGTTAATTCATATAGTCAGGCTTATTGCAATAATCCTGACCAACATGGTGAAACCCTGTCTCTACTAAAAATACAAAAACTAGCCAGGCGTGGTGGTGTGCTCCTATAATCCCAGCTACTCAGGAGGCTGAGGTAGGAGAGTTACTTGAACCAGAGAGGCAGAGGTTGCAATGAGCAGAGATCACACCACTGCACTCCAGCCTGGGCAACAAGAGCGAGAGACTCTGTCTCAAAAAAAATAAAAATAAAAAATAAAAAATAAAAAAAATAAAAAAGCTTCATATGCCCACAAGTGATTTTCTGCTGGGACTTCATTGGTTTGCGACATAGAAATGGAGTGAGGTTCTTAAGACAATAACAGAATTACATAAATTTAAATTTTACAATATCTGAGCAAGTAGAGATAGGGCCAGTATACAGAAAGTAATCAAACAATTTTTTTTTTTTTTTTTTTTTTTAGAATTCTAAAGGTTCTCTAAATATGCCCTGGCATATTCAAGACAGCTTAGGTTTGTGACTCTCTCATAGTTACAATTTGTAGATGAAACTTAACACCAGGACCAAAGCACCTGACTGACTTAATTTAGCAAGCATTTCTTAAATATTTAGAGTGAGTTAGGCAACAGTATATAATGGACTACACACAGCATACTTAAAATTACCCATTCTATAATCTAGAAATGTACATTAAATGTATAAACAACACTAATATGATAGGAGCTATCATAGGCAAATGTGAGAAGTATCGTGGGTGTTGGGATGATGGAGCATTTAATTCTGTCTGAGGAGAAAACTGTGAAAGGAAGGCAATTGCTGAGGTTTACTTGGGGTGAGGGGTAAGTAGATTTTGAAGAGGTGAGCAGGATGCAAAGGGCATTTTGGGCAGAAGAAAGAATATGGGCAAAGTCACCAATGTGTATACACCAGATTACAGTCTGTTGTCCCTGGAAAATAGAGGTCTTATTTGGGAAGAATAGATCTCTTCATATAAGCTGAAATGATGTGAAACATGTACTAACTTTTTTGTTTTAACAACTGTACTTGAAAAATGTTGATTCATTCTTGCCCTTCCATTGCAATTGTTTTTAAATGAAGGTAAATGATTTCAATCTGGAATACAAGGTTCTTTTCTTAGTTTAGGGTTTTGGGTTTTTTGGGGGATTTGATTTGTTTTTTCAAAAAATACAGTAGACAGATGTTGTCATAGAGTGATTGGAAGGCCCTGAGAGGATTTGTTGAGGATAATTCTCCCCCTCAATCAGGTGCCATCTTGCCTGGGGTCCCACCCTATTCCAGGGAAACATCTGCTCTGCACCCTGAAGTCAAGCTTTGGGGTTTGGGACCTTGGTGTTGATAATATCCCAGGAGGCCATACCAAGGGCCCCATTAGAAGCATGTGAAGGCAGAAGCCAACATCTGGTCATGATTAATCCTCTCAACACCCTGGACTAATGTGGACTGGCCTTGGGCCCCAGCCAGCTACCGCTGGGAAAGCCAGCCCACTTTCTCATGCTTCTCTCATATTCTTCAGTGGCTAGTTCATTCCTTTGCTTTGGCTTTCTTACTTTTCCTCTGTATTCATTAGAATTTTAGAGGTAACAGGGCAGTTGGGGGGAGGGTTTAACAAAAAATTTGCCAAGCCAGGTGGATTAGCCACACAACATTGCCAGTAATCATGGCAGAGAAAGTACCCAGGCACCAGTGAATATACCACAGGGGATGAACTACAAGGTCATTGGACCACCCAGAAATCATAAATATGCTTTAGAGGACACATGGAGTAGCCTACAGCATACGTAACGACCCCTCACTCCAAAGAATTATCTGGCTCAAATGCACAATTGTGGAAAGACCCTGGCGTAAATATTTGTTTTTTAAAAATGAGGATCTGTAGCTTTTATTAGATTCTCCAAGGAGTCTAAGAGCCCGTAAAGACTAAGAATCACTAGCAGATTGTTTGAAAACATGGGCTGCAGAGTGACCCAGACCTAGTTCACATCTGCTTTTAGAAACATGACTTGTAACAATTCATTTAAACTCTCTGACTGCAATTTCTTCTTTTATAAAATGGGGGCAGCAATCGCAAATATACAGGGTTTCTGTAAGGAGTGAATTGTCTACTATATGTAAAGGGTTTAGCATGATGCACAGAGTAGAGACTCTTTGTCATTAATATAGTGCCTTTAATAATCTCTAGAAGTCTGAATTTAGAAGCAAAGTATCATAAAGGATTCATGTCATTAACCTTAGAGATAAGGAGACCTGGCTATGACCATACCCTTTGACAAGTTTTCTCTGGGCCTTCATCTTTACATCTCCTAAATAGCAGAGAGTAGCATTTATATCACAGGGTTGCTGTAAGAAATGAATGGGCAAATATACGCAAAAGATGTGCACAAGGACTAGCCTTCATTAGGTGTTCAGTAAAACGGAGATGTTATACTCGAAGGTCTTGTCTCCTGGTCCTCTGTGCGTCCTACTGTGATAGGACCAGCTAAAGCTGATGAGATTGAAACCATGCTAGGATGTGGAGAAGACCTAACCTTGTACCAGGTTTTTTCATTCTGAACTGCACTGAAGAAGTTACATTTTGTCTTTACTCTGTTCTCCTGATTCTTTTTAATATGTTTTCCTTCCCTTTGGGAATTTCCTTTACTCCTTTCTAGCTTGAGGGTGGAGTTGGTTATGGGGGGATGCCAGAAGCGGGGAACATAATTGAAGTCTTTTTGCTTAGGAGTCTGATGGGAGTAATATAGGAAGAAAAAGGGCTGAGAGAGAGAGAGAGAGGAGTGTGTGTGTGAGAGAGAGACAGAGAGAGAGAGAATATTGCAAGCATGACCCAGATGAAATAAATATCCTAGAATTACCAAGTAACATCCTTAAATATTTGAATTCATTTATGTAAAGTCAATTGAAAGTTAATATTCTCATGCCTAAATATTTACTAGAATATAAAATTAATTTTAAAAACCGTAAAAAGCTAATTTTCTTTGTCAAAATTATTCCAAAGCAAATCGGACATACACAGTTTTGAGGGAGATTTGATGAGTTTTTGAATAATGAATTCCTCATTGAATCAACTTCATTTTAGGTCAAGACTAGACATAGACATGCATGTATGGATGTCTAGCTAAGTAGGTAGACAGGCTTTTTTTTCTCCCCTCTGGGTTGCTCTGCCATGCCCCTGCACCGTTTCCTGTCTCCATGTCTTCTGTTGTGTGTCTAGATTTTATATTGTCTTCCCTTCCAGGAGACATCTGGTGGCATATTGTCCTCTCTGGTTCTGAAAGTCTTTTTTTCTTGAAGCATTACCCGTTTAGGGACTAGTCATCTTCATCTATGTAGAATATGGAATGGTTTGGTGAATAGGGACGCTGTGGAATTCGGAACTTGGGCTATTCTGTTCCAACTCTGACGTTAACTAGCTGAACAAGTCTAATATCTGTGGAAGTGCCTTATCCTAATAGGTGTTCGAGAAATGGTTTGTCATCCTCTCTGGGCATCACATTATTCATCTGTAAACGGAAGAGGTTGGACGAGCTGACCTCTAAGGACCCTTCCAGCTTAAATTCTGTGATTATATTCTAAATGTTAGGACAACATGGTGCTTACTGGCATCACCATTAGTGAAATTACACATCATTTATCTTATAAAGAAAAAGCACACACCAATAACAACAGACCAGCCAAGCCTGACAATGAGAGTGTGTGGATTTTTATTGTGCCCACAACTCTCTGGTGATGCTTGTGATGAATGTGAATGTCTTTCAAAAAAAATTTCAGCTGCTCTGAGGTGACCCGAACTGTCTTTTTGTTTGGGACTTGGTTATAGGAAACATGCCCTATTTCAGTGTCATTCTGCATGCTTGAGATTTAGAATGTAACTGAAAAAAAAAAAAAAAGTTTATGCTTAATAACTATTGATGTATTTTACCAAAAAAAATGTTCTCCTATCTTCTTGTCTGTTGTCTACCTCTTCACTCTGACCTTGTCTCATACTTCACAGAAAAGGTTCACAACAGGTTACCAGGTGGGATCTCACTCATATTTTCTTCCCTCCATCTCTAAAGGTAGCCATAAAGCTTCCATCTTTATCTTGTTTCTTCCTGTCGTAGCAGATGAGGTGTCCTGCCAAGACAAAGCACTGCAAAATCTGAACATTTCCTGTTAACCTCATTTCCTGTTAACAGGACTAAGACCAGAAACTGGATTCGACTCTTCTGCTTCCTCCTCCTCTTTAAAAACCACACACCAGTCTCCATTCATCCGAAAATGATTTTTAGTAACAAGATTCAGTCCAGTAATGCTCCTTTCTTATGTGACAATAGAGCAGAATAATTTCTTCAGTTGTATTTCACTTCACATACTGAAACCATTCAGGGTGTTTCTGTCGTATCCCCCCCGCCTTTGTTTTGAGATGGAGTTTCGCTTTCATTGCCCAGGTTGGAGTGCAGTGGCCTAATCTTGGCTCACCACAGCCTCAGCCTCCCTGGTTCAAGCGATTCGCCTGCCTCAGCATCCCGAGTAGCTGAGATTATAGGCATGTACCACCATGCCCGGCTAATTCTGTATTTTAAGTAGAGACAGGGTTTCTCCATGTTGGCCAGGCTGGTCTCGAGTTCCTGACCTCAGGGGATCCGCCCACCTCGGCCTCCCAGAGTCCTGGGATTACAGGTGTGAGCCACCGCACCCGGCCTGTCATATCCCATTTCATGTAGCCTTATGCTTTTTTGTGCCTCACTCAAAATTGGATAATAGAAGCGAAGAGATTTCTTTCTTGTTTGGCCTTTCCTGTAAATCTCATTTCCAGACTCGCTTCAAATTAGGGTAAAGGTTAAGTGAAATGGGAAAACAAGAGGAAGGCAGGGGACATTAAGCTCTGAGGAGGCAGTCCACTTAAACGGTTTATATCTCTGACTTGATGCCCTTGTCTATTGATCCCATTACCCTGCCATCTCCATTTCTTCCCCAAGTGGGTGTGCCCTCCTGTGGGCGGCCCCTGCAATCCCACGTGGCTAACACCTTCTCCAGCAGGCAGCATGGGCAGTGTATCTTCACGAGGGCATTGGCTCTGGGAAACAGCAGCTCTCACCCCACCCTCCCTTTTCTCCACTGTCAGCAGAGGGACTTCCTCGGGCCATCTGCTACTGCATTAGTCCAAATTTAACGACCTGTCCGCACGGTTTCCCTCCCAAAGCTGTCTGGTTGGTTTCTGTTGTTCAGTGTGTGTGTCTGGCTATCTCCTTTATTAGGAAGATTTTTTCTTTTACATTTCATTCTGTTAATTTGACCACAAATCCCAGATACTTCTCACCACAAGAACTCTGTAGTATTTTCCTTTCCCTAATTTAGTGTTGCACAGTTGTAGTCTAGAGATAAGAAACAAAGGGAATTGTCATGGAAGAACTAAAGAGTCAAGATTCATGGAAACCTTTGACTCACTTTCGTGGCCTGGAACAAGTTACGTTTTGTGCCTCAGTTTCCTTTTCTGTAAAATGTTTCTGAAAATCTTAAATTCTTAGGTTCTGTGAGAATCACTAGGGTAATTTATGGAAGAATTCTCTGTAAGGGTAAACTGTTATACACACCTACGGTTATTTCTGTCAACTTTATTAGCAGCAGCAGCATAACATTCCTAATCACAGCTGTGCCTCATAGCAAGAACTTTCTAGCTGAGTGTAGAATGGGTAGAGAGCATGTCCCCCGAGTCTGACTGTCAGCATTTCAAGTGTCTTTGTTCCCGGACTGCCTTTGGGGAAATGCACTGTGATCCCTTCAAGTTCTTTTCTAGGCAGGGCAGGCATCCCAGTGTGTCAGCCACTAATCTAGGCCTCTGCTTATGAGGGACTTCTGGCTGGAGATGGTCAGTGCCTCATTCACTCAAAAGTGAATGAGACCACAGTCTGGGCTGCCTATTCATATGCCGAGGTTCTTTACTTTGTAGTAAGTGGTAATTCTTCCTGAAGATGCTGGTTGAAAGTGCTCATTCATCAGAGCCTCCTCGAGAAAACCTTGACAATTCTTTTTGTTAAACTTTTCCACCAGAAGATATCAGGGCAAATTGGTCCTTTTCTACACAACTTTGTGTTCTTTGGCAGATGAGCAACTTTGTGGTTGTGTTAAATAAAATTATGTGGTTGTTCTTTTTAGTACTGTTCAATAGAGCTGGCAATATCAGGAGACACATTACTACTGTCAAGCACACAGCATTTATGCATGATGCCTGTCTGTGCCTGAAAAGGCAAATTCTCCTTTCGTTGTGACTACCTCCTTTGGTTTCCAAACCGCCTTCCCTTGAGTCAACAACACGGTCTCTGCCAGAGCAAATGGCAGAATCAGGTCAGATTAGCATGCTTGCCAAAGATTTAGGTAAGAGGCATTATACAAATGTCTAAATTATTGCAGCTCAGGACTCTAAGATTTCTAAAATATACTTTCACACAATTCATTATCGCTGGTATTTTTGACTATTTGATAAGCTCCAGAGCCTTTTTCTGCCATGGAAAATAAATCACTACTAACAGCTGGGGTTTTTTTTGTTTTGTTTTGTTTTTTCATTTTTAAACTTGAACTTCTCTCCAAAACGCCACTTGTCATCACCATACTTTTCTCTGTTGAATTCTGTTTTTCTTTCTTCTGCCTTAGGATGGTCGTCTGCGAATGAATGACCAGCTGATTGCAGTTAATGGAGAATCTCTTTTGGGAAAATCCAACCACGAAGTTATGGAAACACTTAGGCGGTCAATGTCCATGGAGGGAAACATCCGAGGAATGATCCAGTTGGTGATTTTGAGGAGGCCAGAGAGACCAATGGAGGTGCTGCGAATCTTGATTCTCCTCAGCAAGTTGCTCAAATTGCCACCAGAATATGCAGACTTCCATTCCTATTATGGTAGCTAGATTCATATTGAGAAAATATGCCCCAGAAGAGCTTTGATGGATTTATGTGGGGAATAGGTGGTTGTATATTTTAGGTATAATAGCAAGGTGTAAAAATGTGCATATAAAGTAAGTCATTTATCAGATGTAACAGGTCTATAATTTCTAGTTTTTTCCCCCAGTAATTCCAAGAGCGCTGAACTTGTTCATAAACATCTTTACATGCTTTTTCGTTGATATGCTAGCAGTGTCCATACCTTAGAAGGTGTCTAATCACATGTGTACAATGTTTAATGTAGAGATCATTATAATGCAATCAGCTCTCTGTATTCTCTTCCATAATCTGCATATAAATAATACAGACCTGAGACTTAACTAATTTAACGTTTGATTTATTAAACAAGCTCCTTGCTCATGTGATTAAATAAATGGGAGTCTTGTTTTTTGAAATATTTTATTATTTTTTATAAGTTTTTTAAAATATCAAGAATATTTTCACTTACACATGGAGTCTAAGTGTATGATAACTTTAATAATAATATTCCTAACATTAGACATATAAACATAAAAATACCTAAAACATTATTTTCTCTTATATGAAGAATAATTATTAAATGCTCATAAAATAATTTTAGAAAATGGTAAGAAGAAAAAGTTAATAGTATTAAAAGTTAAGAAAAACATCAGCAAATCACACATTTTCTCATATCAGGATATTCTCTAAGGCCAGATTGTGTTTGTGTAATACAATAATATACAAAATTTTTTTAAAAACGATTTAAAAAACTAATATAAAATACTAGTTTTAATAAAGAGTTCAGCTTAAAAATTGAAAAATGAAAGCTTTATCAAGTTAATCAGGAGTTAATGGTAGTGGGCTTATTGTAGTTAAAAGCTTCAGCTCTGGAGTTTCGAATTGCTTAGGTTACAATCCTAGATTTGCCATTTCCTGGCTGTGTAAGTACATACGTAATTGAGTGCTTGGTATTCATAGATGACAGATATTGTTGTCTGTTTTATCCCTTAATGTGTCCTTGGTTCCCACATGTAGTAGATGCTTAATAAATATTGAGTGAATGGAAATGTCACATCTGAGACCTACTTCATCTCAGAGAGTAAACTTGAGTGCTAAAGTTATAAGCTCTATCTTACTTTGTTCTATTATCAGCTATTGGAAAGGAGTAGCTGTACCTTTTATACTCTCCTTTATATAAGCTTATAGATGTTAAATGCATTTAAATTGGCCAATTACTGGAGACTAAATATAATAAACTTATTTTCAACATTTGTGTCTGCTTAAGTGACAGTGTTGCATAAATATTTAATGGGCTTTACTTATGTACGTAGTTATAACACCCTTATCTGCTACTTCCTGCCCTGAGAGACTTGGCCCCATCTGGTTTAGGATGGTTCTTACTCTAGAGCCCTGGGACTCCACGGAACCCATTTATTGGAGAGAGTTGAAAGGATGAACTGCGAATGCCTGAGTCATCCCTTCTGTGCATCTGCATATCAGGTCTCCCTTAAGACTTTTTAAACAAAGATACTTCAACTAATAGAAGAGTCTGGAAGAAACTGCTATACCATAACATACCTGTGCAGATAGCAAAAGTTAAAAAAGAAATAACTATGCTTCTAAAAGAGTTGGTAGGTGGCAGCAGATAGGCGTTATATATTTTGACTCATTGAGTTGGCACATTGTACTATTTGCATTGCCCTTTACTGCAGGTATTTTCATTTTAATTCTCACACTCTGGGGTGGATTGGCATTACTCCATCAGAAGAAAGTATGAAACTCTCATTTGTTGCCCGCCATCGAAAGTGTCATGTTAGTGTAGATCACCAGGGAATTGATCAAGAATAAGAACTGGGTCAAAAAGTAATTTCTATGAGGACATTTAAACAAGATCCATTTTTAGTTTCCCTAATATTTACATGCTTTCCATGGGGAATGAGCAGACACTTGACTCTCAGCTACTGAGCATCTCTGCAGTACCCATGAAGATTAAAGAGCATTATTTCTTATAAAGACAGAAGACTAATGTACAGTTTATCTTTATTAAGTTGAAAAAAAAAATTGCAACTATTTGATCTTCAAATCTGTGTTTCACTGTGTCAGAGCATATTTTGTGTGCTCGCGTTTTTGCTGTATTCTCTGGTGGAACAGCACTTGCCCTCCAGTACAATAAAAAGCATCCATAACCTAAAAAAAGGTCTCAGCACTGTTGATACATTCAGGCAAATCAATTAGTTAGATTTGCCAGGAATACCAAAATGGTTGCTTGAACATTATATTGATATTTCAAAATCTGAAGAAGCTACTTAAGAAAAGTCAAAATATATAGTTGTTGGGGGTTTTCCCACATTACCCAGATGTACAAGATATGTAAACAGTTTTGATGAGGAACTTGTGAAGAATACATAATGAGCCCCTGATTGAATCAGAATCATTTTAAACAGAAACATATTTTTCAAAGGATGAGCTTGAGGTTCAATTGTAATTCTATTTGAGCCTAGAGACTTGGTATTAAAAAATGGGTTATGACCTGATTTTGTTTTCCCTTTCCCCAAAACATTTCCCTCCCTGCTGCTGCCAGCTCATCGTGGCAAAAGCAGAATATGTTTAAAAATCCATTATATTTTTTATTGGCTGGGACACTAATGGAGGGCTCTGCGACGGCTCTATTTTACAGGCTGAATACTTTAATTAGGCTGGTTACTGATCAGTTGTTGGGATATTGATTGTGTCATTTATCAAAGAGCTGGGGAAGCAGAAAAAATTTTTTTGTTCTTTTTGTTATTGTTAAATCAAAGCACAAGGCTGTGCAAAGCAAGCCCTAGCTCTCTTTCCTGCTACAGCTACAGCTTTAATTTAGGACTAGCTTGCCTCCTATGCCAGGCTCAGTTTGACTAGCAGTTCAGAAGAAAGGGTAATACACTGGGTGTGGGAAAAGTGTTACAAGCCTTGACAAAAAGCTAAAAGACCTTCAGCAGCTGAAAACATTTTAATTATTAAGAATACAAAAATTGAATGTTTTAGGTATTTTGTTTGACTAGCTAGACACTGAATTTTTATAACCAAAGAGGAAAATATAAATCCAGTGCATTGTTTTAGGCAAATGCTATTCTCAGAAGAGCTTTGGGAATCAGATGGGTGCTGCTGTTTGTGGTACATTCTTCTCACAAATGGTCAAGGGAACAGTCATGAGATGGCTTCCAAATCATTTACCTCCTTAAAATCTGTTATTGAGACAAATAATACGAAGAAGAGCAAACCCCAATTCTCTTTGCTGCAACCTGTTTGAAAAAATAGTTAAGAGTTCTCTATAATCAACTTCCTCCAATAATTCCCTCTTCAGCACCTGTGGAAGATGGATCATGGGGTGTTATTCTAGACACAGCAGTTTTCAGAAAACTGTGAATGTGTTTACAGACTGTAAAAATCAAAATAGGAAGGGGAAATATAGGGGGAAAACCCTCAGGAGAACTGCTCTCTGGCGTTGTCACAGCCGTTTGATTTAGCTCCTGGCCAAAGACCTAGTATCTCCACAGGGACACACTGGTGGCATTTCAGAGGTGAACCTGCTTGAGTTCTGACTTGTCCTAGAGCATATGCACTTAGGCGCAGAGAGAGAGAGGAACCAGCTGGTTGGCAGAGAAACACCCTTGGCATGAACTGTGTTCTTGTGTTGACACTGCCACAAGCTGTACTCCCAGATGGAAGAAAATTTGAAAGAAGCCAGTTGTAAGTGGTAAAAGAGAATAATAAAGTTAATCCTCTTTTGTGTTGGCTATCAGCACTCCTAATCCTTAGCACCACATTGTCAGTACTTTTTATTTTATACTCAAAGATGTTTTCACTGATAGGGCCATTTTGAGTTTCCAGAGTTGAGGACTTAAGTGTAATAGACTCTTGAAAGACTATTCATACAGCAATCATTCTTTCACTTTGCTTCAACTGACCAAGTTTGAACATATTAAAAATGCAAATGTAATTTTTACTTTTATCTCTTAGGATCCTGCAGAGTGCGGGGCCTTTTCCAAGCCATGCTTTGAGAACTGTCAAAATGCTGTAACCACCTCTAGGAGAAATGATAACAGTACCCTGCATCCACTTGGCGCTTACAGTCCACAAGACAAACAGAAAGGTAAGAGTTTATCCATTTTTATCCACTGCAAATGGAGTGAGAAAACACAAAAATGCCTTTTTATCAAAAAAAAAAAAAAAAAAGAGTAAAGGGGAGTTAATTAGACTAAGTGCAGACTTTGTTAATCAGAGTCACAAACACTGAGAGATTGGGGCGAGAGCTGACTCAGAACTTGTGAATCAGATTCCTGGCAATGTCTCTAGTTTAAGTGACACTTTCTGTGCTTGCTGCCCCAAACATGGAGGGTTATATATAAAACAAATGATCACTGGAGAATCAAAGATGGCAAACTGTTATTTTTTAAGCTCTTCTAATATTGGAAGTTACCAAGTGTAAATAACTACCAACATTTTAAAATGTGTGGATTTATAATCCATAAAATGGTCATAGCGTGATTCACAGAATATACTCGATTCTAATATGAGCGTGGTAAATGGGTAAATATCCTAACCTGAAACCATCTTGTGATGGTTGGAATGTTCTTGTTATTGCCTTGCTACACTGTCTTCCCTTATTATCTGATGTGGATCACATTTCTAGCCAACTCCAGATGTAAAAAATCTGGGTTTTCCTCTTGGATTTTTAAAAAATATACTTCAGGTCACCAAGAAAATTGTTTCATCTCCCTGTATCTCTTTTCTTTAATAACATGAATTTTTTTATTACAAAAGCAATACATATTCATTGCAGAAAATTTAGAGAAAAGAAATAAAAAGAAAATTTAATTTTACTCGTACTTCTATCAATCAAAGATCCTAATCAATAACATTTTATGCATATCTTTCAGGACTCTTTAATGAAAATATTTATACAAATAATGAAATGTATGTAAGGTTTAGGAAATTGTTTTTTAAAATTAGCACATTATACGCCTCTTAGTCATTGAATATTCTTCTACAATATCATATTCAGTAGTTGCATAGTGTCTTTTGACGGTAAGTACCATATATCATGTAATCAATTCCTATATTTTGAACACTTAAGATGTTATCATAATTTAACTATGTGGAAACAAGTTCCAAGCTGTGAAATTACTCCATCATAACATACTTATAAATCTGAGGTGGCTCTAGAATTAAATTGTCTCATTAGAATGGGATGTTGTTTATTCCTTGGAATTCCTCCATTTTAGCAAGAGTAGTAGCAACAGCTGCTACCATTTATTAAGTGTTTGCTGTCTGTTAGATACTGTGTTGAGCAATTTGCATGCAGACTCAAAGTTTGTAATATTATCTTCATTTTACAAATAAAGATCTAGAAAGTCAGAGAGAGGGAATAATTTACTCAAGAATGCACATTTGATACATGCAGAGTCTGGATTCAATCCTTGTCTCCCTGTCTTCAGTTTCTCTTCCAAACCACAGCATGTGTCTGACTTACATTGGTTACTGGTCTCTTGAAACTATTGGAGTCCTTTCACCTACTGAGAATGCCCATTAGAAGCTGACTTTAGACCGGGCACGGTGGCTCACGCCTGTAATCCCAGCACTTTCGGAGGCCGAGGTGGGCAGATCACCTAAGGTCGGGAGTTCAAGGCCAACATGGCAAAACCCTGTCTCTACTTAAAAAAAAAAAAAAAAAAAAAAAGTGTGTGTGTGTGTGTGTGCATGTGTATATATATGTATAAAATTAGCCAGTTGTGATGGCACATGCGTGTAATCCCAGCTGCTCGGGGGGGAAAAAAAGAAGAAGCAGCTGACTTTACTTAGCATACAGATTTAAAAAATACTCAATATTTTGTCTTTTCTCATCAAAAAAAAATTATAGTGGCGGGCACCTGTAGTCCCAGCTACCCGGGAGGCTGAGGCAGGAGAATGGTGTGAACCTGGGAGGCGGAGCTTGCAGTGAGCCAAGATCGTGCCACTGCACTCCAGCCTGGGCAACAGAGCAAGGAGACTCCGTCGCAAAAAAAAAAAAAAAAAAGAAAGAAAGAAAGAAATTAAAAGTTTTCTTGACAGAACAAGATTGCCTTCTGAAATCTTAAATTGCAATAGCAAAAGAGCCTGGGAAAGGAATGGCAAGTTGTCTGCAAAATAAAACAGCCTTCTTTCTACCTTATGATCACGAATGTGGACATCTGTATTCAAATATCTAGACTTTATATAACTTAATTGGCATTTAATTCTCTAGCAACATGTGGCCTAGTGTCTATCTACGTCTAGAGTTTAATTCCTAGTTACACCAGTGACATCTAAATGAACAGTAAGTACCTTTTGTTTCATTTTTAGTATCTGTAAAATACAGTTATGTGCCACATAATGACATTTTGGTCTACAAGAGACCACATATATCATGGTGGTCCCGTAAGATTATAATGGAGCTGAAAAATTCCTAATGCTATAGTATACTTTTTGTCATCATTTTAGAGTACACTTCTACTTATTTTTTTTAAAAAAGTAACTGTAAACAGCCACAGGCAGTTCCTTTAGGAGGTATCCAGAAGAAGGCGTTGTTATCATAGGAAATGACAGCTCTGTGCCTGTTATTGCCCCTGAAGACCTTCCAGTGGGATAAGATGTGAAGGTGGAAGACAGTGATATTGATAATCCTGACCCTATCCAGGCCTAGGCTAATGTGTGTTTGTGTCTCAGTTTTTACCAAAAAAATTTAAAAGGTTAAAAAAGGTATAATAGAAAAAGCTTATAGGATAAAGATATAAAGAAAAAATATGTTTCTACAGCTCTACAATGTGTTTGTGTTTTAAGATGTTGTTACATAATATTCAAAAAGTTAAATTCAAAATTATAAAGTAATAAAGTTACGGAGATTATTGAAGAAAGAAAATATTGTTTAGAAATGCAGTGTAACCTAAGTGCATTGTGTCTATAATGTCTACAGTAGCGCACAGTAGTGTTCTAGGCCTTCAGATTTACTAGTACATCCTCACTCACTGACTCACCCGGAGCAGCTTCCAGTCCTGCAAGCTCCATTCATGGTAAGTATCCTATGCAGGTGTACCATTTTTTATCTTGTATACTGTGTTTTCACTGTAGCTTTTCTGTTTAGATACACAAATACCATTGTGCTGTAATTGCCTACAATATTCAGTAAATGCTGTACAGGATTGTAGCCCAGGAGCAATAGCTATACCATAGAGCTTACGAGAGTAAGTAGGCTAATCCTTCTAGGTTTAAGTAAGTACACTATGATGTTGATGCAAGGACAAAATTGCCTAACAGTGCTTTTCTCAGAATATATCCTCATTAAGTGACACACGATGTATTTTCAGAAGACATTGAGATACTTAAGTAAATGAAATAATATCTCTGCAAAGAATAGCAAAGGCTAAACTAATAAAACCATAGAAGTAGTTAATGTGTAAGGATACATCCAAAAAAAATAAATAAATAAGAAAATCCATTCCATGCACTTGCTGAAAATGCAATACAGTAATAATTTCATTTGGAACTTCAATAGAATGTTCAGGCTTTGTATATCTTTGGTACAAATAGAGTCCTTTGGGCCCAAGTGGCCCCAGACAACCACTGGGAGATTTTGTCTGTTCTTTTCTTCCCAGGACATAGATTTAGTTAGGACAATTTTTACATCAGTGAAAAAAATATATGAATTAACTATCTGCAAGTTTCCTGTTTCTTTTTCTTCCCCACCTCAGTTTTCCAACTTAGCATAACAAATGTATTTATTTTAAGAAGTGACTCCATTAAACATTATTTTTTCAAAAGTAGAGAAAATCTGTTCTTATATTTTCTTTGTGGATCTGTGCAACAATGCTAGATTATAAGATTTAGGCCTATCAAAACGCAGACTCATTACATTTTCATTGTTAGAGGCCAGTAGATGGAATTTTCTTACTTTTTATGTAAGCCTATTGATTTAGAGACCAAAAAATTATAGCAGAATTTATAAACATGATGCTATAAAAGAGCATGGCTATCACCTCTTTTTAATATTAATGACATTTTATATTTAGGGCACTATTGGGAGTTCCTGAATTTCAGATCCATGTCAGATGGTAACAGGCCACTAAGGCTTATAAAACCTGAGTGTTGACTGCCATTACCAATTTTTTCAAGTATCTTCTTTAGAAAAGCAAGATTAACTTGACAAAGTGTAATGTCTAGTGAGGAGAGGAGCTGTTACAGCCAAAACATTGACTTTTTTTTTCTTTCCTTTGTATATTTAAAAATCCAATGTTGATATTCTGTGTTCCATTTATTTTTGTAGTAATAATACATACCACCCACAGTTCTTGGTTATTTTATTTTATTTTTTATTCCTGCCAAGCTGTTACACAGAAAAAGGCATTTTTAGAACTAATGTTTGTAGAAATCATAGCACCAGAAAATTCACATTTATACTGAAGAACTGCTAGCAATGCCTATAGTGAAATAAGTGTGGTGCTTCAAGATGGTAATAGGGATGGAGGTTGTGTCCCAAGGGTTTACTATAAAATCCTATTAAGCATTTGAATGGTAATGAAATACACCAATACTGTATTTTCTGAGGAATCTTGCTGCCAGATCTTACCCTAGGCCGAGGAATAGCCTCATGCAGTTTGCCTCTGGTTAGCATTACCTCTCATTTCACTGCACTTGTCCCCCCCATATAGCTCTTCTCCTGCTTCTCCTCTTTCAGCTCAAGTGCATCCTGTCTTAGGCACCCACTGCCCCCGAGTCTGCTCAGCATCACCCACTGAGTTAGGCCTTTTATCTCCATCTCAAATCAAACATTGTGGTTCTGTGACCTGTCTCACTGGATCCATATTCCCTGGGGTCCTCTGAGACACATCATAGTAGAATTATTTCTAATGTGTATCCTCCTGGGGACCAGCAAGTATCTACCCCTCTGTAGCATGTAAAGCACTATGTCTGGAATGACTATCCAAGATTGAATTATACATTTCAGTTTGGCTAATGTTTGTTGGATACCTCCATTGTGCAGAATACACTATCAGGAGTGGAAAGGCGAATGCAATAGTATTATTGTCCTTAAGAATAGTCGGAAGCAGGAGTCAAAAAACTTTGTCTTTGAAGTGCAAGAAAGTAAATATTTCAGGTTTTGGACTGTAGGTCTCTGTCACCACTCAATTCTGCCATTGTAGAGCAGAAGCAGTCATAGACAATACATAAACAAATAGGCATGGCTGTTCAATAAAACTTTATTTGCAAAGGCAGGTGGCAAGGTGGTTTTGGACCAGGGCCATAGCTTGCTGACCTTTTGTCTAAAGTTACAATCTCTTTTACAAATTCTTTTCTGATATGGTCTTGGTGGGATAGATCCCACAACACAGATAACAACAAAAGATGATAATGAAAAAGAAGAGCCATTTGGCCATCAATGAAGTAATGACTGCAGGGGGTGCCGTGTCAATATTTACAGACATAGATATATATGAAATGACCGTTAAGAAGACTGTACCTCATGCACTCAAAGAAATCCAGAAATATTATTATAGGAGATAAGAATTCCAGACTTATACACTGAAACAAGGGCTTTAAAAAGGTGTTTGGGCCCAGAGGAAAATAAAAATTCCTTACAGCATCCGAATATGTTGTTTAAGAAAATGTAACAAGGGGCGGGGCGCAGTGGCTCACGCCTGTAATCCCAGCACTTTGGGAGGCCAAGGCTGGTGGATCACGAGATCAGGCGATCAAGACCATCCTGGCTAACACAGTGAAACCCCTTCTCTACTTAAAATACGAAAAATTAACTGAGCATGGTGGCAGGCGCCTGTAGTCCCAGCTACTCAGGAGGCTGAAGCAGGAGAATGGCGTGAACCCGGGAGGCGGAGCTTGCAGTGAGCTGAGATGGTGCCAGTGCACTCCAGCCTGGGCGACAGAGCGAGATTCTGTCTCAAAAAAAAAAGTAACAAGGATAGAGTCAACAAATAAGATACTTAACAAACAAGATACTTACCTTTGCACTGATCACCACTTAAAACACACACACACACACATAAAAACACATAAACACATAAAGAACCATAAATCATTCACATGTGTGTAATAAAAATTAAATTTAATGATTATAATAAAACTAGCCAGAGAAGAGGCTGTAGAAGACATGGAAAACGAGAAAGAGGAACATGAGGGGAAAGTTATCTACAGTCTAGTAAAAGAAATAGATGTAGATAAATAAATAATAGCTTGATAGAACAATACATACATACATAGTTCATTGCAGAAATGGCATTTGATATATGCTATCCAAGAATTACTTTACCTAATATTAATTAATAGATAAACCTAAAGTGTCACTGGATAGATATAGACAGTGAAAGTCTGTTTCCTGGTCCTATCACTGCACAATCAGGTTTGGCAGCTGTGTTCCATGCAGTCATTATAGGACCTAGGCTTCTTCCCCGGGTGGCTGGGCACCTGGTCACCTGGCTTTCAGGTGATATAGTAGGGGAAAGGAAGAGAGTGAGGAAGGTGCACCCTCTCATAACCACTGAGACTGGGAATGACGTTTATCATAGCAGCTCACGTTCCATTTGCAAGAACTAGTCTAGGGACAAAGAGGCCCAAGCAGTGGTGTCCAGCTGTATGCCCAGAAAGAGAGGAAGAGCACAGATAGAGGGGGCACTGGTCTTCTCGGCCACTGTTATAAAAGTGACAGATCCTTGGCAACAGCAAAGGCTTCATAGTAAAAGTGATATCTGAGGTGGACCTTGGGAGAAGGGTAGGACTTTGACAGGTAGAGTAGGTTTTGCAGTTACATAAGCAAAGATACTGAAGCAGGAGCACACAGGGTTGTGGTCAGGGAATGGTAAACTAACATGTAGTGGGGGATGAAGTTGTTTGCTGGGATCATAGACCTTTATTCCACAAGCAATGTATGCAGCTGAAGTGGTTTTGAGCAACAAGTTACATGATCACCAATATGTTTACCACCAGTGTGGAAGATGGACTGAGAGGTTGAGGATAGAAGATGAGAGCCAGCAGAAAGGAAGTTGTCCTAGGATGTCCATTGTTCCCAATTTACATTACAGTCCTTCTGCTCTGTTTCTCTTAGCAAGTCTTGAATGCCTGACTGCTGCCACCACTACCAAATCAATGGACCCCTAGGGTTGGAGGTGGTGCAGGGACACAGTGCAGGCTGCCTTTGTGCTACTTTACCCCTGGTCACCTACTTAGCAGATTTGCTTCAAGTTTCATTCCCAGGGCCACGTCAGCAGTACTACAACTACCTCCACATCAGTCTAGTGCCTGGGGCAGAGCTTGGAACAAGTCCTTGCCTTGTGTATTTATCAGGGTTCCTCAGAGAAACAGAACCAAATGTGTGTGTGTGTGTGTGTATAAACTGATTTATGATAAGGAATTGGCTCACATGACCTTGAAAATAGGCACATCCCAGGATCTGCAGGGTGAGTCAGCAAGCTGGGGTTGCAGAAGAGTTGATGGTGCAGTTTGAGTCTGAAGGCCTGAGAACCAAAAAAGCTGATGGTGTGGTTTCAGTCTGAAGGCAAATGGGCTTGAGACTCAGGAAGCACCGATGTTTCCATTTGGGTCTGAAGACAGAAAAAGTCCAATGTCCCATGTCACAGTCACTCTGGCAGGAGGAATTCTCTCTTATTCAGGAAAGAGGCAGTCTTTTTGTTCTATTCACGCCTTCAAGTGATTAGACAAGACCCACCCCATTAGAGAGGGCAGTCTACTTATTTAAATGTGAATCTTGTTTAAAAACACCCTCACAGAAACTCCCAGAATGATATCTAGGTACCCTGTGGCCCGGTCAAGTTGACATATAAAATTAACCATCATACCCAGCACGTGGACAAACCAAAGCAGGTTTTGTCACCAACAGCAGTTCTCAAGGGTAGAGAGATTTGTCTCTTATTCTGTCTCAGGGACAAATCAGGTACACATCTTACCAACTATATCACCGTAATAGATACAAGTAGAACTTACAATCTATGGAATGAAAATCCTATGTTTACTTAACAGTTTGCATTTACAAATCACTGCTTAAATATAATTTAATTCTCATATTCCTCCAGTAAAGGTATTCTTGTTGCCTCTTTATGATTTTAAAAATTGAGGCTTGGAGAAGTTGAGTCATTTGCCAAGTTCACACAGCAGTAGGGTTGGAAACATGGCAGTCTTGCTCCAAAAACCATATACTTAACCAGGATGTTCTCTAATGCTTTTCATACACTAGGGAATATGGTTAGTAATTATGAGCATTCAATGAAATAATGTACAAGGCTTAATATAATATCTGCTATACAATAAGATCTCAACAACCTTGTTATTAGTTGTGGTGATATTAGAGGTACATATCTATTTTTCTAGTACAGAACAGACTGGAAAAGTATACATTTTTAGTAGGTGGGAAAACCAGGATTTAGACCCCTGTCTTTTCCTTATAAGGCCTTAAACTCAAGTGTTGCCATTATGGCACAGACAGAAAAAAAGAGGGCGTGTGTGTGTGTTCACCTCCACTATGTCTAGATGGTGAACAGATATACTATATCTCATGATTTTTTAAAAGAAGTTTTTGCTACTGAAGCAAATGCTTTAATCACCATATAATTCACAGTATTCACTATCGAGTCTTATTTACAAAACTGTTAAGGCATAAAACAGATGACTTTGTTAATCTTCCACAGATCACAGGTAATGAGTATGTGTCAGCTTTTTGTTGGTGGGAAAAGGTAGTCAAGATGCATGGAGTGGGTTTGCTAGGGGTTGCCTGCAGGTCACCAGTGTAAAAACATATTAGAAGGCTTCGATTTCCTCACACAAGAGGTATTCATTCTCATAAGGATCCTTCAGTTCTGTGTGAGAACTTATTTATTTCACGGCTGGTTTATGTGTTGGCTAAAACTGTGTCTGAGAGAGATACTGAAACCAAACCAGGCATCGAATGATTCTGCTTCCACTTTATACAGCTTCATTTGTTCTTTGTTTATAGACCTATTGCTGCCCAATGACGGATGGACCGAGAGTGAAGTTCCACCTTCTCCAACACCACATTCTGCTCTGGAATTGGGCCTCGAAGATTACAGTCACAGGTATTGATAAAATGATATATCGTAAGTGTTCCTCGTTATTGTTTTTCTGGGAGAACACAGCAACCTTATTCAGGAAACTTATCTTAACTCTATTTCTTTCTGGAATGGAAATCTTATAGTATCTATAATTCCTTTCTAGCGAAAGCTTCAGTGCAAGTTTCTCGTAGCTAATAGCTTAGATTGGGCATATTTTGCTTTCTGGTATTTGTTAAGATTCACCTTAAATTATTAAAACATTTAAGAGAATGGTTGAACTTTCGTTTACAAATTTAAAAACTAGAGCCATGGAGCTCAAAGAAAAGTGACATGGGAAGGTATCAAACAAAACTGAGAAAATGGGAAGCTTACGGGTTTTTATTAGTAATTGGCAAACCCTAAAGGTATTTTAAAAATAGATGTTCCAAGAAAGTTAATGGAATCTAAAAATTAAAGCAACACCATATATAATCTAAAATATTGAAGAGGGTACCCAATGTTATATCCATTCTGTAATAGAAACTAAAAAAAAATCAATAATTTTCAGAATCACATAAGCATGAGAGAGATTTACTAAGCATGTGTACTATTTGACTAGGGGAATTCATAGATTTTGTTCTTCTGATGAGTTTTAAAAATCATTAAATTGTCCCTTTGCTATTTTCTGTATTTATTATGGCTGTTAGAAACTGTGTGTTTTATTCCATTCTGTGTCCCATGATAATCCTGTGAAATTTCTTCATTTTTCTTTCAGCAATGCTAGTGTCATTCCTATTATGTTTTTTAATACAGTCTGCTAAAAATAAAGCAGCATGCCAAGAGTATAGCTAACTCTATTAGGTGGAAGCTCACCTATATTTATCTATCTTTGATTCTTATACTTTTGAAGTCAGTTATCTTGCTAACTACAGTTTCGTGAACTAGATTGATAATCACAATAATATTCTAGATCAGTATCTCAAGGGGTTTCATGAAAGAAAATGTGGACCTATTTAATTTTGTCCATTCATTTCCATTGCCTGCTCAATTCTGAATTGAAAATGACATTTTGTTGGCATTAAGAAAAGCCATTTAAAACATAATTTCATTTGTTCTACCTTACTGTTTATTCTGTATATATGTTCAAAATGATTGGGATGGTGCAAAGCTGAATCAGATATAAACCCTGTCTTCAGGAAGCTGGCAGGCTGACAGGTAGACTCATGGGACAACTGGAACACAAGGGTTCCAAGTGATACTTACCAGAAGGTGTAGATAAAATGCTCTGGGCATCTGAGGCCGAGGAGAATGCCTCCAGATAAAGGAATCAGAGAAAATGCTATGGTAAAAGTGTCATTTAAGCTGAACCCTAACTCATTAATAGCAGATGGACATGAGATGAGCCCAGGAAGAAAGGGCATTTTGGGAAGGAAGGGCAGCAGAAGAAACAGCATGGAGATGAGAGAGTAAATTGATTTGCACAACTTGGGGCTGATCAGCCAGATGATAAAGCCCAGAGTGCAAGAATAAGGTATACAGACTTCATTCGGTAGATAGTAAATCTTATTGTAGAGTTTTAGCAGGTAATACACATAATGAAACCTGGGGGTTTTTTTGTGTGTATAACATGGATTGGGTGAATGGAAGAGGGTTGATATCCCCTGGAAGCCAGAGATTCTTTGGATACCTTTTAGGTCAATTGCAGTCAGAGGTACTGAGCATCTGTGCAGGGGAGACTGGAGAGAAGCACTCAGGTGAGAAACCTTCAAGGGAGAGAGCTGGTTCAGAGATCAATTGGGATTTAGCAACTGCCTTTTTGGCTTCAAAGTCTCCATGGATTTCCTTCCTTCCCTTTTCTGCAAAGCCATTCCTTTGTGAATTGGGGAAAGAAAAAAGTTTATATTGGTCCTCACTGCTGTAAATCTTTATTGCATGGTATGAACTAGTAACTTCCATCTTCTTTTCACTCTTCCTTCCTAGCCCCCGTGTTTTAGGCCTCTGTTCTCACTTCTTTATTAGAACTGCTCTCTTAATCATCAATAGTAATCTCCTTTCAGTCGAAAGTATGACATTGTCTTAGACTTCATTCTTCTTTTCCGCTCTGCAGTATTTGGTTATTAAGTCATTCATTCACTTACTCATTCATTCAAAAGTATTTCTGGAGCTCTAAGCCAGACACTATAGAAAGAAATCAAATGGATTGGAAAGCATCCCTGCCTGCAAGCAATGTAGTGTCCTCTTAAAGAGACAGACACACAGATAATTAGGATGCAGCCCCTAAGCATTAGATGCAAAATGCAATGGGAACCTAGAGGAAGCTGCTAACTTTGTCTGGAGTTGTCAAGTAAGTTTTCACAGGAGAGTAGTGTTTGAGCAGTTTCTTGGAAAATAGAACAAAGCTATCTAGACAAAGAAGTGGTGGGAAGGGCAATTTAAGTTAAGGAAACCAGATGATGGGAGAGAAGAATGCACAGTGTGTTCAGTGTGGCTAAAACTTGTGGTATCTCAGGGAAGACTCAATGGGAATGGCATCGTCTGCCCTGCTCCATAGGTGCCATGCTTCTCCAGAGAGTAGTGGAGAAGCATTGAAGCACTTTGAGCCTGGAGATGACAGTATCACACAGAGCAGTTTCAGTAATGGAGGATGGAGGGAATGGCAGAAGCCACCATAGACAAGGAGGCCACTCAGACTTGGGACTAGCAAGAGAAGAGCAGGGCCTGGATGGAGGGATCAGGAGCATGGATGGAGAAGAAAGGATAGAGATATTTTTAAAATAGAAAGAACAAGTCTTAAGCCTTGAAACTCCCCTCCTAGGATCGTGTGACCTGCACCATCCTGCAATCTGCTGCGTTGCCTAGGTGACCAGCAGCAGCAGGAGTTGGATGTGTGAAACTTGGGATGAAGGAAGGACTGGAAGGGAGCCAGGAGGATTGAGCAAGAAAGGCTCTCCTGCCTTCTGCCTTTCAAAAAAAAAAGTCAAAGCCCGCTCAAAGGAAAAAAGGGTGTTTGAGGGGTGAGGCTATCTATGGCATGAGGAATGAAAAACAAATTTGATCAAGCTTAATGCCTGTACAAAATGAAATTGGGAAATTGCTGAACCTATTTTTACTATTATGCAATGATTATTACAGAAAAGTTTATCATATGTGGGTCTAAGTAATAAATATAAAGGAAATAAACTTACTGTGGGATCTCAGGCAGAGTTGAAGCTAAATAAGCAGCAGACAGAATATATTGAATATTATTAACAGTTTAGACAACATTGGGCTATTCCCCACGTGTTCATATTCTCTTTCTCTCTTTGTCTCTCTCTGTCTGTTTCTTCACGTATATACCTGAATCTACTGTCACTCGTAGTAGCCAATTGTTGAAGTCCATCTGTGGACACCTGAGACTTCAGACATCATGGTTTTTGTCATGCCTCTCAAAGACTTCATCCCTCACCTTTTCATCTCAGATGGTTCTTGAACATTCACTGCTGACTCTTATACATCTTTTACATTCCTGGTTTGTCACCATAGTCAAGACACTGGCATATGCTTCATGCTACCCTTACTTATTCATTAGGCAGCATAATTTGACGTTGAGTATCATTTCTATTCAGTAGATTCCCTGGTTGTTCATGCTGAAAACATGGCCTTTATCTAAGACATGTCTTTGGCCTGCTGTCAACTTGCAGCTTCCCATAACCTTCACTGCAGCCCACTCAGCCATGAGCACAGGCTAACTCCCTTCAAAATTAAAATGTCGCATTTTATAATCATCATGTCACCCTCTCAATCCAAACACTTGAGATATGTATCATAAAGTTACAAACCATTTTACTAGTCTAACTTACATGTCTAAAATATTTTCACATGAACTAACTCAATACTGCTCTCACTCATTATTCCAGTGCTCTGTATGCCTACATTGGCTCTAAGCCTATGATGACTTATATTACACTCACTTACCTCCTTAATATCTGTCAATCTGATATCAGCCTTATTTTGCCTTATTTCTGTTTTGTACCGCAGCAAAGGGGGCCCTTTTATGAAAGGTTTTCAAAGTGTACACTTGGTCACAGTCAAAATGATGGTAACATATATGTGTATGTATATAGATTGATATGTAGATATCTCATTATGATCAATTTAAAGGACATAATCAGATGTGTACATAAGAGCATTTGTTACCTTCATATGTATAGTGCAGCCTTTTATCTCTTTGATCGTTCTTGATTATATGCCAACGTTTGTATAAAAATTCACGTTATTAGATAGATCCTAGCTTGATGTTACTGCATTGAGTGTCATTGCCACCTTACTTTTTAAATGGGGATTGGGATTATTGCTACCTAGGAGTCTGGGAAAATGTGAGCTCTTATTCCTGATTTGTGAATTAATGCCGGGCTTGAGAGGATAATCTAAGACAATGAGTCAGGTTCACCAACACATTGTTCAGTTGGGTAGATTCTCAGTCTGCCTTGAGCAGAGCACTTTAAATGCAGTCTGATCTATGTTTTAATGAGGGTCCTACACCTCTTCCCGGGAGGCTTTTACTGCTTTGATTAAGGATTTAGTTTTCTCTTATTGCATGATGTACACCACTCTATTGAAACAAAAAACAAACCTGAAATGTAAGCCACATAATAAAAGGTGAGCAAGTCTTCACTAAAAGTGAAAGGCTTAACTTCTGCTGGTTCGCGATCAGCAACAACCTGTGTCCCAGCCTGGCCACCATTTCAGCCAGAGCTTGTGGCTCTGGTCCCAGCTTTGCCCCTGGCCAGCTATGTGACCTTGGAACGCCAATCCTCCTCTTTGAGCCACAGGGTCTTATCTAAGAGATGAGGTGACCTTTAATCCCTTTCAGCTCTTAAACTTTTTGATTCTGTGAAGGCCATGAGTCTTTCTGACACTAAACCCACATCATCACAACAGATCAAAGGATGGAAAACTTAAGTGCAAATAAAGGTCGAATCATACATTTAAAGGCAAGTGCTTCCAAACTCCAAAACTCAGGGGAGAGCTCATGTGTGCAGTAGTGTCTCAGAATTCTTCTTTAAAATGGGCTGAAAAAATGAAATGTTGCTATTAGGCCAGGCTAGTGTCAGTAACACTAAGTGGGTCCAGGATTTTTGTTCACAATTGGCATATTTTGTCATTACTAGATACCATATCTAATATACTTTATATATCAATGGTTTCATGTATTGAGAATGTACCCAGACACCAGGAAAGAAATAGAAAAAAAGCTACATAGCTCTAAAGAGAGGATTTAAACTTCTTGAGAAATTTTTATGAAAACATGTGAAATCTTTTCATTGGCGAGTGCCTTAGGCCCTCATTCAAAGACCACACTAACCTACAAAAATAAAGAAAAGGATTGTTAATAGCTCAGGTTGATCAAGCTCTCACATCACCCTTCTAAATAGAGAAAAGGGCTCCTAGTCACAGACTTACTGAGGGTCTGACAAAAACAGAGATGTCAGAGAAACTGTAAAAAACACAGGTAATGGGAAAAACTCAGAAACTTATAGTGTTTTGCGAAGCAAAAGTAGGTCAATTTATTGATCTGCTTATTTGTTAACTTACCTAATTTATCTGCTTCTATACAAAATGCTCTGTACCAGACACTAATGTCCTTACTTTACAAATCTTCACTCATTCTGTTCTCTCAACAACCCTATGAGGTGGAGAGTGTAATTTTACTCATTTTATACATAAAGAAATTGAAGCCCAGAGAGGTCCAGTAAGTCTCTTAGTTGACACAGCTAGTAAGTACTAGAGCCCGTCTCTTAATTGACACAGCTAGTAAGTACGGGAGCCAGGCTCTTGAGCACAGGGCTGTGCTGGTGTCACAGGTACTTCCTTTTTGGAGGAGGGCAGGGGAGATGAGGTCTACCTCTTTCACCCAGGCTGGAGGGAAGAGGTGCGATCTTAGCTCACTGGAGCCTCAAACTCCTAGACTCAAGTGATCCTCCAGCCTCAGTCTCCCAAGTAACTGGGACTACAGGTGCATGCCACCACACCTGGCTAAACAAGTACTTCCTTAATCTACCCACTGCATTATGAAAATGGAGGTTCATTTATTCATTTAGCCGTACTATTATTGTTGCATACTAATTTTAATATTTCTCAAAAGCAATATTGAATATGGAGGGATGATGAGTTTCAAGAAAAGATTAAACTTATTTTGGTATTTCAGGTTGAGATTCTCCTGTACATTTTAGAAGGATCCTCATTCAAAACAGTTATTTTTGCGATTGTTTTGTTGTTTATAGTATCAAACTCCAACCATTTGAAAAACTCAATACTTTCAGATTTTGTGAGGATACATGATTCGGATTTTCACTATATCTGAAATTAGGATAGCAATTATGATGAGATGGGCTACCATATTTACTTTCTAAACAGATGAGAGTGCCGAGGGGAGAAAATGGCTATAATTTAGTTTATTAAAATTATATAAATATAATTTATTTATAGAACAAGAAATAAGTCATTGTCTGTAATTCTCTTACCTAATACCCTGTATGGTCAAATGAAATAAGTAGAATATTCTGCAGAAAGAAAGTTATTTGAGATTGCCTACAAGTACTAAGAAAACTATAAAGGGCATTTGATGTATCTTGTGTCTAAATTGTCAACTGTGCTTTTCCTATTATTTCCTTTTTGCACTTTTGATATGCAGACTATCTGCCCAGTGTTAACATTAGTTTTAGAAAGAAGACCTAAATAAAGTAGAAAACCAAATTCCTACAGGCATCAGTCATTCAACAGGATGGTTTTCTCTAAAGGATACAACCTTTTCACTTGTTTTTTAAAATAGGCATAGCTTAGCCCACAGAAATCCCTTAACCTGCTTTTGGACTCTGCTAATATCTGATGACATCTCTTGAAGTGCTAGTGTTTTCCAGGCCTTCTTTATCCACTTAAAGTTATATAGTATACAGCAGGATCCCAATTAGCAGAAATCAGTGAAGAGTAAAACACGATATTACCCAGAGAATATTTTATTTAAATTGTACAGTATGGTAAAATACATGAAAACAGAGTTGCTACATCTCATAAAAGAAACCTGAGATTTAGGAATTAGTTTCAAATATGTGTTTGGGAGTTGCACAGAGTGATGAGTGGCTGTGTTCAAAATGAGAACTGCTTCCTCATTTTTAAAAAGATTTTATTCTAAACCCAAATACAACATATGGCTTCTTTCCACAGCTCTGGAGTGGATTCAGCAGTATATTTTCCAGATCAGCACATCAACTTCAGATCTGTGACACCGGCCAGGCAGCCTGAATCAATTAATTTGAAAGCCTCGAAGAGCATGGACCTTGGTAAGCAAGGGTGAGGTGACATCCAGGTCAGCTCTCCAGCCTTAGCCCATTTATCTTCCCAAATGTCCTGGTTTTGTTTCTTCAACTCAAACCTCAGGGAACAAGGTCTGAAGAAGCCTAGAGGAAGGGATAATGGCCATCTCACCTCCCTATCTCTTCACACACTTAATTGTAATGACTCACTTTGTGAAACAGAGAAGTGATTTATTTTTACAAAATGATCTATAAACTATCCTCCCATTATAGATCACAAAAATGATTCCTTCTGGAGGATCTGAATTCCAGAGGCATCTTTATCTCATCTGTCTGCCTTTGCATTTGCACCCTTCCTTCTGCCAGGGCATTTCCACTCTGTGCAGGCATACCTGTTGCAGAGCCTGGGAAAATCATGTGGTTCAAAGCATCCTTTGCCTTAGTGCTTCACATCCTTCTATTCCTATCCAGGTGTGATGGATAGGGATGGCAGCAGTGCAGAAAATTCACCTTTTTAAATGCCCATCCCCAAATCCTGTGACACTGGAAGGAAAGGGGGTCTTTTGGGCTTGCCACACTGAGGGTGTCAAGGTACCCTCTGTCCACGCCTGAACAACCTCACTGAGGTTCTCAGCACCATGGGGAACTTCTTGGTGACTGTTGGGTGCCAGGGCAGAGCAAGGGCCCCTGTCAACTGTGTTCTGAAAGCCTTGGGACATCTCATATACCCTAGAGCATCACTGCCCTCCCATGGGCTCTTAGAGAGAACACTATTAGAGAAAAGTATGGGTACAAAATAAATTCTCAGCAAAATATCCATTGCCTTGTGAATGCTTAGAGGCCAAGCTTTGCAATTGTTTTTTCTCGAGGCATATTATATATTTCATTAGTAACAATGAGAAAATAGAATAATCAAAAGTGCGTGCTCCACCAAACAATCTAGTAAATAGGGCTTATCTGTTATTCATTTACAGGAGTTCAGAAAAACATTCAATCATGATGAAACAAGAGAAATTGATTCTGTTTTGTATAAATTAACTAAATCACTGGGATGCGTTTGCTGTAATCACCTATAGTGAGAGACAGATAGAAACCTTAACAAGGAAGCTGTCTTGAACACTGGTCAGAAACAGTATTTTCTCAAGCGTGAACCTTTGACAAACCAAAGGAATAATTTGTGACAGTGACATACGTTATTACTAATAATTTAAAGAGCAGTTCATTTTTATAGAGTGCTTGATAAACATTTCCTGTTCTGTCTTCCCAGTTTCTCTATAAAGAAGATGAATGGATCAAAACTGCTCTTATTTTTGAGGAGAGAAATACATTTCTGTTTTTCTCATTTAATTAAAGCAGCCGCTATTATGGTTCTAAAAAGAAAAAACAGCACCCATTGTAAATTAAGAGAGAAAAAATATTATGAAACCTGCAAAAAATAAAACCTAAGGCATGTCCAGAATCAGTATTTTTATTTACATTTGAATTTTATCATTATTATTATTATTTTTGAGATGGAGTCTCACTCTGTCTCCCAGGATGGAGTGCAGTGGTATGATCTCGGCTCACTGCAACCTCCACCTCCCGGGTTCAAGTGATTCTCCTGCCTCAGCCTTGCGAGTAGCTTAGATTATAGGCCTCTGCCACCACACCTGGCTAATTTTTTTTTTCTTTCTTTTTTTTTTTTTTTTTTTTTGTATTTTTAGTAGAGAGGGGGTTTCTCCATGTTGGCCAGGGTGATCTCGAACTCCTGACCTCAACTGATCCACCCACCTCGGCCTCCCAAAGTGCTGGAATTACAGGGCATGAGCCACTGGGTCCAGCCATTTTGTTAACATTTTTATTACCAAAAACTATATTTTGAGTTTTCTCTTCGAAACTGAAATAGTCCTAGCAAAATATATGTAGTTAGCAATCATTCTTTGCATTTTTATACATATGCCATAAATGACAACAATAATAGTAAGGTTTATTCATTTTACAAAATTGGTCAGGTTATGAGCTATTTAGCCTAGTACCAACTAAAAGCATTGGCTAAAGTGCACCATGCAGCGGAAATACTCAGTAGCATGCTGTAAAAACAAGTTTAGAATAATCATCAAAGTTTGGTCCTTTCCAAGAAGTACAAGGTTAAAGCCAACAGTCTTTCAGAAGGCCCTGAGGGTCAGCATTCTACCACCATTTTGATCCCTTCTCCCCAGAACAGTCAGGGAGCCTAACAAATGTGTTAACCTTCTCAATGTGAAATTCACTTAGGTGATACCCCAACGGTAAACATTTGAAAGTGTCTTTTCTGTTTCATTAGGGGAATAGAATATTGTATATAGTTTCATTTTCCATATATAGCACTAGGCCAATGTAAGAGATTAATTTATTTGCTCAAAAGGTAGGTGACTATGTTTATAGGAATAATACTAGCAGGATCTTGATTCTTTAAAATGTTTTAACATTCTTTAAAACGGTTTAATAAGTATCCTATTTAGGATGAATACACAATTCATGCTATCTATTTTTGAGCTGGAAACCAACATTTTTATATGCTTCAGAATAAAAAAAAAAAAGAAACACCCTTCTATTTGTTGCATAATTAAATTATATTGGCTATTTCTCACTTTATAAAGTCTGTAGGAATCTTCAGAGGCTGATGGGCCCTATCAGTACCCTTGTTTTTGTTTTGCATTTGCTACTAAGACCAAACTAGTATTTTAACTTGCATATTAATGAGTCGTTGTTCATCTGTTTAAGCTATTTTAAAGATGAGCGGCTTCCATTTACTTATTTTCAGTTATATTTTCGAAGACAGACAATTCCGATTAAGAAAAATAAAGCCTCCTTATTGCCATCTCTTTTACCTATTCACCGGACACAAATGTAGTTTAAAATGTAAGTGCTCCTAGAAAGCACCAGTTGCTTCCCCATCTATGTGCATGTCCACATCACACACCGTTTATTTATAATAGTTGTGTAGTGTTACATTCATGAATCTTCAGTTATACTTTACTTTTCTCTTCCCCTTTTAATGGAATGTGGGCTTCATTAACAGTTCTTTTGTTGTTGTTTTGGTGGGTTTTTGAGTGGTTTGTGTTTAAGATTTTGCAATTTGTTTATTTATAGCCTTTGCCAATGTTACCATTTGTTAATTTTTTCTTCTTCCGTTTATAAAATATTGTTACTTGGGATGCAAGTCATTTTTTTGCAACCTATTATTTGTCTTTTTAGTTTCATTGTGATATTTCTTATAAAAGAGGTTTCAGTCTTATTGTCAAATATTTTCATCATTTCTTCTTTTGTGACATTTAGGTTATATGTTTATCTCATTCCCTTCTGGTACTTTTAGAGGCTTTAAAAAATATTTAGCAATCTATCATGTTTTTATCCATGGGGTATGAGATGGAAGAATTTTCTCACATAAGTAAGCAAATTATTAATAACATTTATTGACTTCTCCGTTCTTTCCCTGTTAATCTGAAATTCAGTCACATTGAATAGTAAATTCCCATACATACATAGATGTGTGGATTTCTAGACATGCTATTCTGTTGATACATTAGTCCATGTCATGTCAGCATCACCCCATTTAAATTATCTTGCTATTACTTCGTATTTTGATTACTTATAAGATAATCTTCCTCTAATTTTTCTTCCTTTGTAAAATTACTTTGGCTCTTCATATGTACTCATTCTCCTGCATGGACTGTACAATCAGCTAATCAAAATGAGTTTCAAGATGAAATGGGAATGCTTCCACTGTGGGGGGTGTGTGTGTGTGAGAGAGAGAGAGAGAGCACACACATTAATTATAATGTTTGCTATTGGTTCTCATGGAAACATTTGATCAAGCTACATAAGTTTCTTTGCAGTCCTAACGTCCTAAAAGTTTTTTGATTAAATCGTTTATTTTTTTAATCAAGAATGAATGTTTAATTTTAATAAGTGATTTTAAGGGCCTTACTGGCTGATAATGTGGATTTTGTTCTTTATTCTATTCATGAAATAAAAGTGAGTTAATTAATAGATTCCCCAATATTAAATCTTTGATTCTTTTTCAATGACTCTAAATTTTTCTCTTTACTTGCAAAAATGTTTATTGATTAACTACAGATGTGTATATTAAACACTTGTTGAGATGGGTAACACATTATATGCTCTAAAATGTAGGTGTACAACTCTGATTACAATTCTACTCAGTGTCATTAATTCCTATGTATACATTATAAGTATAAGTAAAAGCTGAATTGGGTATACATTATAAGTATAATGTATATATAGCCCTTTTGAGGCTGCTTTGCCTTGGGATTTTGTGGATACTTTTACTGGCATGCATGTGGTCACATTTAAGTCAGATCAGAAATGATTAAAATGATAAATAAAAGGAAATTTGTTTTTAAATAATTGCATGTAGTCATGCTAATTCAAAGGGGTTAGGGTGTCACTTAAGAGACTGGGTGGATACTTCTGGGTTTTGGAGAAAATCAATCTTTTCCTTCTAATTGTAGACTTTTCTCTATTTATTTAAATTACCAGAATTACTGTGTTCACTCTGGACCCCTTTAATTTGTTCATAATTGAGCTTGTGTGGGTGTTGAGTTGGAAGCTCTCAGGAGCTGAATAACACAGCTGCCTCTTTGGCCTTTGGCCTAGGGTTTTCCCCCAAAGAGCTGCCCTTGTTGGCAGTATGCCAGGAAGTTACATTCAAAGACTTTTTGATGAGGCATAAAAATCTTTAATTTCCAGGCTTGGTATTTTATGACCCCATAATACTGTTTGAGAATTAGTCTGAATTATTCAAGGGATAGCACTTCAGTTTGTTGGCCCCCTTTGTTGACCTACTCTGCAGCCCCATTCAGAGTTAAGTTTAAAATTCTGTTTCTCACAAGATACTGTTTTTCGAGTTTCCTCTCCTGTTTCAAATTGGCCTCCCACTCCCATTTCAGAAGGGTGTTCTATAACCCAGTTCGGAGAAGGCGAAGGGTAGTGCAGATGGAAGATGCTGGCCAGCTGTACTCCTGTTCAATGAGAGGAAATGAGCTTAAAGTGATGCATGAGGCATTCAGACGAAATTTTAGGAAGTTTCCTGACAATAAAGATTGTTAACATTCCATGTCTCATAGTCTTTTAAGCAAGAGCATGTGTCCTGAATATCTCCCTAAAATCAAGACGATAAATAGGTTGGCTGATTTCCTTTCAAGATTTGTGATTCAGCAGTTTTATTTTCTGTTAGTTGCTTGCTCTGATTTTTTTTTTTTAATTAGGAAATGTTTTTAGATACCCACAATTGAAGTAATTTATAAGCCAACTGAGTTCTCACATCTACAAAGGTAAATATTTGAGATACATTTTGAGTATGAAACCTTTTATACATGCCAGATATTCCTCTTAGAGAGTACATTTCTAGTATCAGCTCAAAGATGAGCATGAAAAAAGCCCCATTCTACTGCTCTAATACGTTCTTTTTAAGATTATATTCATATAGTGAGGTACTTCTCTATGAATTATTGATAATAAAGACTGAATACGTAGGATAATTTTTATAAAATTATTCTAATAAGTGTGATGCTGGTTTGTATGTATTATTAATATATAAATATATTTACTATTTTTATTTACATCCATGGATTTCTTTTATTGTCCACCAATGAGTAGTACCTCTGAATACAGTTAAAAGCTGCATTGGGTATTATTGTTTTGGATACAACTTTGACTTCAAAGAAAATAATCTGTTTTGTAAAGAAAAATTAATGGTAACACTGTAAGAAAGTGTCTATTTGTATAATAGACAAGTATACAAAGATGAAGTCAGCGATATACTCTAAGCTCTAGTAACTCAAAATAAAGGAATTATAGGGAATATTCATTCATTAAGTAAATGTTTATTAAGTGCCTGCTGTGTGCTAAGAAGTGCATTAAACACTGGGGATGTGGTAAATAAATGAGAGAAATGGTGCTTGCTGCGTGTACCTAGATTAGAACCTCAACAGGAAAGAAAAACTCAAGAGTTAAGGAAAAACTTCCAAAAGGAAATTCTAACATTATGATAACTTATCTCAGGGAGGAAGAAAAGGAAGAGGCATCTGAAGACACTAGTGTGGCTGCTTCAAGAACTCACTGATAACCTTGGCTATGTAGAAAAGAGGAAGAGAGAAGCAAATTTTCAGGAAATACTGTCTTAGAGAATCGGGTGATAGATTTACAGAATTAGCATTCAGATGATTTCTCCAGAATTGAAGAAGATAGGATTTAATAAAGAATAATGCATTCATTCCAACAAGGATTTATTGACACTTACTGTATGCCAGGCAATATCCCGGGTAAATAAGACAAAGGCTGCAATCTTACAGTGTTTTCATTCTCGTTATGCAAACAGATGATAAAGATGTATACAGTGAATAAATAATAAAATTTCCGATGACAGAGATTCAGATAGAAATGTTTTTCCTGAAGCCAAATTCAGGTAGAGAGAATGACTGAGGGGACATGAAGCTATTTCAGATGGGATAGTGAATGATAAAGGTTATGTCATAAAGTCAGGTTAAAAGAAATGAATTGTATAAATGTAGGATTTAGGAGAGTTGGCATAGTAACTATTGAAGCAATCCCCTGGTTCTTAGCTGCTTGCCTGACATGGCCATCCCCAAAGCTAGTTCTGTGTTTTCAGATCAAAGAAGAAAACAGCTCCACTTTATTCTGGCCTGGTCATAACATTTACAGTTCCATATCCAATTATGGGTAAAATATTTTAATAGCTACAAAGACAGTATAGAATGCAATCCAGATATTGGTGAGAGACCTAGAAACCATGTTTAGTGAAAAACTGTTGAAAGAATAAAGATATTATGCCTGAAAGAGAGATGGCTTAAGAGGCATAGGAGAGCTCTCCTCAAATATTTTCATGCAAATATTGAAAGACTCACATCTGTTTAAAATTAATCAGTACCCCAGATATATCAAGCAATGATAATCACATCAGAAGATACATCATGTTTACAAGTTTTGAAATCGAGAAGGATAACAGTGATGGAAAATGGAATTCTGGTTTGTGGCATGTTTGGTATAAAAGGAAAAAATATGTAAATTAAAACAGCTCCTGAAGACTGAAAAGAGAAGCAGAACTCACCAAAATTATGAAAAAGAGACCATCATATATTTTTCAGTGTTTGACAAGGGATACAAGTTCTTTTCATTTTTGTTAGAGTATTTTAATATGTTCATGTTGTTAAAACATATTATAAGGCCGAGCACAGTGGCTCACACCTGTAATCCCAGCACTTTGGGAGGCCAAGGCGGGCGCATCACCTGAGGTCGGGAGTTCAAGACCAGGCTGACCAACATGGAGAAACCCTGTCTCTAGTAAAAATACAAAATTAGCCAGGCATGGTGACCTATGCCTGTAATCCCAGCTACTTGGGAAGCTGAGGCAGGAGAATCACTTGAACCCAGGAGGCCAAGTTTGCAGTGAGCCAAGATCATGCCATTGCACTCCAGCCTGGACAACAAGAATGAAACTCTGTCTCAAAAAAATAAATAAATAAAACATATTATAATGTATATAGTTATGTGTTTTAACTACATAACTGTATTATATGTACACAGATGATAGCACTGTGTACATATTACAGAGAATATAATTGTAGTGAGATGAATAAATGAAAAGTTGAATTTAGAGAACCTACCTCTTAGAACTCAGGCTGAATTCTTAGAGAGACATCTCTAGTGAGAAAAGACTTCAGATAGTTTCCAGCACCTCCATCCATGGCAGGCCTCTTTCAAAACATTAAGAAAACGGACATTTGGATTAACCAAAATGTAACATGTAATTATATTTTAGATAATTGCTACATTTAAAGTGAATTATAGACTAGTAGTAGTAGTAACTGAAATGTGGAAATATAGATCACTGTCTATAATATAACTTGATCAATACTTCAGATGTAGCAGAATAAGGCAGATTCTGTTTAAAATTCATTAAAACAACGATTTGAGTTGGAAGCAAAGGTGTAAAAATGATTCTCTATGTCAAGGACGTGCTTTTCCTATCCCTGTAAATCTCTACGCATCCTCTCCTCCTGCTGTGTTTTACATTCCCTAAGAAACATACTTTCAAGAAGAATTTGACTTGGTATTATTCATTGTTACTGTTATTAATTGGAAAACAATACCTTTTATGTAGGAATTGTACTTTTATAATGCTTTATATGTTTCTAGACTTGTCTAAAAGTTGTGACACATGCCAGGCCATCCCTGTCATACCCCTCCCATGACCAAATGCTCACAAATGCCATAAACTTAATTGCTCTCTTTTATAAGTTGTTGAATGGGTGAATAAGAGATACAACTTTCTCAGATGCCCCCATCTCAAAAAGGAAAGCATTTTCAGAGCAAGGATCATCCCTCTTATATAAAAACACTTAACCTAATGCCTCGAACACCCCTAATGCCTAGGGATTGGATGGTGTTATTAGTAATAGTAGCAGTCATGGAGAGGGTAGTGTTGGTAGTATAATCAGAAATGAGCTTCTACATCTCCTACAGGTTTTTCTTATACTTGGTGGTTGACTTGAACAGTCAATATAAGTAAATTCTCCTAAAGTTAAGTATTATGAAATGCTGGGAGAAAAGTTAACCTGTGGATTTCATAGGTATATCCTTAAGTCAATAATGGGGCCACAAATGGTCTCAAATGTTGCCATGCAGTTTTTCACTGAGTGTATTTTCTCAAGGCCGGGGAATGTTTAGTGGAATATGTAGTTAATTTAAAATGTCAATGTCTCCAAGAAAAATGTAAGGCTCTATTTCCCCAGAAGAGATACAAAAAAAACTATAAAGTTTAGAAACTAACCTTAACCAATGATATTCTGCCAGTAACAAACCCATGCAGATTTTTACTAAATTGACCTCTGTGTACTTAGAGTGTTATCTGTGCTCTGAAGAGAAATCTTGGTCAATGGAAAAACTGCCTTATTCTTTAAAACTTAAATATTCTGGGCTCCTCATAAAACTTGGATTAAAACATGAAGTGCTTTCTTCTTTATATTTTGTACTGAGGCTCTGTATCTAGGTAATTCTAAGCCTTCCCCCCCACCCCCCGCCCCACTATACTTTAAGTTCTGGGATACATGTGGAGAACGTGCAGGTTTGTTAAATAGATAAAGACATGCCATGGTGGTTTGCTGTACCCATCAATCCATCATCTATCTACATTAGGTGTTTCTCCTAATGCTCTCCCTCCCCTAGCCCCTCCACCCCTCAACAGGCCCCAGTGTGTGATGTTCCCTTCCCTGTGTCCATGTGTTCTCATCGTTCAGCTGCCACTTATGAGTGAGAACCTGTGTTTAGTTTTCTGTTCCTGTGTTAGTTTGCTGAGAATGATGGTTTCCAGCTTCATCCATGTCCCTGCAAAGGACATGAACTCATACATTTTTATGGCTGCATAGTATTCCATGGTGTATATGTGCCACATTTTCTTTATCCAGTCTATCATTGATGGGCATTTGGGTTGGTTCCAAGTCTTTGCTATTGTGAATAGTGCCACAATAAACATTCGTGTGCATGTGTCTTCAGAGTAGAATGATTTATAATCCTTTGGGTATATACCCAGTAATGGAATTGCTGGGTCAAGTGGTATTTCTGGTTCTAGATCCTTGAGGAATTGCCACACTGTCTTCCACAATGGCTGAACTAATTTATACTCCCACCAACATTGTAAAAATATTCCTATTTCTCCACATCTCTCCAGCATCTATTGTTTCCTGACTTTTTAATGATCGCCATTCTAACTGATGTGAGATGGTATCTCATTGTGGTTTTGATTTGCATTTCTCTAATGACCAGTGATGAAGAGCTTTTTTTCATATGTTTGTTGGCTGCATAGGTGTCTTCTTCTGAGAAGTGTCTGTTGATATCCTTCGCCCACTTTTTGATGATGTTATTTGTTTTTTACTTATAAATTTGTTTAAGTTCCTTGTAGATTCTGGATATTAGCCCTTTGTCAGATGGATAGATTGCAAAACTTTGTTCCCATTCTGTAGGTTGCCTGTTCACTCTGTTGATAGTTTCTTTTGCCGTGCAGAAGCTCTTTAATTTAATTAGATCCCATTTGTCAATTTTGGCTTTTGTTGCCATTGCTTTTGGTATTTTAGACATGAAGTCTTTGCCTGTGCCTATGTTCTGAATGGTATTGCCTAGGTTTTCTTCTAGGGTTTTTATGGTTTTAGGCCTTATGTTTAAGTCTTCAATCCATCTTGAGTTAATTTTTGTATAAATATAGGGAAGGAGTCCAGTTTCAGTTTTCTGCGTGTGGCTAGCCAGTTTTCCCAAACCCATTTGTTAAATAGGGAATCCTTTCTCCATAGCTTATTTTTGTCAGGTCTGTCATAGATCAGATGGTTGTAGATGTGTGGTGTTATTTCTGTGGTCTCTGTTCTGTTCCATTGGTCTATATATCTGTTTTGGTACCAGTACCATGCTGTTTTTGTTACTGTAGCCTTGTAGTATAGTTTGAAGTCAGGTAGCATGATGCCCCAGCTTTGTTCTTTTTGCTTAGGACTGTCTTGGCTATATGGGCTCTTTTTTGGTTCCATATGAAATTTAAAGTAGTTTTTTCTAATTCTGTGAAGGAAGTAAGTGATGGGGATAGCATTGAATCTATAAATTACTTTGGGCAGTATGGCCGTTTTCACGATGTTGATTCTTCCTATCCATAAGCATGGAATGTTTTTCCATTTGTTTGTTTCCTCTCTTATTTCCTCGAGCAGTGGTTTGTAGTTCTCCTTGAAGAGGTCCTTCACATCCCTTGTAAGTTGTATTCCTAGGTATTTTATTCTCTTTGCAGCAATTGTGAATGGGAGTTCACTCATGATTTGGCTTTCTGTCTATTATTGGTGTATAGGAATGCTTGTGATTTTGGCACATTGATTTTGTATCCGGAGACTTTGCTGAAGTTGCTTATCAGCTTAAGGGGATTTGGGGCTGAGATGATGGATGGGGTTTTCTAAATATACAATCATATCATCTGCAAACAGAGATAATTTGACTTCCTCTCTTCTTAGTTCAATACCCTTTATTTCTTTCTCTTGCCTGATTGCCCTGACCAGAACTTCCAATACTATGTTGAATAGGAGTGGTGAGAGAGGGCATCCTTGTCTTGTGCCAGTTTTCAAAGGGAATGCTTCCAGCTTTTGCCCATTCAGTGTGATATTAGCTGTGGGTTTGTCATAAGTAGTTTTTATTATTTTGAGATACATTCCATCAATACCTAGTTTACTGAGAGTTTTTAGCATGAAGTAGTGTTGAATTTTATTGAAGGCCTTTTCTGCATCTATTGAGATAATCATGTGGTTTTTGTCGTTGATTCCGTTTATGTGAAAGATTACATTTATTGATTTGCGTATGTTGGACCAGCCTTGCATCCCAGGGATGATGCCAACTTGATCATGGTGGATAAGCTTTTTGATGTGCTGCTGGATTCGGTTTGCCAGTATTTTATTGAGGATTTTTGTATCGATGTTCATCAGGGACATTGGCCTAAAATTTTCTTTTTTGGTTGTGTCTCTGCCAGGTTTTGGTATGAGGATGATGCTGGGCTCATAAAATGAGTTAGGGAGGAGTCCCTCTTTTTCTATTGTTTGGAATAGTTTCAGAAGGAATGTTACCAGCTCCTCTTTGTACCTCTGGTAGAATTCGGCTGGTCCTGCAATTTTTTTGGTTGGTAGGCTATTAATTACTGCCTCAATTTCATAAAGACAGATATGAACTTTTTCTTCTCACTTGCCTTTGTTTCCTAAACCATTGTTCATATTTAAATGAAGTTCTGTGCTCCTTTTTAAAGAACTTTTGTGTTAATGTAAGAACATCTTCATTAAAAATATGAAGCTAAGGATGCTTATTCAAAGAATAGAACAAAATGCTTAAGTTCTCCTTGCAAATATGAACCAAATCCATTTTAGATTTTTTAAGTGAGAATTTCATTAGTTGAAAATGTTATATGTAATATACAATTAAATGTACAATTAATAATTAAAATATACAATTAAATAATTAAAAATATATAAAAATATAGGTTAAATGAAGTTTAGCAGTTTCATAATTATCCCTTCTGAGTGATATTTGAAGGATAAAATTTGTTATTGGCAATACTTTATGAAGCAATTAAAGACACTGTGAGGAGAGACAACTATCTAATTTTTAGATGCAGTAGTTGCAGTTTGTTCTTTAGAAAGCAAAATATACAAAAAATAGTTAGAATGAATGAATAAGGCCTAATATTTGATAGTACGACAGTGTGACTATAGTCAATAATGATTTAATTGTACATTTTAAAATAACTAAAGGAGTATTGGATTGTTTGTAACACAAAGGATAAATGTTTAAGGGGATGATACCCCACTTTCCATGATGTGATTATTATGCATTGTATGCCAGATCAAAACATCTGATGTATCCCATAAATATATACACCTACTAAGTGTACACAAAAATACAAAGTAAAAAATTATCTTAAGGAAAAAAACAGGGCCAGTCATGGTGGCTCATGCCTATAATCTCAGCACTTTGAGAGGCTGAGTTGAGAGGATCATTTCACCCTAGGAGTTTGAGACCAGCCTAGGCAACAAAGCAAGACCCCAGCTCTACAAAAATAAATAAATAAATAAATAAATAAATAAATAAATAAATAAATAAATAAAAAATAAATAAATAAATTTTTCTAAACAATAAAATAAAAAATAAAAAGCAAAACACCTTTAGTCTTACATATTGTTATTCTCGTATATACCTACCTGTGTTCTTATATTCTAGTTTTTTTCCGAGTGATTGTACCAAACATATTTCTTTAAATTATTGTTAAAAACAGTGTAACCTAAACATTGTTCTCTGGATCTTTACTTCTACAGCATTATCTTTTAGTTGTAAAGTTTGCTCTGGAATAAATGTAGCGTGATTCGTTTGACTAATATTACACTCTCTGCTATAAAAGTTGTTTCCAATTCTTCACTTTCAGAAACAGGAATGCATTGAGCATGCTAGTACATCAATCTTTGTAAGCAATCATGATTATGTTATCATAATTTCTATACGTGTACTCCCCAGCCAGATGATGTATTAAAGATACAAGGCTTTTGATTCATATGACCAGTTGCCCTGCAGAAAAGCAATTTTGCTCCTATCAGCAGTATATGGAAGAATCTGGGTGTCGTCATTTTTTTTCATTGTTGCCAGTGTTATAGGCTTAAAAGGGTTATTTTATTTTACTTTTAAAATCACTTCTGTGGTTAAACCTCTCCCAGCTGTTTGACTGTATGTTTTCTATTGTGAATGATCTGAGCATTTCCTTTCTAAGGCTGAAAATTTCTAAATTAAATGTCACTTTTTGGAAGTAAAATGTTACTCTACATTAAAGATCAAATTTCAGCCCTTGCTCATAGGGGAAAATACATATTTTGCTTTCATTTTGTTACCCACTCTAAAGTACATACTAATGAATACATTTGTGTCTTTCATTAAGTGTTCAGAAAAATGTCTGACTAAACATGAACCAGAGGCAGAGGCAGAATTCAGATTTATTTATGATAAAACTGCTTAATCTGGGGCAAAGCAATTAGTCTTCTTAAAAATAATTTATTTTTGGTTTTTCATCAGAACCCCAGAAGCCACTATACTTGACATACAGCAGTGTTGACTGCTTTCAAGCCTTTTAATACAAAGACTGGCATCACCATAAACACCTACTCCACTTTTATAAGACTGAAAAGTGCTTGAAAATACAATTTCAGTTCCATACGAAAGTAGTCTATTCACCTATTCCCTCCTTCCTTCATTAATTAAACAAATATTTATTGGGTGCACTGTCTATGCCAGGTAATGTTCTAAATATTTGAGACATATCAGTGACAACAGACAGTATCTTATTTCTGTAACTTACCTTTCTTTAGTGGAAATACTCTCATGAGCAAAGTTTGAGCAATGAGGTAAATAAATGATAATAACGCAATAAGTGAATCAAGTTGCCGGAAAGATATCCAGCAGGACAAACGTAACACTGCAAATTGTGGAAAGAGGAAACATGACTAGAAAGGCTAATGCTTCAATACTCACTTGGTTTCTAGTGTTCATAAGAAAAGGTAACAGGAATGCTATCCAATGAAGGTATAAAAATTAAAGTTAAAATTAAAATAGAGATCAAATTGGAAATTGACTAATCAAGACTGATGGTTTTAAGTGGGCTGGGAATAAGCTAATCTGTCCTCTGCTGTTCCAGGAACTAACTGGCATAATCCCCAATTCCCAAGCACTTCAGAATTGTCTTGAAAGAATTGTGAGAGCCTGAAAATGTTTCAGCTTGGAATTCCTTAAAAGTGAAATGAGGGGGTAGCAATGAGTTGGAGAACATTTAGCATGTTTTCAAAATTTGGAATAAACCATCATAGCACCCAAATTGAGGGAAAGATGAGATCCATTAGAACTTTTTTATTTTCAGCTTTAATAAGTAAGTAGATGCCAGGTAAATAATACCAGTGCTTTCTCTGTACCCAGAAAGGCCAGAGGGAAATCTTGGTGCCCAGTCCTCTCACTTGAGGCTAACAATACCACCTTATCAAAGATTGAAGAATATATTTGCTAATATAAACAACATTCACAAAAATATAGGTGGAACTTAACAGATTGGCAGTTTTAGTAGTGACTTTAATGATAAAAGTCTTGGAAATGCTGATGAAGTTAAACAGGCTTCTTAGGTACGGGATTGCTCACAAACATTAGTGTATGTTGTGTATGTTTTCAGGCTTCAAGAATCTTCAGGATGTAATAAATGCAGCATTTCCCAAACTCATTTGATCACAGAAACTTTGGTTTCATCCTTTGAGGAATGTCCTTGGCAAAGAAGATGCGTTTGCTTGTGAGATTTAAAGGTGATGTGCAACAGCCAGAGTAGGGTGAGGAAGGATTGCCCACAAGCTGGGACACGTGGAGCAATGCTGTGAAGTGGGATGTAACCTGAGAGAGAATCTCCAGGGCAGAGAAGTGTCCACAGCCACTAAGCAAGTAGGAATTAACTGCAGAGCAGCAAGAATGAACAGGGCAGTAATCGACTAAGCATACATTAACCATGGATGTTGACAATAGAATGTAATTGACTGTACTACAATATGCCTCCAAAAGAATAACAAAAAGAATAGTAAATATAACTTCTGATATTACTGATTATCTGTGGCCAGAAACCTCTGACTCTCCTTTACGTATGGTAAAAAGATCAAGCCCTAATATTTAAGCTTCAGTCCCTATTAATCTAGAAGATGAAGAGTAAAAAGAGGAAAAGCATTAGTAGTAACTGTAATCTTCATAGCTATGTGTCAGGCATAATTTTTTTGCACAGCAATTCCATCACCATTTTACAGATGGGGCAATCAGGGCTTAAAGATACTGACTTACATAAGGTATCTCAGCTAGTAAATGATGGGGCCAGGATTTGAACTCAGGCACATTTAACTTTGATGGCTGGGCTTCAGACCATTATGACTGTTTCAAATAAGGCTTGTCAGTTTCCCGGTCTTAACTCAAAAAATAGAAGACCTGTTCTCTCTCCACTCCTTTTTAAATTCTGTCTTTCATTCAGAACCCATTCAAGTCTTGCCTTCTCTAGGTGACTGTCATTTTTTTTTTTTTCCAGTTCCTTTTCTGAATTCCTAAAGCAATAACTATTGGTTATTCAACCTCACAGGTAATTAAGAAAAGAAAATTGAGATAATATATCTCAGCACAGAATGGCACACTTCTTTGATATTCTTTTGAGTGAACATTTTTTCCCACTCCAATCAGGTTATAAGCTTCTACAGGTAATACTGTATACTTATTTCTTGGGCACCTCCCTTCACCACTTAGCATGTGTAGGTGCCCACTAAATCCAAGATGAACGAGTGAATGAATAGTGTTGGAGCAATCTGGCTGCAATCTCAGAAACCCCATGGACCACGATGATTGATTTGGCTCATCTTACTATCTGGGCAGGGTCCCTTTTCCTACATCAAAAGATTGAATAAATAAAAGTAGAAACAAGTGATTAAATGACAAGTGAATAAAAGTGCAAATTAATGTTTTGTTTGAATAGGAAAATAGAATGAGGATAAAGGTAGTACAGAACGTAGCACCATACGCTCGTGTTCACTTACCTGGTTTTGTCCACTTAAAAGGAAAGTGGGAAAGGCTGATAAAAATGAACGTATTTAAGGAAGGAACCAAACACAGGAAATAAAGAAGGTCAGAGGCCTCAAATTCATTAAATAAGGAAAAATGAAAGCAGTTGTTTAAAACTTGAAGAAAAGAGCTATGTGCTTTATTTCCTAATTGGAGGAATCTATGAATAAATTAGGCAATCACTTGACATAATTGATTTAGGTCATGTGAATTCACTTGCACCACAAGGGAGGGTAAATTAGATCAAATTGTTTGTGGCCCCTCCTGCTCTTCTATTCATTACAGGCATTCTTTTTTTCCTTTTGTCTTCCTCTGTATCTTTCTTTTAGATTTTTTGGTTGTTTTTTAATCTCAAGAAGTATATGTTTTTATTTATATTATTTTAATGTATACGATGTTTTTCCTTTTGGTTGCAGAACAGAGTTGAAGATAATATTCCTGTAATAAAAAAATTTGTGTGCTGCTTATTTATTAACCCCATTTGGATTTTTCATAAAACTGTTTGCACAAAAATAACGTAGTCTGTGCATAAACACAGTGCCATGGGAATTATATTCAAAATATGGTTGAACTGCTTGCTTTTACCTGAAGCAACATGAAATTGAATTACATTAGTATAGAGCAATTTGGTTGCATATCAGTTGTGGCAAATATTGTGTAAGCTGAATATTTAGAGATTTTGTTCACCTTGGGTCACACAGTGTTAGTTGTCATGACAGATATCCCAAAGTGATACCAAAAAAAAAAAAAAAAAATCCTGACTCAAAGAAGACAATTGACTCAAAATAAATTGAGAATATTCCAAGTGGTTTAAATACTTGATCCAGAGCCATGTAGCTTCATAATTTATGCAAATTTTTGTCTGCAAATAAACTTTTGTATTTAGGTTTAATCAAAGAGCTTAATAATGCAAGTACAATCTATTTACTATGACCTCATATGCGAAGACAACTGAGAAACATTAAAAGGCCCTACATCCACATGACTCAGATTGTACAGTAGCCAGCATAACTTCTTGATGTTGATGGATATGTGAGTTAACTCTAAAGTGGGCTATTAACTAACCTATTGGGTATCTAAATGTATAGCCCTTTGAAAAATAGTACTTACTTAAAGGGCTTATCCGTGACCAAGCTATAATTTAGAGATGTTGTTATATTCAAAATGTGGTCACAAAGTCATTAAGGGCAAGAATTTCTAAAGGCGGCTCAGTCTAATTGTCCACCCCACTGGGAAAACTGATGATATGCTTCGTCATTAATGGATTGGGAATATCATATCTGTAAAAGAAGTTAATAGCCTTAAATTGTTGTTCAGTATGTCATTACCATGCACTTTTCTAGATATGTTTTAGAAGGTTCCCTTTGAAAATAAAATGCTGGTGTGTAAGAGAAATACTTAGAGAAGCTTATTTAAATGAAAAGAGAAGATGTTTTTTAAGTTGGAGAAGAGATTTACTATGGATAATATATGTACAACCAAGAAGTGATCCTAAGGGTTCACTTTGGATTACATTGTTCTTTTTTTTTTTTTTTTTTTTTTTTTTAATTCAGCAGCATCCTGTAAAGTTAATTGATTTGGAAATGCCAACATTCTTAAAATAGGATTAAGAGACACTGCTTTAATAATCGCTCCCTATTATCCACATGTTCTTTGTCGTTCAAGAGAATAAAGGAATAATTAGAAAATACTTGACAAAGGATTAACATTCTTAACATATGAAGAGCTCTTATAAGTTACAGGAAAACAAATATTTTAATTCAGATTGGAAAAGCATATGACAATTCACAAAGGGCAAAAGAAATTTATTTGGGAAATAAATATGAAATATATTCAACCTCATAAGTAATTAAGAAAATTGAGATATTATATTGGCAAACATTGGCAAATACTGAAATATATATGTTCCAGTGGAACAGAACATGCTTGTTGGCCGTTTAAATGAATGCTGCTTTACTCTGAGGCAGAGTGGTAATTGTATAGGCACCTTAACACTAATTTCATCGTCTACCCAGTAATTCTATTTCTAAAAGTTATCCTACCAAAAAAGATAAAAAGACTTGACCAAGATGGAATACAAAGATTTTTCACTATAGATAATTTTCTGGCAATTAGAGGATTAGTGAAATTATAGAAAATTAATCTAATCTATATAATACACTATTGTGCAACTAGTAGAAATCTTCAGAATGCTTCATGAAATAAAAAAATGTTAATGGTAAAATGCCAGTTAAAGAAAGCAGAGTATACAATTATAGTAGTGTGTATGTGTGTGTGCATATGTGTGTATATATATATAGTCATGCACCACATAGTAACATTTCAGTCAACTGTAGACAGCATATTAGTCCCATAAACTTCTAACAGTCTATGTTTACTATATCTTTTCTATGTTTAAATTTGTTTAGATACAGAGATACTTACCATTATGTTAATATTGCCTATAGTATTCACTATAGTAATATGCTCTATGGGTTAATAGCATAGGTACCATGGGCTAGACCATGTAGCCTAGGTGTGTAGCAGGCTAAACCATCTAGGTTTGTGGAAGTACATACTATAATGTTCACACAATGATAAAACTGCCCAACAATGCATTTCTCAGAACCTATCTCAGTCATCGAGTGATGCATGGCTTATAAATAAAAGAAGAAAGTTTGGGAAAATGTTAATATTGACTTTCTCTTAGTGGAAGTTACGTGTATAATTTTTACTTTATTTTTTGTATGTTTCTGTATATTTCAAATCTTTACCACAAATATGTATTACACATAGAGTAAAATCAATTGGCATAAATAAAATCAATTCTATTTTAAAACTAATAGCTAAGAGTACATTCCACTGCAGTGCTCAGGGATCCATACCAGAGTTTTGTGAAGCAGGAGTTCATTTGTTCTATATAACATGAAACCTGAATAAGGCCAATTCAGTGTCTCCATGAATGTATCAGAGACCTAGACTCCTCCTTCTCTTCACTCTGCCACTCTTGACTTTCTGGCTCTTGTACCCATATTTGTCACTGCGGAGTGTACAGATGGCTTTTGTATCTTCAGCAATCGTATCCATGTTTCAGGCAAAAAAAAAAAAAAAAAAAGGAACAGAAGGCAAAAGGGTACGCCAACATTCTTCCCTAATTCAGGAAATCCAATGTCGTCTGAGAAGTGCTGTCCAGCCAACTTCTACTCTTATTCATTGACCGGGACTATCACATGTCACATACTGTCTAGCCAGAAAGTAGCTAGGGAAAACAGGGTTGTAGGTGGCATTGGGTCAGTCAAGCTACATGTCTGCCATAGCCACCCAGGGTGTCTGTAAGTTTCTGGGCACTGCATGTATGCAGAAGTGCACAGATAGCCTCATTAGTTAGGCAGAATTTCTGAGTTGCTTTAGGTCTTAGTCCTGAGAGACTATTATTTTAATTTTGTTTTAATAGAATTGTAGAATAAGTAGAAAAGTGGTAAGAGAGCAATGTCCTGATTCTCTATCCACCGTCACAGTCAAGCTTGGCCAATTATATTTAAGCTGGAACAGAGGATAAGAAGTCAGTTGCTTGAGAGAATCATAGTACCGTCTTCAAACCAGAGAAGCTAGTGAAGGAACAAGATGCGAGAAGGAGATACCCAGAGAGAAAAATATAACAACAAATTGCTATTTTTTCTTTCTTCTTAATGACTCTAACCCACTGGTTTTAAATTTTATATATATACACATATATATGTATGTGTCTGTATATACGTGTGTGTTTATGTGTATCTATATATACATTTTTTTTTTTTTTTTGAGATTGTATCTCACTCTGTCAGATAGGCTGCAGTGTGGTAGTACAATATTGGCTCACTGCAACCTCCACCCCCGGGTTCAAGCGATTCTCCTGCCTCAGCCTCTTGAGTACCTGGGATTACAGGCGTGTTTCACCATGCCCAGCTAATTTTTGTATTTTTAGAAGAGATGGGGTTTCACCATGTTGGTCAGGCTCATCTCGAACTCCTGACCTCGTGATCTGCCCATCTTGGCCTCCCAAAATGCTGGGATTACAGGCATGAGCCACCGCGCCCGGCCTAAATTTTATATTTTTATGTCCCAAATTGTTGAAGCAATTCTTCTGATTGAAACAGGCAAGGGTTTTATTTTTCTTATGAGTCAGTATAGGCACAAGGCCTAGAGCCTATAAGCTGTACAAAAACCTACTAAAACATGCGAGATGTGAACAAAATTATTGGCTGTAATGTATGAAAATAAGACTCCAAGTGTGAAATTAATAAATGTTTATCCCTGAAATGGAATCTTATGCCAATTTTAGTAATTATTACACTTAGAATTTATTATTTTAAAAAATATCAATTGCAAAAAGGTTACATTTTTTGGGTTTTTTTTTACAACTTACAAGAATTTCTAAATATGCAGAGAGATTGCTAAAAAAAATCATTCAATCTATAATTAACTCATAGGCAAATAATTTTAACTAGATTTTGTAAATGTCTTTCAAATTTTTACAGCAAAAAATTTATTTAATGTAGGAGGGGGTTGGGAGGAAGAGAGAGTAGCAGGAGGGAACGCACCATGGGTACAGCCCATTGCTTTTACCTTTTCCCTTCCATTATTATTTGCCTCTGAGACATCCAAAGAAATCTCTGGTCTTAGGAACAAAAGATTTTAAAAATTACTGCCTGTGGTCAGGCATGGTGGCCCATGCCTGTACTCCAAGCACTTTGGGAGGCTGAGATGGGTGGATCACCTGAGGTCAGGAATTCAAGACCAGCCTGCCCAACATGGTGAAAACCCATCTCTACTAAAAATAGAAAAATCAGCTGGGTGTGGTGGCATGTGCCTGTAATCCCAGCTACTCAGGAGGCTGAGGCAGGAGAATTGCTTGAACCTGAGAGGCGGACGTTACAGTGAGCTGAGATTGCGCCACTGTACTCCAGCCTGGGGGACAAAGGGAGACTCTGTTAAAAAAAAAAAAAAAAAAAAAAAAAAGTGCTGCCTGTGAGGTCACTTTGGTCTCTGGGTCTAGCAATTGTCTGTTTTTCTAGTTAATGTTTTCTATTAGCTCAACTTTGTTCAAGATTCTTAATATAACTTGATACTTTCCAAAAAGATAGCAGATATTTAATATGTATGTGTAATCGCCTGTTCTGCAAAAAGGAGCATGATTTAAGTGAGCTCATCTAATAGATCAGTATAAAATACCAGATGAGTTCACTAGAGTGTGTGAAGAACTTTGTGCATCCCATTTAAGTGAATGGTTGTGTGCTCTGAAATGAAGAGACAGCACATAAACCCCCAAAGTTAATAACCTCTAATAAACAATGAATCTGGATGACAACTTTTCAAAATCTATTACACAGTAGTAGCCCTGGTTTTGCACAGTTTGCATATTAAACAGATGATAGTAGATTCTCGGCAGAAATATAGACAGTATTATGTACTTCAATTCATGCCAGAAGAGAAATCTTTTGATAGCACTTATTGTAGCCAAGAACAGAAGCAGCTATACAATCCCCAGCCAGAAACCAGGTGCCAAAATTAATTCATGCAAGAATAAAGTGGGTTGGCACCTTACGGTGAAGTCCGTAAGCTCTTGAGGAAATGCATAGGAAAATTCTGGGTGGCTTGAGTTACTAAGTCTTTATGGTTACTTCCATTCTGGACTGGCTCGTTAACTTTGCAATAAGAAATACCATGGAATGATCAGAAAATGTTTTCACCCAGCCAGGAAACGTCACAACCACAGGCAAAAGTGCCGTGAAGAGAGCAGACATGGTTTTCAGCAACGTAAGCCCTGCACATGATTTGGATATAGCAGGCTTACTTGTCACATTTGTAGGAGCCACATAACTGGTAGGTGAGCTAATCACATTGGATGACAGAATCAGGATTCAAAAAGGTCTCAACAGGCAAAACTGGTGAGCCGCAATTCAGAAGATTAAATTTAATAGGGATAGATGTAAATTCCTACGTTTGGGTTCAAAAAAGGAAGCAACTGCTTCCTGCCTTACTCCCGTCCAATTTATTTTCCACGCTGCAGCCTGGGTGATCATTTTGAAACACAAATCCGATCATGTCACTTCCTAGCTAAAAATCCCTCAACAACGTCCCATTGTTGATAAAGACAGAACTCATTAATGTGGTTTTTAATGTGGTTTTTGAGATTCTCTATGACTGGCCCCTTCCTTTCTCTTCCACCTGTTCCCTCTCCAGGCTCCCTCTCACGCTGAGCACCCCAGCCATATGGAAGATCTTTGGGTTCCTCATTTTAGGCTGCTTTTAGGTTCTCATGTTTTCTTTGCCCAAAACACATCTTCCAAATTTCCTATACATTTCCAGAAAAGCCCAATGCAAGGACTACTGTTAGGTGCCTCATTACCAACTTTCAAGCTTCCCTGACCAGCCTTTTATTTAACAAGTATGTATTGAGAGCCTACTACATTTCAGACACGTTCTAGGCTCCAGAGATAAAACAGTGAACAAAGTAAAGCTCATGTCCAAGTGAAGCTTATGTTTTCGTTGGGAAGATGCCAGGCAGTACCAAGTCTTCTGAAGGAAAATGGAAAATGATAAGAAGTTAATGATGGAGAGTCAGGGTTGGGAGGCCTGCTTTACATAGGGTGGCCATGGAGGACCTCTCTGATGGGGTGACGCTTTGGGAGACGTGATCAAAGGAAGTCGGTGAACTTTGTGACTCTATGTGACAATAGCACCACAGTATGGAAAAGAGTATGTTCCAATGGGGCATGGTTTGCGTTTCCTAGGACTTACGGTGAGACTGGATTGGGTGAAGTACCCTGACCCAGGGCAGAACTGTGCAGGTGATACTGGAGAGGCTGCTTCAGTCAGCCCAGGCAGGGCTTGGAAGCTGTGGAAGCCTTTGAGTTTTCTTCTAAATGTGGTTGATAGCTAATTGGGAGGCTTTAAGCAAGGGACTATTGTAATAAGAATTTTGTTTTGGTTTAGTTTTAGTTTTTAAGTAATTACAGTAGCTTTTTTGTGGAAAATATACCATAGGGAGTAAATGCAGCATCCCACAGATTAGTCAAGAGATGTTACATCTGTCAAGGTGAGAGCTGGAGGTAGCTTTGGCCAGGTAGGTTTGCTAACATTTACTCCACTCTTTGTGATTGCTTGTGTGTTCGAAGCCCTGCCAGTGCACAGCTCAGGACTACCTTGCTCCTTTTACAATCTCAGTGCCTAGCATGGTGCCCGATGTACCACTGACTCTCTGTAGACATTCATTGGACAAAGATGATCTGGTTTAACAGCAGTTAGGATGAAAAAGGACTTCAGGGTTTTTAACTGACTGCACACAATTGATGAGCCAGCAGTAGCCCAGTTTGGCTGCCTGGAAAGCTAATGCTGTCTTAGGTGGCATTAAAAATCTTGGTGAGGGTGGCAGTGAAAGGGAGATGTGAGTCATAGGGTGCTCCATGCTGTTTATGCTACATCTGGACTGTTGGCCTGATCCTACACCATTTTTTTCCCTTGTGTCTTTTTTCTAATAATGGCATCTTTCAATCACAAGGCCACACACTTTGGATTCATCTGTGGTTCTTTTTGTTGCTTCATTCCCATGTACAAACAATAAATTCTCTATGATATCACTTGGTTCTCTCTCTCTTTCTCTCTCTCTCTCTCTCTCTCTCATTTTTCCCTTTTCCCCTGCTCTGACACAATGCAAACAGTAGTCCATGCCTGTCTTGGTAAAAGTTTCCAGGTGTGTGAGACTCCAAACAACTTATTACAACTCTCTTATTGGTGAGAGCATCAACAATTATTTTTAGAAACATTATATGCTGGTCATATAGAGGGGAACAACACACTCTGGGGCCTATTGGAAGGTGGAGGGTAGGAGGACGGAGAGGATCAGGAAAAATAACTAATGGGTACTAAGCTTAATATTTGAGTGACTAAATAATCTGTTCAGCAGACCTCCATTACACAAGTTTACCTAGGTAACAAACCTGCACATATACCTCTGAACTTAAAAGTTGAAAAAAAATCCCTGTAAGTTTCCCATGAAAAATACCCAGAAAGTTAATGAACTATTAGACTTTCCAATATCAAAAAAAATCATATGCTCTTTCATATAGGTTGGTATTAAATTCTACTTTAATAGATAGTGTTAAGTAGTAGAAATATGTAGTTCTTGATGGCAAAGTCATTAGCAAAATCTTCTCAAAGTCACACAGTAGAAGGAATTTGTGCTTTGAAGTCAGGAACCCTTGAGATTCCTGCTGTTCCACTTGCAAACTTTATGCCATAACCCTTCTTAGCCTAAGTTCCCTCCTCTGTAAAATGAAGATAATAAAGTCCAACTCAAAGAGTTTTTGTAAGGATTAAATGAGATAACACATATTGAAATGCTTACCATGATTTCTGACACAAGCTAAGTTGGTAATAAGTTTTAATTTCCTTCCTCTCTATCTGTTAAAAAAGGGGTCACTGGACAATGTGAAAACATACATTATAAATAGTGGAATTAGAGATGTGTTTTCCATTGGTTAATAGTGAATAATGGTGGTTTGCCTTAAGGTATCCTATGCCCCTTTTATTGATGGTTTAATGAGTATCAATTTCTTGCTGATAGCAGAAATATTTGTCAAGGGTCTGAGAATCATGAAAGCCTTTATAATTTGAATAGTAAACATAGTCCAGCCCTGATAGATCCCAGAAATGCGCAGAGAATGAAGTTTCCTGGGAGCAATCTTGCACAAATAGTCTTTTCTCTGTGTCAGGTGGAAAAAAAAAAAAAAAAAATGGAGCAGAGATTTCATAGTATCGTTGTAAACTGTAACTGTTTATCTTGTAAAGATGAATAAAATGCTATCTTTACCTTCATTGAGGTTGTCCATAAATCAGTGTAGTACAGAGTAGAAAGTGGTACATATTCTTGGAGGAAATGCTAAAATGTTCTGGGGCAGGATCGGGAGCAGAGATAGAGAGAATATTCTCAGAAGAACAGGTCCCAGAAGGAGGAACAGTGCAGCATTTAAACATGTGAAGTCAGAGGCATTTTCAACAAAGGATAAATACAAATGAGAAAAAAAACAGGAATCACTCTATGTGACTTCAATTCAAGATGATTAGAGGATAATATAATGGAAAATGTAAAAAGGGTAGAAATCTGGGATACAAAGATAAGGAGAATATTATTCTTAGGCAGTGGAATATTAGTGAAGGTTTGGAGTAGCTTAGAAGAATTATGAAAGTGATGTTTAGCATGGATGAATGTTGATGTGGTAAATAAGATGAGTAGTAGAGTTGGGGAGACAGAGGTGGGTGAAGAGCAAGTTGGAAGCCATTGCAAAAATTCAGCCATGGAATGACGAAAGCCATAGGTCCAGGTATGAGAATTCTTGGAAGGAAGAGTTGACAGCTGACTGGCTGTGACTGCTGCTCATGAAGACAGCATGTATGTTGTCAGGACAGGAGAATAGCCCCGAACCTAGATGTGGTTTCTTTTCAGTCCACTAGCTCAGCTACCTTCTTTTTATATAGTCCTGTATTCAAAAAAACAACCAACGAACCAAATAAAACTTGCCCGTTCTCAGCACTGATTTCATAATATCCTCATGTAGGAAAGAAGTGAGTGATGAGACCTCCAAAGGATATTGCCCTCAGCCACTGATCACATTCTTAGCTTAGTGTTCTTCCATTATGTTTCTTTTTTAATTTTTAATTTTGTAGTTACACGGTAATTGTATATTTATGGAGTACAAGAGATGTTTTGATACAGGTATACAATGCATAGTAATCACATCAGAGTAAACGGGGTGTCCATCACATTAAGCATTTATCCTGTCATTGTATTACAAAAATGCAATTATACTATTTTAGTCATTCGGGAGGCTGAGGCAGGAGAATGGTGTGAACCCAGAGGCGGAGCTTGCAGTGAGCCGTGATCGCACCGCTGCACTCCAGCCTGGGCGGCAGAGTGAGACTCCATCTCAAAAAAATAAAAGAAAACAAAAAAGTACAATAAATTATTGTTGACTGTAGTTACCCTGTTATACTATCAAATACTAGATCTTATTCTATCTAACTATATTTTTGTGCCCATTAATCATTCCCACTTCCCCACCCCCACTCCCCAGAAGGCCCCCGCCCCCCCGCCCCCCATCCGGTGACACACATTAGCCTTCCCAACCCCTCTGGTTATCATCATATCTATTGTCTATCTCCATGACTTCGATTGTTTTATTTTTTAGATCCCACAAAAAAGTGAGAACATTCAAAGTTTGTCTTTCTGTGCCTGGTTGACTTCATTTAACATAATGTCCTTCAGTTCCATCCATCTGTTGGAAAACATAGAATCTCATTCTTTTTTATGACTGAATAGTACCTGATAATTTATATGTACCACATTTTCTTTGTTCATTTCTGTTGATGGACACTTAGGTAGCTTCCAAATCTTGGCTATTGTGAATAGTGCTGCAATAAACAATGGAGTGAAGATATCTCTTTGATATACTGATTTCCTTTCTTTTGGGTATATACATAGCAGTAGGATTGCTGGGTCATATGGTAGCTCTATATTGAGTTCTTTAAGGACCCTCCAAACCATTTTTCATAATATTTGTACTAATTTACATTCCCACCAACAGTGTATGAGGGTTCCCTTTTCTCCACATCTCTGCCAGCATTTGTTATTGCCTGTCTTTTGGATAAAAGTCATTTTACCTGGGGTGAAATGATATCTCATTATAGTTTTGACTTGCATTTCTCTGATGATCAATGATGTTGAGCACCTTTTACTATACCTGTTTGCCATTTTTATGTCTCGAGAAATGTCTGTGCAGATATTTTGTCCATTTTTAAAATCAGATTTTTAGATTTTTTTCCTCTGGAGTTGTTTGAGCTCCTTATGTATACTGGTTAATAATCCATTATCAGATGGTGTATTAGTCTCTTCTCACACTGCTATAAAGAACAACCTGAGTCTGGGTAATTTATGAAGAAAAGAAGTTTAATTGACTCATAGTTCTGTAGGCTGTACAAGAAGCGTGACTGAGTGGACTCAAGAAACTTACAATCGTGGCAGAAGGCAAAGGGGAAGCGAGTGAGCATATCTTCACATTATTGGACCAGGATAAAGAGAGAAAAGGGGAAAGTGCTGCACCCTTTTAAAAACCCAAATCTCATGAGCGCTCACTATCATGAGAACAGCAAGGGGGAAATCCATCCCATGGTCCAGTTACCTCCCACCAGGTCCTTTTCCCAACATTTGGAATTACAATTAAACATGAGATGTGGGTGGAGACAGAGACAAACCATATCAGATGGGTAGTTTGCAAATATTTTCTCCCATTCTGTGAATTGTCTCTTCACTTTGTTTACTGATTATGTTGCTGTGAAGAAGCATTTTTTTTTTTTTTTTTTTTTACTTTGTGAGACAGAGTCTCGCTCTGTCCCCCAGACTGGAGTGCAGTGGTGCAATCTCGGCTCACTGCAAGCTCCGCCTCCGGGTTCACGCCATTCCCCTGCCTCAGGAGACTACAGTCGCCCGCCACCACGCCTGGCTAATTTTTTGTATTTTTAGTAGAGACGAGGTTTCATCATGTTAGCCAGACTGGTCTCCATCTCCTGACCTTGTGATCCTCCCACCTTTGCCTCCCAAGTGCTGGGATTACAGGTGTGAGCCACCACGCCCGGCCGAAGAAGCTTTTTAATTTGATGTGATCCCATTTGCCCATGTTTGCAGTTGGTTACTTGTGCTTGTGGCGTATTACTGACATTGCCCAGTTCAATGTCCTGGAGCATTTCCCTGATGTTTTCTTGTAGTAGTTTCATAGTTTGGGGTTTTATATGTAAGTATTTGATTCATGTAGTTTTGATGTTTTTTAATATGGTGAGAGATAAGAGTTTAGTTTCATTCTCCTGCATATGGATATCCAGTTTTCCCAGTACCATTTATTGAAGAGACTGTTATTTCCCCAATATATGTTCTTGGCTTATTTGTCAAAAATGAGTTCATTGTGGATATATGGATTTCTCTCTAGTTTCTCTGTTCTGTTCCATTAATCTATGACTCTGGTTTAATGTCAGGATCATGCTGTTTTGGTTACTTTAGCTCTGTAGTGTAATTTGAAGTCAGGTTACGTGATTCCTCTGGTTTTGTTCATTTTGCTCAGTATGGCTTTGGCTATTCTGGGTCTTTTGTGGTATCGCATAGATATTAGGATTTTTTTTTTTTTTTTTCTGTGTCTATGAAGAATAGCCAAAGCTATTCTTTCTTCCTTGATCCACTGGTCATTTGGGAGTCTATTGGTTAGTTTCCATGTGTTCATAGTTTTCAAAATTTATGTCTTTACTGATGTATAGTTTTATTACATTGTAGTCAGAGAATATGCTTGATATAATTTTAAGACTTGTTTTGTAGTCTAATGTATGGTCTGCCCTTCAGAATGATCTACGTGCTTAGGGGAAGAATGTGTATCCTGCAGCCATTGCGGGAAATGTTGTATGAATATCTGTTTAGTCCATTTGGTCTATAATAGTGAGATTAAATCTGATGTTTGTTGATGGTTCTGTCTCAATGATCTGTCCAATGCTGAAAGTGAAGTGTCAAAGTCTCCAGCCATTATTGTATTGGGGTCTGTCTCCCTCTTTAGCTCTGATAATGTTTGCTTCATTTATCTGGGTGTTCCAGTGTTGGATGCATATACATTTATAATTGCTATATCCTTTTGCTCAGTTGAGCCCTTTATTATTATATAATGACCTTCTTTGTCTCTTTTCATAATTTTTGCCTTGAAATCAACTTTGCCTGATATAAGTATACCTACTCCTGCTCTTTTTAAGTTTCCATTGGGATGGATTATCTTTTTTGTCTATTTGTTTTCAATCTATGTCTGCCTTTTTAGATGAAGTGTATTTGTTATAGGAAACAGATTATTGCATCTTTTTTTAAATCTATTCAGCTACTGTGTCTATTGATTAGAGAATTTAGTCCACTTACAATCAATGTTGTTATTGATAAGTACGGTCTTACTCTTGCCATTTTGTTATTTGTTTTCTGGTTGTTTTGTGATCTTCTCATCCTTCTTTCCTTCCTTCCTATCTTACTTTTAGTGAAGGTGATTTTCTCTGGTAGCATGATTTAATTTCTTACTTTTTGTTTTTTGTATATCCATTGTATGTTTTTGATTTGAGGTTACCATGAGGCTTCCAAATATTATCTTATAACCCATTATTTTAAACTGATGACAGCACTGACTGCATTAAGAAACAAACTAATAAACAGGCAAAGAGAAGACTAATGAAAATTCTACACTTTAACTTCGTCCTCCTGCTTTTTAACTTTTGGTTGTTTCTGTTTATATCTTATTATACTGTGTATGTCTTAGAAAGTTGTTGTAGTTAGTAATTTTGATCAGTTTATATTTTAGTCTTTCTGCTCAAGATATGAGCAGTTTACATGACACAATTACAATGTTTTAATATTCTGTGTTTTTCTGTGTACTTAATATTACTAGTGAGTTTTGTACCTTGTTTTGCATCAGTGTCGTTTTCTTTCAGATTGAAGAACTCCCTTTAGCATTTCTTGTAGGACACATCTGGTATAGATGAAATCCCTTAGGTTTTGTTTGGGAAAATCTTTATTTCTCCTTAACATTTGAAGGATATTTATGCCAGATATACTATTCTGGAAGAAAAAGCATTCTTTTTTTCCTTCAACACTTTAAAAATATCCTGTCCCTCTCTCATGGCCAGTAGGGTTTCCACTGAGAAGTCTGCTGCAACACTTACTGGAGCTCCATTGTATATTATTTGTTTCTTTTCTCTTGCTGCTTTTGGGATCCTTTCATTATCTTTGACATTTGAGAATTTGCTTATTACTTGTCTTGAGGTAGTCTTATTTGGGGTAAAGTTGCTTGGTGTTCTATATCTTTCTCTAGGTTTGGGAAATTATCTGTTATGATCCCTTTGAGTAAACTTTTTACCCATACCTCTCTCTGCCTCCTCTTTAAGGCCAATAACTCTTAGATTTGCTCTTTCAAGGCTATTTTCTGGATCTTTTAGGTGTGCGTCATCGTGTTTTATTTTTTTTTTAATTATCCTCTGACTGTGTCTTTTCAAATAGCCTGTCTTGAAGCTCACTAGTTCTTTCTTTTGCTTGATCAGTTCTGCAGTTAAGAGAATCTCATGCATTCTACACTATGTCAGTTACATTTTTCAACTTCAGAATTTCTGTTTGATTCTTTTTAATTATTTCAGTCTCCCTGTTAAATTTATCTGATAGGATTCTGAATGACTTCTCTGTGTTATCTTGAATTTCACTGAGTTTCCTCAAAACAACTATTTTGAATTCTCTATCTGAAAGGTCACTTATGTCTCTCTCTGGGTATGGGTCATTTGTGCCTTATTTAGGTCGTTTGGTGAAGTCATGTTTTCCTGGATGGTCTTGAGGCTTGTGAATGTTCATCATTGTCTCGACATTGAAGAGTTAGGTATTCATTATAGTCTTTGCAGTCTGGGCTTGTTTGCACCCATCCTTCTTGGGAAGGTTTTAAGTGGGTTCTTGGGGTCATCAATTCCACGCTTTGGCTCTTCAGGGGAATTGAGTATTGTGACGTTAATCTTTGGTCCCTGCAACCATATGTGCATTGGGGGCACCCCAAGCCCAGTAACGATGTGACTCTTACAGACTTGTAGAGGTACCACGTTGGTGGTCTTGGATAAGATCCGGGAGAATTCCCTGAATTACCAGGTAGTGACTCGTGTTCTCTTCCCTTATTTTCCCCCAAACAAATAAAGCCTCTCTCTGTTTGCTGAGCTACCTAGAACCGGTGTAGGCTGACACAAGCACCCTGTGGCCACTACCACTACCACTGGTACTGTTTAGGGTCAGACCTGAAGGCAGGCCAGGCTTGTGTCCTTCCCTTGAGGACAGCAAGGTCCCCCTGGCCTCAATTGAGTCCACAGATGCCGTCCAGGAGCTAGGGCCTAGAGTCAGAAACCTTAGATGTCTACCTGGTGCTCCATTTTCTTGAGTCTGAGCTGGCACCAAGCCACAAGGCAAAGTCTTCCCCACTTTTCCCTCCTTTTTCCACAAGCCGAGGACTCTCTCCCCGCAGCAGCCACCACCACCACGTCCACGGTAAGTACTGCCTGTCTACCACTGATGCTCATTCCAGGTCTAAGGACTCTTCAGTCAGCTCATGGTGAGTGCTGCCAGGCCTGGGACTGTCTCTTCAGGGCAGTGGGCTCGCCTCTGGCCCAGGGAAGATCCAGAGATGCTGTCTAAGAGCCAAAGTATGGAATTGGTGACCGTAAGAACCCACTTTGTGCTCTATACCACTACAGCTGAGCTGATACTTAAGGTGCAAGACCAAGTCCCTCTCCTTTTCTCAAGCAGGAGACCCTCTCCATAGCCACCATAGTTGGGAATGTGCTGGGCCATACCATAAGTTAGCATGTCTCTGAGTCTCACTCAAGACCCATGGCAAGTACTGCCTGGCTATTGCTAATTATTCAGGGCCCATATTTTCTTTAGTCAGCAGGTGATGAATCGTACCAGGTCTGGGTTCTTCCCTTCAAAGCTGCGAGTTTCCTTCTGGCAGAGTGTGTGTCTGGAAATGTCATGCAGGAGCTAGAGCCTAGAATGGGGGCCCCAGGACTCTGCCCAGTGCCCCCTATTGTGGCAGAGCTAGGATTCAAGTTGCAAGATGAAGTCCTCTTAACTCTTCCCTCTCCTCTCTAACAGAAGGCAGGAGTCTCTCCTGGAGCTGTGAGCTGCACTGCCTGGGGTTGGAGGAGGAGTGGTGCAAGCACTCCCTTAGCCGCCCAACTGCTGTCTCACTAGGTTACGTACCCCCTAAGTCCACTTACTCCAAGCCCAGCATAGCATCAGGACTTGCCCAGTAATTGCAGTCCTTATGGCCTAGACTGCCTTTCAAGTTTATTAAGGACCCCAGAGCACTTTAGCCTGCAGTGCCAAGGCTTGGCAGAACTCAGGTTCTGACTACTGGGATGGGCAATTTCCCTCTGGCTAGGGCTGGTCTAAGTGCTCCCTCCGTGGACTCTGGCTGTGTTCTGCCTGGTGTTGCTTCCTACCCTGACAGGGTGGAAAGCACTGAGTTCCAATGCAAAGTCCCACAATCACTGTGCTCTCCCTCCCCAAGGTGCACAGATTCTGTCTGTACGACATGTCTACTTCAGGGGAGTGGAGGATGTGGGAGTGGTAGTGTCAGCAAATCAAGACTGTCTTTCCTATCCCCTTCAGTGTCTTCTTCAGTGATACGAAGTAAAAATGGTTACTGTGATCACTCACCTGATTTTTGGTTCTTGTGAAGGTGCTTTTTCGTGTGTCTAGTAGTTCAATTCGGCATCCTTGTGGGGAGGATTGTCATTGGAAGCTTCTATTTCGCCATCTTACTCCTCATTATGTTTTAAGATGTAAGTGGTCTTAGGGCCATTGGTTGTATGATTCAGAAGGCTGTAGTTATAAGAATAAAGATGTTTCATATATTAAGTAGATTAACTGTTTATTTTTGAGACAAGGTCGCCCAGTCTGGAGTATAGTGGTACAATGATGGCTCACTGCAGACTCGACCTCCTGGGCTCAAGCAGTCCTTCCACCTCAGTCTCTTGAGTAGCTGGGACCACAGGCACACAACACCATGCCCAACTAATTTTTGTTTTTTTTTTTTTTTTTTTTTTTTGGTAGAGATGGCGTTTTACCATGTTGCCCAGGCTGGTGTCAAACTTCTGTACTCAAGTGATCCACCTACCTTGGCCTCCCAAAGTACTGGGATTACAGGTGTAAACCACTGCACCCAGCTAGATTCACTATTTTTAAACTTATTTCTGGAAAAGTAATACCATACTATGAAGCTTGATGTAAAATTCATATCACAATTTTCAGTTATTGAGTCTAAGAGATGGAGCTGTGAATCAGGGAAAGCAAGGGGGTTAGAGTGTACAGAAAAACATACCAGAGAAGAGAAATCTGTATAGAGAGAACTTCACATATAGTTAGAGAGTTTTCCTTAAGTATTACGCAGAATATTCATCAAAGCATGCATGTAGGGAACTACCAAGGGTAGGCCAAAAGGATTCAAGAAGCAGTACCCAGAGCACACTCAGGAGTGAGACCTATGTTTGTTCCCACCCACAAGATTGGAAAAAAATCTCATAATCCATAGGACATTGGATAAGGTCCAATGGACATTGGATAAGAAGTCCATTGCCTCTGTTGTATGGCATAAGCAGCATAGAGTAAATGCTGCTATAGTCCTACCTAACAGATCATAAAGTCAAGACTCAAGAGGATCACTCTTTCCAAGAAAGTATATTCCAATGACGATTTTAAAAATTAAAGGAAGGGCTAAGCACAGTGGCTCATGCCTGTAATTCCAACATTCTGGGAGGCCAAGGTGGGAGGATTGCTTGAGGCCAGGAGTTTGAGGCCAGCCTGGACAATATAGTGAAACCCCTACACACACACATGCACATACACACACACACACACACAGAGCATGTAAATATTAGCCAGGCATGGTGGCACATACTGTAGTCCTAGCTACTTGGGAGGCTGAGGCAAGTGTATGACTTGAGGCCAGGAGTTCAAGGTTGTAGTAAACTGGGATTGTGCCACTATACTCCAACTTAGGTAACAGAGCCAAATCTTATCTCTAAAAAAGTTTTAAATGCAAAAAGTGTATTTAAAATTAAAGGAATGTGTGTGTGTGTGTGTATTATATCTATATATACATTATATATAGAGAGAGGATACAACAAGGCAAAATTTCTAATATCTGGCATCCAATAAAGTATTAACATGCATGTAAAGAAATGTGGAAATAAGACATACAATAAGGGAAAAAATTAGTTAAAACCAGAACTGACACAGATGTTAGAATTAGCAGACAAAGACATTTAAATTATTATAATTGTGTTTAATACATTCAAAAGCCTAAAGGAAAATTTAACATATTAAGTAGAGCTATGGAAGATATAAAAGAAGACCCAAATCAAATTTCTAGAAAAGTTTAATATCTGAGATGTAAAATACTCTGGATGGGAGTAACAGCAAATTAGACATTGCAGGAAACCAGACAAGTGAATATGAATACACACCAGTAGAAATACACAAACTAAAAGGAAAAAGACACACAGAAATGAACAGTGAATTGTGGGGCAACTTCAGTTGGTTTAAGAGACATGTCACTGGATTCACCAAATGAGAAAAAAAGAGGGACAGAGAAAAAATATCTGAGAAAACAATGGTCAATATATTTTCAAATGTAATGAAATCTGGAAGCCCATATTCATGAATCTCAAATGAAACTCGAAGCACAGACACAAAAATGAGGAAACCACACCAAGGCACATTATAAACAATTTGCTGAAATCATGGTTAAAGAGAAAATCTTTAAAACAGGACAACACATTTCATACAGAGAGAAAAAGAGGAACAGCAGCAGATTTCTCACAGGAAAAATACAAAGGTATCATCATGTAACAGTATCTTTAAAGTATTGAAAGAAAAATACTATTCAACTGGAATTCTTTAGCAAAAATATTTTTCAAAAACAAAAACAAAATATAGGATTTTCCAGAAATACAAAAGTTGAAAGAGTAAATCACCAACAGGTACACTGTATGACATGTTAAAGGAAGGCTTTCTGGTAGAAGAAAAATGTTACCAGATAAAAATATGAATCTACATAAATGAAGATAATCAGAAATTAGAATTACTTGGATGAATGTGTTTTAAATTTTCTCCTGTTTAAATATAAGGTTAATTGTTTAAACAAAAATAATGACAATGTAGAATGGGGTTTTTAAGACATACAAAAATATATTATTTTTTCTAACATTCCAATAAGCCTATCATTAAGTTGAAAATAGTATAAGTCAAAAATGCATTGCTACCAAACACCATAGCTTAGCTTAGCCTGCCTTACAAGTGCTCAGAAAACTTATATTACCCTACGGTTGGGCAAAATCATCCAACAAAAACCCTATTTTACAATATACTGTTGAAAATCTAATGTAATTTATTGGATACTGTACTGCAAGTGACAACAGAATGGTTATATGGTTACATGGTTACTTAAAATATGTTTCTACTGAATGCATATTGACATTTCTAAGCCAAAAAATCATACACTGAACCATTTTAAGTTGAAGTACTGTCTGTAAGTCTATATACTATTGTAAGATATGCATGATAACAAAAGAACACTCAAATAATAATATGAAAAATACCCAAAAGAAGGCAGACTAGGGAAAAGGGAAGAAAGAACAGATAGGACAATAGCAAAACAATATGTTCAAGATCAACCATAACAATAGTCACATTAAATGTATATGTTAGACCATAAAAGGCAGAAATGGTCAATTGGATAAAAAAGGCAAGTCATGGCCAGAAGTGGTGGCTCATGCCTATAATCCCAGCACTTTGGGAGGCTGAGGCAGGAGGATCACTTGAGCCCAGGAGTTCAAGGCTACAGTGAGCTATGACCATGGCATTGCACTCCAACATGGGCACCACAGCAAGACCCTTACTTTTTTTGTCTCACACAAAAAAAGTAAGTCACAAGCATATGCTGCCTACAAGACTCACTTTAAATATAAAGACACAAGTAAGTTAAAAGTAAAAGGAAGGAAAAAGACATACCCTGCTAACATTAATCAAGAGACTACTAGAATGGCCACACTGGTATCAGAGAAAGTAGATTTCAGAAAAATATTACCAGAAAGTCCTTTCATAGCTTTAATGGAGCCAAATCATCAAAACAATATAATTATTCTAAATGCTTATGTAGCTAATAATATTGCTTCAAAATATGAGGGAAAAATACATTAAACAACAGGAAAAATAGGCAAATCCAAAGTTATAGTCAAAGATTTTGACACTGTGTCTCAATAATTGATAGAACAAGTGCACCAAAAAATCAGTAAGGCTGTAGAAGATTTGAACAATATTATCAACTTTCTTGACCTAATTAACATTTATGGAACACTCCACACAACAACTGAATACACATTTTTTTTCAAGAGCACATAGAACATTTAACAGGACATACCATATTCTGGACTATTAAAAAGTCTTAAAAGTTTTAAAAGAATTCAAGTCATACCACATATATTCTGTCACCACAGTAGAATTAAGTTAGAATTCAATAGCAGAAAGAAATCTGGAAAATCTGCAAATACTTGGAAAATAAATTATGTACTTCTTATTAACACATGGATCAAAGAAGGAAGCCAGAGAGAAATTAGAAAGTATTTGAATTAAATGAAAATAAAAACACTACCTATCAAAATTTGTGGGATAAGAAAAATTGTGAGATGTCACTAAGAGGATAGTTTATAACACTGAACTTGGAAAAGGAAGAAATATTTCAAATAAATGACCTCAGCTTTCACTTTAAGAAAATAGTAAGAGAGGTCGTGTGAAATGGCTCACACCTGTAATCACAGCAATTTGGGAGGCTGAGGTGGGCAGATCACTTGAGCCTAGGAATTTGAGACCAGCCTGGGTAACACGATGAGGCCCCATCTATACTGAAAATACAAAAAGTTAGCCTGGCATGGTGGCATTTGCCTGTAGTCCTAGCTACTCAGGAGGCTTAGGTGGGAGAATCACCTGAGCCTGGGAAGTCGAGGCTGCAGTGAGCTGAGATCCACCACTGCACTCCAGCCTGGGCAGTGAGAATAAGAACCTATCTTAAAAAAAAAAAAAAAGAAAGAAAATAGAAAAAGAAGAGTGCAGTAGTCTCCATCCCCCCTTGTCTACAGGGGATATGCCCCAAGACTCCCAGTGGATGCCTGAAACTGAGTATAGTTCTGAGCCCCATAGTGCTGTAGAGGGTAGTACTGTACACCACAGTTGATCTGATAACCAAAATGCTTACTAAGTGACTAATACACAGGTATATATACAGTGTGGCTATTCTGCACAAAGGGGATGATTAATGGTTTGAGTGCAGTGAAGCAAGATGGCACAAGATTTCATCACACTACTCAGAACAGTGCACAATTTAAAATGTATGAATTGTTTATTTCTTGAACTTTCCATTTAATATTTTCGACCATGATTGACCATAGGTAACTGAAACCAAAGACGGCAGAACCATGGATAAGGGGAGACTTACTGTAAATTCAATCCAAATTAAGCATAAGAAGAGAAATAAAAATTAGAACAGAAATCAATGCATTAGAAGAATTTTGGTAAAATCATTGAAACCAATGCTAGTTTTCTTATATAAAGTCAATAAACCATTAACCAGACTGATTAGTATAATATAAAACAAGACGCAAACATTATTAGGATTGAGAGAGGGGGCATCAGTACAGATTTCACAGATATTCAAAGGATGTTAAGGCAATATTATGCACAATAAATTTGACAACTAAAATGTAATGGACAAAGATTTTGAAAGATTCCAATGATCAAATTCATGCAAGAAGAAATGAATAGTGTGGCCACCTTGTAGGTATTAAAGAAACTGAATTATAGCTAAATACTTTCCCACACGGGAAACTCCAGGTACAAATGACTTCACTGACAAATTTGATGTGTTTCATAAAAAGAAGTAATAACAATTCTACAGATATTCTTCCAGATAAATAAAGAGGAGTGAATACTTCCCCAACTCATTCTATGAAGCCAACATTACTCTGATACCAATATCAGACAAGGACATTAGAAAAAAAAAATTTAGGTTGATATCCTCCTTGAATTGATGTAAAATTTGGCAAACACACAGATAAAAGACTTTGTAAAGACACAGGAAGAAGACAGCCATCTACGAGCCAAGGAGAGGAACCCCAGGAGAAATCAGCACTGCTGACAGGTAGATCTTGGACTTCTAGCCTCCAGAAATGTGAGAAAATAAATTTGTCCAAGCCACCCTCAAAAATAACTAATAAAAAAATTTAGTGAAGTGAACCCAACAATATATAAAAAAGATAATATATCATGACCAGAAGATTTTGTCCCAGGAAAACAATGTGAGTTTAACATTTGAAATTGATCAATGAACACATATTAACAGACTAGAACAGAAAAAGCATGACTGTATGATCATATGGTGGACACATGTTAGTGACATGACTGTGTGATCAGTCACGGTGACATCAGTCACATCAGTGGACACAGAAAATATTTGATAGAATCTAATGTCATTTAATGAAAGATACACATTTAAAGAGTACTATTTGGGGACAAATTTGTGGTATAAAGAAGTGCAAGAGAATTATAAAGTACAGAATTCAGGATTGTGGTTACCTCTGAACAAAGAGGGAAAGGAATGACATCGGGTTGAGACACCCATAGTGTGGGTGTTTTCTAATATTTTTCTTAAACACAGTGGTTGATACACAGTGTTTGCTTAATTTTTTTTTGGAAACAGAGTTTTGCCCTTGTCGCCCAGGCTGGAGTGCAATGACGCAATCTCTGCTCATTGCAACCTCCGCCTCCTGGGTTCAAGCAATTCTCCTGCCTTAGCCTCCCAAGTAGCTGGGATTACAGGCCTGTACCACCATGCCAGGCTAATTTTTTTGTATTTTTAGTAGTGACGGAGTTTCACCATGTTGGCCAGGCTGGTCTTGAACTCCTGACCTTAGATGATCCACCCAACTCGGCCTCCCAAAGTGCTAGGATTACAGGTGGGAGCCACTACACCCGTCCAATTGTTATCCTTTATACCTTACACATATCAGCATTTTTTCATGCTTTAATATTTGGTAAAAGCAATTTTTAAAGCTAGTATTTCTGTTCTTGGCCTTTTTCTGAAATTGTCATACCAGAAAGACATTTATTTCCTGTATTTACAGCTTTAGAAACTCATAACATTTGCAGGTTGAAAGAAGAGCTGTTTGTACGAAGTGTTCAGTGTTTTAGGAAATACAATGTGATTTTTCTATAAACAGAGGGAACTGCTATTTCAGGTATACTATGTGAAGAATAAGAGTGTGATTAGTGCCAACAAGCCAAAAAATAGAGAGGAACCACTGCCCTAGTGGTCAGTCATATATACCGAGAGAAAGACAGCAGAGTGAGACTAGCCTGCTAATCATGTATTTTTCTACATTTCTACCAGTGAATTATATTTATTCTAAACAGTTCTGTTACATTTCGGTCTTTATTTCGACCTGTCACAGAATCAGACCCCAGTTACCTTCTCCTACCCTTCCTTGCTAGGAACTTGTCTGAAAATGCTGCCAGAAGAATTTTACAGTGTTTAAACACATTTACACTATACCATTCCTATAATTATATATATATATCTCACAATGAACGGTTGTCTCATTCATGAGTCTAGAACCCTTTGCTGAATGGATGTGCCCAAATGTGCTGTCATTTCTTTACTCTTACACGTGCCGCATTCATTCACTCAGCAGACATTAATGAGTACCTGAGGGATGCTAGACATGATACTAGGCTAAAACGGATAAACAAGACATATGCCTGGCTGAAGGTGTTTAATGTGAAACAGACCCGTGCACAAATAATTGAGATATTTGCAATTCAGAAGAAATATGATGTGTTACCTACAATTTGTACCTAAGTACAAAGTTGCATGGCCTACTTAAAAACCTACTTCTATAGCCAGGTGCAGTGGCACTGGCTGTCATTCCATCTACTTGGGTTGCTGAGGCAGGAGGATCACTTGAGTGCAGGAATTTGAGTCCAGCCAGGGCAACATAGCAAGATCCCTGTCTCTGAATTTTTTAAATAAATAAAAATCTTTAAATTTGTATTATGTAAAAATGTTTAATGTTGTATAGTAAGGTACAATTCTATTAAAAAATAATAAAAAATATTTCTGGGCCAGGTGCAGTTGCTCACGCCTGTAATCCCAACACTTTGGGAGGCCGAGGTGGGTGTATCACCTGAGGTCAGGGGTTCGAGACTAGTCTGACCAATATGGTGAAACCCCGTCTCTACTAAAAGTATAAAAATTAGTTGGGCATGGTGGCAGGCGCCTGTAATCCCAGCTACTTGGGAGGCTGAGGCAGGAAAATCACTTAAACCCAGGAGGCGGAGGTTGCAGTGAGCCAAGATCGCACCATTGCACTCCAGCCTGGGCAACAAGAGCTGAAAAACTCCATCTCAAAAAAAAAAAAAAAATATATATATATATATATATATATTCAACCAGTTCATCATTAGAATTGAGAGGGAAAAGTCTATGAAAAAGATGGCACTCTGAGAACTAGTTAGTGGCAAACATCAAAGTGCACATAATACTTACACACATTGGCTTCCCAGTAGGATACATTTATATTAATATAGTGATCAAAGTGTTTTATTCTTTTGTCAAACTTTATTATACACTTCAAATGCATTCTCACTGGGGGAAAACAATCCCTTTTCTTATTGATAGTATTTGATATGCATATATATGATATATATATTTATATATAGGATATATATTTTTATAAATATATGATATGTATTTATATATATATAATATGTATATTATATATATATGATGTGCTAGAGTACAGAAAAGCTGGCCAAAGTGGTGAGATGTGAAAGTCTATCATAATCTATTTGTGAACACCTACTTCTGTTAGGTTTCATGATAAATTTTTATATCAAGTTGTCTCATCCTGTGAGGCTTTATCTACATTGTACAAATAAGTTCAGTAAGCTTATTAGCATCAGAATCCAGGGCCTTTTAAAGTCAAAGCTTGGGATCTTTCTTTCTTTCTTTTTTTTTTTTTTTTTTTTTTTCCATGCTACTCCCTTCCCCAGGAGTAAAGATGTTCTAGGTGCTAGAGGTTATTTTTGCTCCTCCCAGGTTAATTGACGCAAGTAATTATTCACCTAAAACCTTTATTGTCTTTGTGAACCTTCGTGTCTCTCTGACCTTCCACTGTTCCTGAAGCATATCTTTTTCTTTATTAAACTATTTAACATATTTTATTCTAACAAAAATGTCATTTGTATCTCCTCATTAGACCATAGGGTTGAGTATCTGATTCTTTTAAGAAAAACGGTGTGTACTGAATGGATTAAAACAAATTAATAAGTTTATGAAGAAATTATTTGGATTTTTTAATATTCTTTAATGAGCTAAAGATGACAGTATAAGAACATATGGAAAGTATTGGATTTTCGCAACTTCCAATTTAAGACTTTCTGAGGTTCATGGAAAAAGAAAAGGAATTTTAAAGAGATCACCAAAGAGTTGTGAACATATGGATAGCTGGATAATGATTAGGGGAATGGGCCTTCCTCTTTTACCCTATGTAACGTTTTTTAACCTATGGCTGAGAGATACATTATGATATTGGAAAAAAATTTCAGCTGCAGAGTTCTGATTAGCTTACTGTCAGAGCTGCAGCACATTGGAGATACAGCACAGTGCTTTTGGGAACGCTTGCTAAGGTAAATGAGATAGATGTTTGTGCCATTATCTTATACGAATTCCCTAGCCCCCTTTTCAGCAAAAGCCTTGCTTTGTGTGTGTGTGTGTGTATGTGTGTGTGTTTCAAGAGATGGAAGAATTTTTTAACACATGTAAACTCACAGTGCTGAAAACTCAAAAAGTCTTGCTAAGCAGAATCATTATGACAAATTGTCATTGACATACGAAAACACTATAGATTAATGTAGTAATAGTTCATGGTTGCTCAGGAAGAAACTTAATTTACAATTTGAAACAGGTTTGCATTCCTTAGAAATTCTGGAAATCTATCAGTGGTACAGAAATTGGTCTGCTAAAGGAGAGGAAAATTGATTTTTAATATTGGCAACTACATCAATTTTTTTAAGTTCTGAAGGAGCAACTCTTGAAAACAAATTTATTAACTGTTAAGGGATTACTTGATATTTAGTTTCCTAGCAAACTATTCAAAGAGAAGTATTTATAGCCTCATTAGAAGATGTATTTTTATTGTGCCAAACATCAACTTCAAAATTGCAGTCTCTATTATTTCAAAGATGTGGAAATCAAAACTTAAATGAAATGGAATTATCTATGTAAGACTACCATTGCATCATATTTTAGAGTGATACTTTGCCTCAAAGTATCTCAATATGAATAGTGAGAATCTGAACACATTTGCATATTCCCCATTCGTGATATAGTGTTGGCATTCTAAAAAAGAATAACTGTAGCTGACGGCAATTCTTATCTGAAGAGATTTGTGCATGATAGCAATATACCATCTTCTGTCAGCATAAGAAGAGCATCTGGGGCCCATTAACTCACCAAATCTGCCACTGTTCTGCAAATTTTTATTAAGCAAGTGTAGTCCCTAATAGTCACTTATGTTATAGAATGCGTATCAAATGCTATCAATAAGAAAGGGGATTGTTTTCCCCCAGTGAGAATGCATTTGAAGTGTATAAGAAAGCTTTACGAAAGAATAAAACACTTTAAGTGATCACTATATTAATATAAATGTATCCTACTGGGAAGCCAATGTGTGTAAGTATTATGTGCACTTCGATGTTTGCCACTAACTAGTTCTCAGAGCACCATCTTTTTCATAGAATTTTCCCCCTGTATTTTCTTTCTCTCAATTCTAGTGATGAACTGGTTGAAATTAAGTGAAAAGACACAGACTGTTTATTTATGCTTTTTTAAACGATGCCATTGATGCTGGGCAGTTCTAATTAGCTTCAAAGGCTTACAATCAGGAGAACTAGAAACATAGGCCATCAGGCTGCTATGTTTCTCAAACAAGTCTTCCTGAATCAGAGAACACACCAGGAAATTAACAAGTCTTCCCAGCCAAAGAGTGTCCTCTTTATTAAGTACCTTATGATAATTAGGTCAAATAATGTACATCAATCTTGAATTGAGTATGAGGAAGCATGAGGTTAGTGTAGAAATCCTATTATCTAAATAAATCTGAAGAAAGATCAAGAGGAGGCAGTCCGTGGTACCCTCTAAGTATGTAATAATGGTTATAATAAAATAACAGTTATAAAAATATTTATGAATTGCAGCTTCAGAAACCTGAGCATTTCATTGGTATCTCTTCAATTATTATAATATCCATTTAAGATAATCAAGAGCAAGTAGTACCAGTCTTTGGGTAAAACTGAAGGATAAGAAAGGCAATGAAATAACCTGTAAATACAAATACTTTTTTCAAAAGAAGGAAGAAAGAAAAGGAGAAAAAATTCTGTCATCAGAACTAGAACAAGACACTTAGACTCTTGCTCCATCAGCGCTCTCTTACTCAATGTTTTTAATTAATACTTTACCATTTTGGAATCAAAGATCTTTCCCACACCAGGCCCATTTATTTTTCAATCTCTTGTAAATAAGTCCTTTGTTTAAAATGACACACCTGTCGTATTTCATATCACTACCATTCCAATCGCTGTGCTAAATATTATGCAGTGAAACTACTAGACTTAAGCTTCAGCCCCAAAAGATAATTTTAATAGTAGCTCTAAGGTAATGTGAATTATAAAGGAAGTTGGGTATTAATTATAACACTTGCCATTTAAAAAAAAAAAAAAACTTGGTGGCATGTGTAATTTTACCTCATTTTCTCATTTGCTACTGTTATTTAAATTACTTCCCAGCACTAAGCATGTGTATTAAAGATGATTGTTCCAAATTTAACCTTTTAAATAAAATGTATTCTGTCAATTAAGTCATTACGGTTCCCTCTCTTTTCCATTATGTTTATTCATTTATCTTCTGTCCTAAAGATAGACATCTGTGTCAGTGAATATTTCGGAGAAAGACCTCTAATTTTTATGCCTATCACCCATTTGAATTTTCTACAATGTTTTTCAAATAGTTTATATTAGTGTTTGAGGTAATTTCAAATTGTCAATTAAAATAATGATAAGTATAAGAAATAATAAATATTTTTCAGCCAAAAAGTTAAGAAGATAATTTGTTAAGACTAATATGGCCAGGGAATTTGCAAGTACTTAAATCAGCTTAAATTTTTTTTAAAAAAAGATTAAAACAAAACAGCAACCTTTGTATGAATCCCTTCTTCTGAATGACTATGCATAATAAAACCATACAGTCTACTGTGCTTTCATTGCCTGTCTTCCACTGCAGAATGATTCAGGAGCCGGGTAAACTGCTAGGTCATATCTGTTGCGGTTGGGGAATGATCCATATAATAACAGTGTGAAAGCACCTAGTGCCCTGCTGAAGCATAGTATGCTCTCGATTATTTTCTCTCTTTAGTTCTTTATAATCCTGAACAAATTAAATCACAAACCCCACAACTGTCATCAAATACACCACCTTGACCACTGTCACAACTTCCATTTCTCAAATGTTTTCATTTATTGAGAATTATGTGTCTGGAACTGTGCAAAGTGCTTTTGTACATTGTTTCTCATTTAGTTCCCACAACTCTCTGTGTACTGTTTGTACTGTTTTTTTTCCCCATTTCTCATATGGGGAAACTAAAGCTAAAAAAGAGCTTAGTGGCCAGGCACGGTGGCTCACACCTGTAACCCTGGCACTTTGGGAAGCCAAAGCAGGTGGATCACCTGAGGTCAGGAGTTTGAGACCAGCCTGACCAATATGGAGAAACCCCGTCTCTACTAAAAATACAAAATTAGCCAGACATGGTGGCACATGCCTGTAATCCCAGCTACTCAGGAGGCTGAGGCAGAAGAATCGATTGAACTCAGAAAGTGGAGGTTGCAGTGAGCCGAGATCGTGCCATTGCACTTCAACCTGGGCAACAAGAGCGAAACTCTGTCTCAAAAAAAAAAAAAAAAAAGAGCTTAGTAACTTGCCTGGTGATGCTGGCATTCAACCCACGTCTGTCTGATTAGTAGCTATGATGTTAGTCTGACTTTCTATTTTGTTTCTCATTGGTGATCACAGTTGTCCATATTTATTAAGCACTTACTCTGTGGTCTTCTAAGTACCTTGCATATATTTGCACATGTAATCATCGCCACATACCTGTGGGGTAAGCAATATCTTCTTATGATGAGACTGAGGCCACAGAAAGTTAAAATGATTTGCACAAAACTGTTGTTTCCAAACAAGGATTCCAATTCAGAAAGATTATTTCTCATTTGTAGAATAAGAATGGATATTTTAGCTTGAACCCATCAGAATCATCAATTTCAAAACATGTTAAACAAAATTATAGCTAACATTTATTAAGATTGGTCACCACAGAATGATAACTATCAATAGCACATATTCAAATAAAGAGAGTAGTTTTTTAGCATAGAGTTGGTTGTGTTGTCTTATATTCCAGGTTTCTCAGGTAGTGACTCTTCTGTGACTCTTACCACAAGTGTAATGAATGGAGTGGTTAAGAGTGCCATATTTAAGTTCAGGCTTCTCCATTTATGAGGCATATGTCAGTTTCTTTATCTGTAACATGAAGATAGTAATAATAATACTTTCCAGCTCGTTGTGAGAATTGAACGAATGAACAGATACAAAGTGCATAGCATAAAACCTGTGTATTACAAGTACTCAGTAAATATTAGTTGCTAAGGTTATTTTTAATCATTATCATTGTTTTCTAATATTTTTCTACTTACAGTGTAAATTGATTCTATGTAAGTGCTTTTTAGGTCTGAGAAAAACAAAATTTGGCTCACAAGTGGTGCCTTATAAATACTTACCTCCCAACTGGAAATAAAACAAAAAGTCTAACAATATTTTTAAGCAGTTGGAACAGAATAATCACAGATATGTAGTGTTTTTATCTGGAAAATAAAGAAATCGCTTAGAAAAGAAGGGCCAGGTGGGAGTGGGAAGATTATGTATAGTAACTGGGTCAATTAAGACTGAATGTTGTGGGAAGAGAAAAAAAGGGACATGTTACTCAGATCAATCTAATGTTAGGCAAAATGGAAGAGATTCTTCTCATTAGCAAATTGCCCTTGCCTTGCTTCGACCCTTGAAACCAGAGTTTTATGTACTAACATAGACAGTGGCACATGGTAATGAACAGCTTTTGTTGAAAGTGATAATCTATGCAGAGATGCTTAAGGATTAAGACCTTTGCATCTGTGTTCATGAACGATATGGGTTAGCAGTTTCCGTATCATGTATTTTTCTGATATTGGTATCAGGGTAACACTAGCCTCATAGAATGGCATGGGAAATCCTCTCTCTTTCTAATACATTTTCTGTAGAATTGGTCTTATTTATTTCTTAAATGTTTGGTAGAATTCACCAGTGAAGCCATCTGGGCCTAGAGTTTTGTTTGTGGGGAAGTTTTACGTATAAACACATTTTTTTTTCCAAAAAATTACTATAGGGCTACCCATACTATCTAATTCTTCCTATATGAGCTTCAGTAATTGTGTCTTTTAAAAATGAATCCATTTCATCAGAGCTCTGTTAATCTAGAGTTAGTTTTTCCCCACTGTTGAGACAAGACCCTTCTTCACATTCGAATGGATGCCCTTCAGTTATGAAGTTTTCCACTCTGGCTGTTGGAAATAGGCACTATTCCCAGCCCTATGTGAACTTCGGATGCTGTTCCTTTTCCAGTTTGGGATCGTTCTTTGCCAACTCTTGGGGTAATTTTCTTACACACATGTGATCATCAGTATTCAACTAAATATATGAAGAGATTTTTCTGAAGATAGTATTGCTCTTTCCTCTCTGGTTCTCTGCTCTGCAACCTCTGTCTTCTTTGGCTTCCTGGGATGGCCAGCACCATGTCCTCAAGCTGGGGCCATCACTGGGTTCTGCTTGGTTGTTGTCTTTCCTGCACAGCTGCCTGGAGGCTTTCTTCGGAGAATAAGCTGGGGCAATTGTGGAGTTCACGTCCTTTGTTTTCCATCTCTTGGGGTCACTGCATTTTGTTGCCTGATGTCTAATCTGTTGAATGCCATTGTTTCTTGTTTTGTCTAGTTTTTAAAATTGTTTCGGGGAGGATTACAAATCTGTTCCCTTTTACTCTATTTTGACTAGATACAGAAGTCTAATTCTTAAGTATTTAATATACATACAGACACAAACACATGTATTGCTGTTATGCTGAAAAAAATCTATTTATTGTATACATCCCTGGGTCTATGAATTTGGTTTCTCCTGTTGTAAACATGGAAGCAACAACCCAGTTAAAATAAAGAAAATAAAGAGAAAATGAAGTTATATTCATAAAAGATCTAATAAACGTACTTATTCATAGCTGTCTTCAAGATATCTACCAATGAAAGTGAGGTACCCCAGGATAGGCTGTAAGAAAAAATGTTTCTCAAATCTCTGCCAGTAAAATATTTAACTTATTACAAATCTATATTAATTTACTGTTTAAAAATTGTCTGATTTACAAGCCAGTCTGATCCTCATCTCTTTCATTTCTCCTCCTCAGTGCCAGATGAAAGCAAGATTCACTCATTGGCTGAACACAAATCGGGTAAGAAATTCCTTGTAACTGACTGTATTCCCCTTCCTGGAAATCACTGGCTGTGTTTTAGTAGCAGTTGGAACCTGTTTCTATGCACTAGTCACTGAAAGGCTTTCTAATTAATACATGAGATGTCTCTGACTTCCACAAAGATGAATTATTGCTTGGCTGTGTGTATCGTGGCATAATGTATGCTGACTCAGAATGTTTGGGAGCAAAGAATAAAGATTTCCAAAAATATATATAAAAAACCAAAAATCTTAAATCTGTACTTCAGCTGAACACTTAAAAAAAATTGCAAGAAAACCCAAGAAAGTTCAAGACTCTTTCCCATGATGGCTTTCATATTTAAGTGGTAGGACAAAGGATTCCAGAATAAGAAAGATATGGTCATTTTTTTCTCCTCAAAAAAGAATAGGATTTTTTTTCTTTTTTTTTTCTCCTGTCATCAAAATGGATTGTTCCAGGGATGTATGCATTATTTTTCTTTAGAGACATGAATGAGCTCCCTAGACATTCTCTAGAAAGTCCACAAAAATTTCTAAGCATCTCTTAGGTCTTTATCATGTGTGAGTTACCTTCACTTACAAAATCCAAGCTGTTTCTTCATGGCCAAGTAGACTGCCTCCTACTCCTTTTTCCTTCCTCCATCATCATTTATTCACATTAGTTGAAAATGTTTAAAGCTACTAAGCTAGCAAATAGTGGAGTAATCCCTTTCTTCTAGGGACACATTATTTTGGGGGAGAAAATGTCCATTTTGCTTGTAGCATTGCCCCTCCAAACAACAGAAGGATTATGATTTGCTGACATCACTCCGTTGGTGAAACAAAGAAGTCTTTCCCATCACCCAGTGTCTCCTGTGTTTGTGTGCCAATTATGTTTTTAGCAGTAAGTGGCCTTGTTGCCTCATTACCTCCATCATGTTCCAGGGCAAGATTATGATTTTTTTTCTTTCTTCTTTCTCCAGATTCTCTTGTGATAACAGCAGGGAAGGGCTGGTTCACAACTCTTAGATTTTTTTTCTTGCTTTTCCTAATAAAAAGCCTAAGAAGTTAGATCTGTGAAAGAAGAGATTTCTGTGGGAGTGATAAATTGCCACATGCTGTTTGTTCCCAGCATCCTCTTCCATTAAATTCTCTACTACTGGACATATTTTTAGGAGCTTCAGAAGGAAGTTATCATGACCAGGGAACCCCAAGAATAATCTATAACATCTTCATCTTAAATGCATGCTACTGCTTGTAGTTCATATATATATATATATATATGTATGTGTGTGTGTGTGTGTGTGTGTATATAGAATAATACCTGAAGATGAAAAGTCTTTTCTGTGTGTTGGGATAGGCTTTAAGGCAAAAAGTTGAAGTCCTTTTCCTTTTCCAGAATGTTTATCTACTTGGTTTTTGAAAATGAGCAAATAATAAATTTTCTGGCTTTTTCCAGGAAATCAAATCTTATTCTCATCTTAATTTCCAAGCACACTGCTACTAGGTGGCAATTAAAAGTTTGTCACTCTTTTAAGATGAGAACTTTGTCATCTTTTATGTTGGCATAACATTTTATGTAAATTTCAATGATCTGTCTTTGCATAGTGTGATATAAAAATATTAATAAAGAACTATGCTAAGCGCAAAACTTGAAATAATAACCTTCCAAAAACATTTTAGTCAAAAATGGCAGAATTTTAAAGCCGTCACACAGGTTCATTGCAAATTCCATATGGCAACTTCACTTTAGCTGATAGAAATAGTTCCAGCAGTCTTTATGTCACATGAACCACACTGTTTAAATACATCTGATGTTTTAAAGAATATTGCTGTTACTAATGTACTGTTATTCCAACACGCACTATTCTTATATTTTTAAGTACTATTATAACATATCACTACTTCACGTTTCTCATTGGGCATCTGTAGAAATGCTGAAAAATAACCAGACACTTGATAACTTTGGAGCAAAAGTGGCCTGCAATGAAGAGGGCTAAACAATCACCGAAAATCATATACTTTAGAGTCACATTAAATGAGAGCATCTTGTAAAACACTAGAGACGGATCTGAGAAAACACAAAGCAGCATTAGAGGAAAGTATTCAACTAAGGTTCAAAATTTATGTACTCTAAGAACATACTGTTCCCCATTTTTTGTTTTTTTGGTTTTTGATTTTGAGACAGAATCTCCTTCTGTCACTCAGGCTGGAGTGCAATGGCATGATCACAGCGCACTGCAGCCTTGACATCCCTGGCTCAGGTGATCCTTCCACCTCAGCCTCCCAGATAGCTGGGACCACAGGAGCATGCCACCATACCCAGCTAATTTTTATTTTTATTTTTATTTTTTTGTAGAAATGGGATTTTGCCATGTTGCCCAGGTTAGTGTCAAACTCTTCTGGGCTCAAGCAATCCACCCGCCTTAGCTTCCTAAAGTGCTGGGATTACAGGTATGAGCCACAGAGCCTGGCCACTCCCCCAATTTTTTACATTTCTTTCTTTTGGAAAATTAGTCTTGAATCATAATGATCCTCAGGAACTCATCCCTCACGTAAAACGTAGTTCCCCTCTGTGTGTTGCATTTATGTGAAGGGATGTCTCGTTGGGATTTGGTGGTGGTGGCGGCGGCAGCTGCAGCAGCAGAGGGATAAGGGTTCTCTTGATTGTAACAACCTCTTTCAGTTACAAAATCATTTTTAAATTCATCTAAATTCACCTGTAGTCTCAGTCGGCTACAGGTCATCTGTGACCACTAAGCAAGTTACCAGATCGTATTTTAACTTACAAATCTCTACTTACCTCACCATTGTTAAAAGGAATCACTTAACTTCTTTTTGTTACAATATTGCCCCCTTTCCCAAATTCTTTCTTCAGATCTTCAGAATATTTAGGTTAAAATATGATTTTTTTTTTTTTTTTTTTTTTTTTTTTTTTTGAGACGGAGTCCTGCTCTGTTGCCCAGGCTGGAGTGCAGTGGCACAATCTCTGCTCACTGCAACCTCTGCCTCCCAGGTTCAAGCAATTCTCCTGCCTCAGCCTCCTGAGTAGCTGAGATTACAGGCACGCGCGTGGTGCCTGGCTATTGTTTTTTTTATACTAAGAAGAGTCTCTCACTCTTTCTCTTTAGCTATAGAAATGTGAGCAGCTTTTATACTATCCAAGACCAACAGGAAGTTAAACAAATTAAATTGTATATACTGACCTAAATCTGTCATCCAGCCTCTTATTCGAGACGACATTCAACATTTTAATAAATTCATCTGAGTTAAACTTTCTTGAGTCAGCTACTTAGTCTGTAAAGAGCCATTTCGTGTCAAGTTCCATCTGTTGGTCTGGCTTGGGTACCTCCCAAATTTGTGACAGTATTTTTGGCACCCTTTTCTCGGCTTAATTTTTAAATGGTTGATACTTCAGAGCTCAGATCCAATCAAAGGCCCAGGTAAAATAAATCTTTCTAACATTTTTGGCCCAAAATGTAGTGTTCTGGAATTAATCCAGTGTTCTTGAGATTTCTCTGAGGACCTATTTCAGGGGTTTCCCCAAAAGGGCATTGCATCTCATTACCTTGGCAAGGAAGATAGCAGGATGATTCTCCTGTTTCTGAGCTGGTAGAATCCTTCTCCACATATGAGAGGTATTTAAGTCTATGGTATGGTAAGACCTGCCCAGAGAAGTTAGAAATAAAATACCCTTTGTTTGGTTCCTTGAAGAAAAATCACAAGTTTCATAGAGCCCTGAAAAACCAAAAATATCTTTAACCTCTTTCTTTGTTTCACTCATTGAACTCTGACAAAATTCAAATTCTAGCAATGGCTGGAGAAAAAAAAAAAGAAAAATGTATGTTTTAAAAATAAAACCATTTTTAAATGATTTAAATATTCTGAGGGAACATTAGGATCCAGAGAAAATGACATCAAATTTAGCACAGCTTTTTTATTATTATTATGCTTTAATTTTGGTTAAACTCAGGGTCTTAACATGTGTCTGAGAAGGAATTCGTCCTTATTTTCTTTCTGTCTACTAAAATGACACCTCAACCAATAGTTTAATGCTCCTTTACGTTCAGACAGAAAGGGCTTATAAATTTTACTTTTTTTAGTGTCTTCTTTTTTATTTTTATTTTTATTTTTTTTGTTTTGATTTACTGCTTGGAACTGTTTTAATATGTATTGACTGTCTGCAGAGATCTTTGCTGACCCAGCTCTTTAAGATGATGCAGTACTGAAGAAAGCCGATGAGTTCTTCTTTATGAGCTCTGACATATTAATTAGCAAAATGGACTAAAAAGCTTGGCTATTTCTGTTTTAATTTCTTATATTCTCAAACACCTGTCCATATAGCTGTAAAACGGGCAAGTCTGTGAAAGTAATGGTTGGCAGCAAGTCCAGACCTTTTCTGAGACAACTTTATCAGTTAATGAGCAAGTACTCATTAACAATCTAGGGGGCTATCTCTATGTGAGGCCACTAAGTATGTTTGGTATCCTCACAGTTTGATGAAAAAACTGAAGCTCAGGGAATTTAAATACTTGATCTTGGCTGGACGCAGTGGCTCATGCCTTATTCCCAGCACTTTGAGAGGCCAAGGCAGGTGGATCATTTGAGGTCAGGAGTTTGAGACCAGCCTGGACAACATAGTGAAACCCCATCTCTACCAAAAATACAAAAATTAGCTGGGCATGGGCGCCCACACCTGTAATCCCAGCTACTTGGGAGCCTGAGGCAAGAGAATCGCTTGAACCCACGAGGTGAAGGTTGCAGTGAGCCAAGATCACACCACTGTGCCCCAGCCTGAGCAACAGAGCACACAAAAAAATTAAAAATTAAAAATTAAAAAACTTGATCTCCAGCTGGTAACTAGTTTGGGGTAAGGATATGAACCCCAGTATTGTATGGTGGAGCTTATGCTTTGGGGCAATTTATATTTCACTAGCATGTGCTTTATGCCCACATTCCAAAGACAGAGAATGCAGGAGTAAGACACAGCCCCTACATGACACACACATATCAAGATATCTGATACATCTTTACTTACATTGTGTAAGCTCAGCCAGCTGAACCGGGAACACAATAGCTATAATTTCTCTACCAAACTACTGTAGTTCCTTGAGTATGAGAGGGACATCTAATCTGATCATTCTTGCCTTTGTTTCCTTACATGTATGTGTGCATATGTACATGTATAGGAATGTGTGGGCCAAGTTGAGAGCTGTGTGAGAGAGAAGATGTGCATTAGATGTGTATGAATTGTAGCAAAGGCGCATGTGCAGGTAATGTGTATCCTTATAACAAAGGCCAAGAGTTTAGTATGCAAATTACTTCCTTTTCAGTGTCTTACATTTTGTTCTAAATGCAATGTGTATAAACCTCAAATCTAGAGTGTTCAAATGTGGCCTAAGAAATTTCTAGATCCTTGCAAAAGAACAGAGCTTTCAAAACCATAGGGTGATTGGATAGTCACTTTAATTCAAGAGTAGTGAGTTATTAAATGACATTTCATAAATTGTGTTGAGTCTTATTCCAGACTTTCATAGAATATTAAAATTGAAATGTGCATTTACATTTTGGAATGCCAGTTATGGCCATTTTAAAAATATTTACATCTTCTAATTGGATTGCAAATTTTCATGAATTGTTATGGTTATTATTGATGCAGAGCTAAAATTTTCAAGTTAGTGGTTAGTGTACTTGAACTCTTTCTTTTCGCATCAACTCATTAAGATACGACAGCATCGTTCTCTATTTGGACAAACATCTTTATTGGATGCTTTCTAAGCTTTTGTCATTTGTTATGTTGGATAAATATAGCTTTAGACACAAGAAATATATACATTTCTCACATGCTGCAGCCTTGGTTTATATTTCCATAGGATTCAGGAAGTTGTCACAAAGAACTTAGCAATATGTCTAGTGTTCTTCCTATACAAAGTTGATTGTGAAGCAACTCTGATATTTCCACATTTGCAAAAAAATTACTGAATAATGTGGTCTCTAAAATTCAGTGAATCAAACTGAATTAGAAACAAATATATCAGTCTTTTTAATAAAATTATTTACTCCTCAAATGTGGAGCTAGTTTATGCATCTCTAAAATTCATGAGTAAAAAAGAGACAACGTATGTTTCCAAATCAAATTTCAAAATAAATAATTTTGGTTCCACTCATGTTTACTAAATGCCCAGTCTGCAAGAGATACTGTGTTAAGTGCTGAGATACAAAGTAAAATAAGACATGTTCTCAGCCTTATAAAATGTTTATAATGTGGTAGAGGAGAAAAAATACAAATGCCTAATTCAGTATTTGTTTGATACCCTCATGTTAAAGAGTTCAATGCAAAAACCTCACAGAGGAAATACTGCTTAATTCCATTTGGAATTGGGGATGGCTGTCAGGTTTCAGAAAGGATGTGCTTCCATAGCAGGATCTGAAAGCAAAATAGAAATTGGAGATATAGAAAAGGTCAATGAGCCAACACATTTCAGGCATCTGAAAAGTCCTGAGAACATGAAACATCGTGGTATATTTAAGAAACTCTAAGCAGTTCAGTGTGGCAGCAGTACAAAGGGAAAGTGATGAGATATCAAGTTGAGCCAAGTAGGCAAAGATTAGGCCATACAGACTCCCAAAAAAGTGCCGTTTTATCCCATAGGCTCAGATAATCTAAACAGATTAAAGAAAAGAGGTCACTTTTATGTTCTAGTAATATCAATCTTTTGACTGTAGGAACCTGAAGGGACGCCCCTCCCCCTCCCCCTCCCCCACCAAAAAAAAAGGAGAGACAGACTAATAGTCCAGATAAGAGATGATGTTGGCATAAGTGTCAGTGATTAGCAATGGAAGGGGAAAGAAAAGTAAGAAATATTTAGGCAAGAAAGCTTTGAGTATTTTTTTAAGTTAAATTTAATGAGTAAGTAAAAAAGGGTATCCAACTTGATTGTCATTGTACTTGTCACTTATCACTACAACTATGCTGCATAATAAAACCAACAGGAAACATTTATTTCTTGATCACATATCTCCAGGTATACTGGAATTTGCTGATATCTCCAGTATTTGGATTTAGCTCCAACTTTCAGGTTAGGACCAGCTTTTCTGCAGGTGTTGACTAGCGATTTCCTGCAGCATTTACTTCTTGATAACAAGAGTGAGAAGATAGAGACAGGGTAGATAGACACTTAAGAGTGAAGTGTATTAACACAAAGGCTGTGGCCGCCCCCCCGCCCACCCCCACACACATACATACAAAGGAGGCCACGGAGCTGATGGAGGAAATGCTGGGACTGTGTGTCAGTGCTGACACACCCATGGCTATACGCTTGGTCTTCTTGGCCTTAGCTGGGCTGGTGGATGGGAAGCCAATATGGATCACCTTGTGGATGGGTGCGAAGAGACCAAATTTGGGCAGGCACTGGAAGTACCTGGGGAAGCAGGAGAGACTCACAGTACTGTCATGGCCCCACAGCTTGGAGCCTCCCCTACCTCCTCTGCCTCTTCAGAGCCCAGCAGAAGGAGAGAGAGAAGCCTCCTTGGGGTTCCATTACCTACACTTCAAGATGGAAATCTTTCAGATGGATAGATGACGAAGGTAGTAGAGGGCAAGGATGATTGAGAGTAGAAGGAAGAGTGACAGGTTAGCATGAGCTGTGCAGGAGCAAGATTCCATATGAGCAAAGTGCAGAAAGTGAAAATGAGGAAAAAGGACCAAGTTGGATCTCCTTCTCACCCTGACCTCCATGATATGGGTGTGAGAAGCTTCAATTGAGAAAGGTGCTGAGAAAGTATAATTCGTAGTGGAGAACTGAGGTGATTTGAAAGAAGAGGTTGGGTTGAAAATGAACAGTATTTTGTCAACCATGGAAGGATAGTTGGACTCAAGAAGGCAAGGTGGAAGAGTCTAGGATGAGGGGAGAAGTAGGACAGCTAGTCACATTGGAAGACACACAGAGTGGTATCATAAGGCCAACAGCACAGGAAAGAGCAGGTGACCGGGTCTCATATCTTGGAAGTGACTGAGATCAGCAGTAGTGATGGGGTTGCGTAGATGGCGATGTTTTTGGTGAATAAAGAAAAAACTTGGGTCAGTTCAGACTCAACGGTGGCCTAGATGAATTATTTCTTTAAAGATTTCCTGTGTCTGATGAATGAGGAGATCAAGAATTTCCAGGAGGAAATGGTCCCAGGTTTACAGAAGGTTTGAAAAGATGACTTATTTCCACTAGGAATGGGAGGTAAAACAAGCATAGATTATCTTTCTAGAAACTTAACATCAAGGGAAAGGAGAGAGATATATCTAGAGAAGATAAGAAAAGTTGTTTTTATTGTTCTATTTTATCTTATTAATGAGAAACACTGAATCATGTTTATAGAATGAAAGAAAAGAGATATTTGTAAGGAGAAGATGGATTGGGAAAGAAGCAATTTTTTAAGGAACTGGTTTAAGAGTGTAGTTTTGTAGTAGTTGGCCTTGGCAAGGATGAGCGTTGGGTGTAGGGAAGGTGGTAGGGGTGCCTGTGTTATAGATAAATTTGTAGGCAGAGGAGTGGGAATTAAAGATGTTAATTGTTGGCTGTGCATGATGGATCACGCCTGTAATCCCAGCACTTTGGGAAGTCAAGGCAAATGATCATTTGAGGTCAGGAGTTCCAGACCAGCCTGGCCAACATGGTGAAACTGCATCTACTAAAAATACAAAAATTAGCTGAATGTGGTAGCAGGCACCTGTAATCGCAGCTACTTGGGAGGCTGAGGCAAGAGAATTCTTGAACCTGGGAGGCAGAGGTTGCACCGAGCCGAGATCGTACCACACAGCATTCCAGCCTGGGTGACAAGAGCAAAACTCTGTCTCAAAAAAAAAAAAAAAAAAAAGTTAATGGTCTCAATTTTCTAGATGATGTCAGATCTGTATATAATTACATTATAGGGTTGATAACAGACTGCCAAAGAAAAGAAGAAACGCTATAGATAATAAGTAACCCATGTTGGGGTATGTTTAAGGCACTGAAGCAAAATTGGATGGAGAACTAGGAAAAACCTATGTTTCACATACACATACCCATACACATTCATACACATCCACACACACTATAGTCAAGGGTCTGGTTGTGGATTAACTACAATTACTTCCTAAAGTAAAATGTTTCTTATCATTTCCGATTATATTTCCAATTCTCTACTTATAGTGAAATTACAGAATACAAGGATTAAATGTAGTATTTTATGTGTCTATTACAACCAGACTACTTGAAAGAGTACACTGAGGCCCAGAGAGAGGAAGTGAACCTCATCAGAGGCCCAGCTATTGAGCAACAGATCCCACGCTCCGATCTGTTGACTTCTATTTCAGCAGTCTCATACTTGGTACCATGAGCATTACTGCAACCAGTTTTGCCTGATTTAATAACCTAAACCATCATTAAAATCCCCCAAATTTCCCTATACTCAGCATGAATAATAGAAAGATTTGTTTGGCATAGCACTGATAATTTTTCTTTTAAGCTTTTTCTGTTAAAACCTACCAGAATTTAATAAGTTTCTACATACAAAAAATCTTTATTTTGTTCAAAATTTGTATATACTTTGTAAGTCTATAGTTGCTACTCATTATACTTTTTAGCTGTATTATTGTGTTTTCTTTCTTTTTAACATAAATGCACAGGAGAAATTATTTCTGAGCTCTGATGGAATGTATTGATATGGCATATTTTGGTATATATTTGTCTGCTTTGACCTCATATATTGATATTTACATTACAGAATTCTCAGTAGCAAAACTCTTCATTATCCTATCTTTCTCATTATTCATAATTTGACAGTTTATCCTTGGAGATAAAATTTACTGTGCTTCAATGTGCATTGATTTAGAAAATTTATAGTTTCTAAAATTTGTTGAATTGTTTGAATAAATGAAAAATAATTTTATAAAGAGAAGAGGGTATTTTTATGTACATCAGATACTTCTAATATGGCTGATCTCTCAAACTTCACTCTCCGTGGGTAATATATGTCTTATATATTTAGAAAACAGTGGTTTAGAAGTGACAATTCTAATTGTGCTTCTAAATGCCAGAGTGATCATCTGAGTTAAAAAATGTTAGTAAGCGATTACATAAAGATTGATAAATCCAAAGTGAATGTTTGACATCAAAACTTTACTGTAGGCTGAGCTATCTACACCCAACTTAGGATCAGCTCTGCAGCTGGAGAGGAACAAGAGTAGGAGCCACACAAAGCAGTAATGAACTTAAAAATTACACTAAAATGCCATAATCAGAATTTCATTATATGAATTTGGATGTACCATGGGTAGAAATAAATCACATTCTTGAAAACATAATGACTGAATAATAACTGAATTTTAACCTACAATTTTAACATTAATTCTATCTTTTTTCTTCTATATTTGGCTGTAGGCTACCATCAGTACACGTTTTGCAATGAGAATATTCTAATAAAATCATCGGAGTCTATACCTAGTAGCTTTACATAATAGCAGGCCCTTATGAAGGATAGATTTGGAAAGAGCTAGAAAGATTTTCAGTCCCCACCTAATTATTTTAGAAAGATTTACATTGAAACTTGGAATTTAAAATTGCTCTTCTAAAGAAAGATATTTTATGTGTAAATTAGTTGTAGAGAAACTTAAAAAAAAAAAAATCTAAGATGCTCTGATTCCCGTGACCGAGGGAGATTATAAGCTACCTACTTGCAAGACCTTTCATTTTAAACATCTTTGGAAAATCTAGTCTGCCAGCGTTCACTGAATGGCTATCTAGCCATTCTAGCAATGTTTTAAATCTTAAGATTTTTCAAGTAAATCTTAGCTGACACGTAATATTGGAAGTACACATTAAAAACTCAACCTGGGAAATCTGAAGGTGAGCTCTTACATAATGGACCTCCCAGTCTATGTTGAATAATGTATATCAAGCTGAAATTTTATTTTTAAAACCTGATAAAGTTATAATATTGCCAACTAATGTTGACAAATATTTTAGGATGTATTGGTTTTCATAATATTGCTGTTACTTCATGTAAGATGAAGGGTGTGTAGGTGTACGCGTTTCAAACATGAATTGAATACTGTTTACTGGAGGTAAGAGGAAGCCTTAAAAGAAATATATTTCAAGAAAAGTGTTGCCTCCTTACAAAGCGCTCTTTTGTTCCTACAGTGAGGCTCCAGTAATGTGATGAATTTCAGTATTATTAACCAGTTATACCAACGCCTCCGTCACCTTGTCATGACCTGCCCTTCCAGCCTTGTCTTTTGCCACCATCACCCTCTATCTACAGGTTCCCAACTCCCCGCTACTCACAGTTACTCGCTAATCATATTTTGCCCTTTCATGCCTCGGAGCCCCAGTTGAACTCTTGAAGACACGCCTCCCAGAGAAACCTTCCCCTGCTTTCTCAGGCAGGCTTTCTCTTGGTGCCCAGTATTGTTTAACTTCTAGTGACTCTAGGTTCTCTTCTTTCATACTTTTCTTGCCTTGACTCACACTTCTGCTCCAGAGCCTGTCAGTTCCTGTAAGAGATAGGGAGAAAAACAGTTTTTTCTATTCTCACACATACAACACAGAATACTAAGCACAGCACAGAATGCTTCAATTCTGGTCACCAAAATGTGTGTGGTTTTCCCCCGCACACTAACCAGTTCTCTAGTGGACAGCAACTCTCTGTCCTATAATTCAATTCAAGTCTGACACTGTCTACCTGACGATAGAGTCAGATCCCACAGATTAAGCTCTTAGTTCCACAAGCCTGTCCCATTCAAAGCCAGTCCCAAGTCCTAAGCTGTGACTCGGCCTCTGACCAGCTGTCATTCACAGTTCCCGTGACTCTCCTCAGGTTCAATTAATACTCTAGAGTAGCTCACAGAACTCAGGTAAATGATTTACTTAGGCTTACTTAATTTATTATAAAGAGCATTGCAAAGGATACAAACGAAGGGCTGGATGGAAGAGATGAATAGAGCAAGATTGTGGGAAGGTTCTAGGAGCTTTCATGCACTCTCTGGGTGCACCACCCTCCACGCATCTCCGTGTGTTCAGCAGTCTAGGAGCTTTCCAAACCCTGTCCTCTTGGGTTATTACGGAGGCTTCCTTACGTAGTTAGGATTGATTACATTATTGGTCCTTGGTTAGCAACTCAACTTTCAGCCCTTTTTCTCTCTCTGGGGCTTAGAGGGTAGGACTGAAAGTTCCAACCCTCTAGTCACTTCGTTGATTCCCTTGGCAGGCAGCCCCAAATCCTGAGGCTATTTAAGAGCTCTTGTTCATCAGTCATATTATTAACATTTAAAGATATGTCACTTTGGAGAAACAAGGGTTTTAGGAGCTGAGTGTCAGGAAATGAGAGGAAAACCAAATATGTATTTTATATTACGTATCACAGGCTCAAAGATCCCTCTCAGGCTGTTTTTGTTTAATCTCCTTTGGTCAATAGTCATGGCTCCCTTATATTATTAATATTCCCCAAATCCACCTTTTTTTCATATAGAAAGGAAAACTCTGTTATCTGTTGCATAGAGGGAGGCAACCAATGATAAACTCATTTAGTAAGCTAATATTTATTGAACATGTACCGTATACCAGGCTCTTTGCCAGCTACTACAAATACAAAGTGGTGTAGAATATGGATTCTACCCCTAGGTTTCTCACAGTTTAGTAGCAACAATAGGAATACAAACAGTGGCAATACCATGTGCTTATGTATAAATGCAAATGCATAGAAAAAGTAATAATGGTTATCTTTATTGAGGAGGAAGATTAGGGTTGGGGGTCAAAGGGACCTTCTGCTTTATCTGTAGTGTTTGAGTTTTACATTCAGACTATATTTAATGTACTATTTAGGTAACAATTTATGGATTGAAAAATAACATTTTTAAACATAAACCATCACATACAAAACCTAGTAATAGAAATATTGTACAAATGGAAGGATTCAGCATGGGGACTGGCAAAGATTGTGGGCAGAAGAACCACAGGAAAAGGGAGTTTCTAGTTTCTGGGAAGGAGATGAAAGCTTGAATCCCTGAGTCATACTGGAAACCTGTTTGGGAACCTATTTGCAGCACAGAAGTATTTTGGAAGAAAAGAGAATGGAGAAAGGCTTAACCATGAGATGTGTCATTTATGGGTTGCTGGAAAAGAAAAAAAACCCATAAGGAAAAACGTAATTAGGGAATATTAAACCCCCTTGTCAATTTTTGGTATCCTAGAGGGCAAAAACTTAGTCCTAGTAATTTATGTAATAAGGTACCCATGCAATGCCATGTACAAAAAGTCCTTTTTTAGAGGCCCACGATGCCTAACTGTATCCAATAAAAACAGACTTACTTATAATTAGGGGGTTAATGAAGAATTTGTGTAATGAAAGAGAAAACTTAAAGGAACCTAGATTACTTCTTGCTAAAATAAGCAAATGGCAAAATCATTCCCACTCTACTGATAATTAGAAACCACATGCCCCTACAAAACAGCTTACAGATTCCACCCCATCAAAAGAGAACAAAGCCATTCAAAGTTACCTTTTGAATGAAAACGCTTTTATTAACCAATCAGTTTTTTTAAAAAAGTGCATACCTTTTTAAACCAAGCAAACCAAACCACAACTGCGAAAGAAAAAAAAAGAAAGACAGTTTGGTTTTAGTTTTGTAAAATACCATGGCATGCCCTCAGTGAGCTGTGAGAGATATTTAGAAATACTGGCATCAAACTGGTGATGGAGACATTTTACTGCTGCACTAACAGGCGTCACAGAAAATACTACTCTAGGTTGATTTAGTAGTCTGGTGGCCCATACCCTATTTTAAATGGTTTATATGAGCAAACACTCTTTATTTTGAAAAATTATATATTTAAATTAATGTACATTAGTAAAAGTCTGTTTTTTCACTTACAGCACTGCTACATGTTTTTTGCAAATAAAATTTTTGTGCAAAAACTGTGAGTTTTTTTAAGGAAATAAGAATGCAAAATGCTGTATGAAAATGGCAGAGTATTATAAAGTGGTAACACAAATTGTTGAGGTTTGAAAAATACTGATTAATTCTGTAAGCTTCTATCAGCATTTCCATAGTTTCTATCATGCTTCTTTACAAAGTTCAGGGAATCTTAGTTTGAGCAGGGGGCTCTACCAAGACCTTCAGGATACATAACAATGACCTACACCTCGGGTCCCTTTTCCTGTCCGTAGTCAAATGCCTTCATTTCTGGTTGAACACTTTCTTCTTCCATGCAAGAAATGTACAAAGCTTCACCTTTTACTAACTATAAACTTCTCTCAATCAAGTCTAACTTGAGTTATATTTTCAAATATAGTCCCCCAACAGTCCTTCATTGGAGAGGGAAACATAACAGATGCAATGGTACACTTCCATGTGGGCCTGGAAAGCCTTGCCAGATGCAGTCAGCTTTGACTTTTTCCTTTCTTAAGCCCTGACATTTACCAGCAGGAAATCAGGTTGATCCCATGAGAATACATCCCAAAGCCTCACTTGCTACCCTTTCCCAAGCCACCATCACCTGGAGAGCTTCAGTGAGGAGAACTCGCCTCAGGCCTTTGCACATGCATTCCGTCTGCCCAGAATGATCTTCCACTCTGTATGGCTAATTCACTCTGATTCAATTCTCAGGTCAAATGTTCTTTCTTCAAAGATAATTTACAACTATCTAAAATAGTCACCCAACAAGAAGCCAATTTCTCTCACCTTACTATTTACTTCCTTATAGAGCTAATCACAGTCTGTAGGAAGTGTGTGTACATTTATTGATGTATGTAACCTACTGTCTGTTTCCCCTACCTCCAGAAGTGAGCTTCATGAAGGCAGAGATTTGTATCACCAGTTCCATGAGCAGTGTATGGCACACTGCAGGCATCCTTTACATAGTACTTACTAAATCTTTTTTCTTGATATGTCTTTTTGCATATTTTTGCTCTCAAACTTTCTGTATCCTTAAGCTTTATATGTATGTCTTGTCCTAGTAAATAGCTGGATTTTGTTTTGAAGTTCACTGTGACAACCTGAATTGTAACTGGGGTTTAACACATTTACATTTATTGCAATTACTGGCATATTTAGGTTTATGTTTTATTTTCAGTTTTATATTTGGACCTCTTTTTAGTGACCTTTTTTTCCTCTCGTCATTTTAGGCTGAATTGCTTTTTAATCCCATTTTTTTCCTGATAATGATTTGAAAATTATACACTACATTTTTGTCGTGCATACCTAACAAAATCTAAAATTAGTCTGTATCTAATCCTTCTCCCAAACAATACAAGGAACGGAGAACCCTTTAGCTTTCCTTACCCACTTCCAATTTTTATATGATTTCCATTTTGTTTTCTTTCTTATTTTTTTGGTCCCACAAATTACATATTTATTTCAATGTTTTATGCATTCAGTATTTGTTCAGACTTACCCAAGTATTTACCAATTTCTTAACTCGCCATTCTTCTTTGAATCTCTGCCTTACCGCCTAGGTCTTTTTCCTCCTTCTGAAGTGTGCCTTCCAGATATTCTTTAATGCTAGTCTAATTATGACACTGTTTTGTTTATTAGAACATGTATTTTCCTTGGCAACTAGTTTTTGTTGGTTATATGATGTTAGACTCATAGCACATTGGAGATCTTCTTCTATTGTCTTATGGTTTCTGCTCTGAAAAGTCAACCATCAGTCTAATTGGCTTCTCTTTACCTTTGATAAGTCTTTTACCTCTGGTTACTTTTAAATTCTCTTTGTCCTTGATGTTCACTTTCACTACAGTCTAGGTTTTGGTGTAGATTTCTTTATATTATCCTTCTTGGTGTATGGTATGACTCCTATGGCTTTATATTAATTTTTTTTATCACTTCTGGGATGTTATGGCTGTCACTATGCCTCTTGCTCATTCTGTCTTCTCTTTGTGGAATTCTTACTATTTAGTAAAATGATTTTTAGGCCATACCCTCTCAACCATGTGTGTTAAATCCTTTTTGATATTTTTCTGTCTCCTTGACTCTGCACTCTATTCTGAGTACAAGTTGAGTATCTCTTATCTAAAATGGTGGAGACCAGAAATGCTTTGAATTTCAAATTTTTCTGGATTTTGGAATATTTGCATATACATAATGAGATATTTTGGGGATGGGACCCAAGTCTAGACATAAAAATCATTTACATTTAATATACATATTGTACACATAGGCTGAAGATAATTTTATATAATATTTTTACTAATTTGTGCATAAAACAAAGTTTGTATACATTGAACCATTAGAAAGCAAAAGTGTCACTATCTCAGCCACCCATGTACTCAATCTGTGGTTGTTTGGCATCACCATCATTCCCAACTCTGAAATTATATGCTACCATTAGGCAATCATTTTTTATACTTACACACATGAGTAGTTAATGACAAAAAATAGAAACACCATTAATACAGTAAAAAATAATGTGTTCAGGTAAAAAAGCAGCACAGTGGCATCACCAGAATACCTATGTCAGCTGCTCAACAACAGCAACAACAAACAATGGCATGTGAGGTCACGTGTGGAATTTTCCACTTATAGCATCATGTCAGTGCTCAAAAGTTCTGAATTTAGGAGTATTTCAGATCTTGGATTGTTGGAATAGGGATGTACAACCTGAACTAATTTCTCCAGACCTATCTTCTAGCTCCAGTTTAGTGTCTAAATCTCACATCTCTGCTGACTCTCATTCATGGTGACTTTTTCTTTATGAGTTTGGTCATTTCCATTTGCGAGGACAGATTTGGTTGGTTTTAATGTATGAGAATCTTGGGGAGCCTGATTTACATGTGCCTTTCTTCAAAGAGGATTTAGATTTGCTTCCTCTGGAGTACTGGCGGGACACTGCTAACCTGGGATCACTTTCATATAATTTCTTGTCTGACAGTTTAATTGATTGGGAGAAAATAAATTTGATTTAATATCTCTAAGAGGTCAGTATTATGGTTGCAAGTTCTCAAAGGAATATGGTGATTTTTTTTATTGTTGTTTTTCCTATCTAGATGAAACATATTTTCTTAGATGGCTTTGCTTAAGGAAATGTATCAGGGAATGAGGCTTTTCAGCCCAGTCTTCTGCTAAGGTTGTAAGCCCCTTGAGGGTCACTGCTTTAACTCTCCTACTTTTGGCTTTGACTCCCAGATCCTCCAAGATAGCACCATTGTGTCCCTCCCCAAACTGCAGGTTCCTAGATTCAGCATTTACGTAAAAGGCAAAATCTCAAATTGCAAGTTTACTTGCCTACCATCACTCACTCTTGGTTTTTCACTTGTTTTTTGCTTGTTGAAGGGCTTTCCTTAAGGATTTCCCTTAATTTCATATGAACAAATCAACCCACTTAAATGTACATTTTTAATCTATCCAAGATCTATTTGTGGCATGTGAGGTCATGTGCAGAATTTTATTCATATTTTGAGGATTGATATATTATTGGAAGCAGAAGTCTAGAGTCTAATAGTTGTTTGTTAAATGAATGAATGAATGCATGAATGATTATTCTTTGTAAAAGACTGAATTCAAATAAACCATTGGGTTTAATGCAGATTTAACTCTCCTACTTTTGACTTTGATTCCCACATCCTCCAAGATACCACCGTTGTGTCTTTGCAGAATGAGTGAACGAATGAATGAATGATTATTCTTTTGAAAGGACTGAATTCAAATAAACCATTGTGTTTAATGCAGATTAGAGCACATATGAAGCCATACATGGCTTTATTTCATTGGATCTCTTTTGACAAGACAATCCAATATAAAATACTCCTGAGAAATATACAGAAAACCATATGACAAAAGAACAAAGTGGGAAGTGATGGTCATAATATGCTGAGAAAGTTTGAAATGGAAAATTCCTTTCAATAAGAAACCACATAATAAAAAGTTCTCGTTATATTTGTAGTTACAAGCTATGGTTTATTACTCTGTCTAGAGACTCTTGTAATGATTCATTGTTATAGGAAGAAATAGAATAGGGTTCACAAAGGAGCTTTTATCAGATTATAATGTACCCTATCGTAAAGTGGGGAAAAAGAGTCTTCTCTGGCTATTTGTAGTCCTTGCCCATGTGGGCCATGGATCAGATACTAATTAGAATTCTTTTTGAACCCCTGGAATGCTCTTCAGAGTGAATTCCGTGTCATGACCACACTTGAAGAGTAGTGCATGAGAAGGCTGTTTGATAAGTCCTTTAGGTACTAAAACAAATCAAAACCAGTCCTATTTATTCTGACAAAAGCCTCTCTCCTCATATGTTCTCTGCTTTGCACCAAATGGTTTTTGGCTTTTCATCTTTCTAAAGTCTAGATATCCTAATACTTCTGTGGAATTTTTGTGGTACTTACCAGTCATGTAAGACTGTTACCATAGAGTAAGTGGTGAGTTTGGCAAAGAGAATGGATTGAGAATTTGGATCAAGACAGCCTGTAGTCATATTGCTGAAGAGCTACCTTTCCTACTGGAGTTTACAAGGGTTAGGGAAACCCCACTATTTCTCTAGGATACTACCTTGGTCAACTTAAGTAAAACAGATGATTACTAGTTACGTATTGTAGCTGAAGATATTAGTAGGCTTTTATTTTTCTTCTTCTTTCTCTGTATTTTTTCTCCTTTGTTTCTATAAATTAAAATTTCTGGGCATGGCATCCAGAACTGACTTTGCACACACAATACCCTTGGCTTCAAGGAGGTCATGGATTTGGATCATCTCCCAGATTATACATCTGCCCCTCTAGCTTGCATTTCAGAGCATATGGCTGTAGCAGAGGGGGCAGATTACCAATCACCTCTGTGTTGTTTCAAAAGCATAAGAAGGAGGAAGCACCTTTTCCTATGACCATAACGTTGTTACTTGAGTGTTAAAAGACAACTATTTTCTTGTGAATTGTCTTCAGTGAGTTAAGATGCATTCAGTGCACTGCAGTCATAGAAGTCACACTAAGCACTATGTAGGGGAATACATGACATGAAAAGTCCTGACCTCTGTTTTTGGGAACTTACATATCAGTTGAAATGGCTATAGCAACACCTGCAAAGAGGGACAACCCACAGGGTCCATTGATTGCTTTACATTTTATTCTCAGGTGCTGACAAATAATTTTTCTTAAAAATCTTATTTCTGGATGTGAGTACGTACTGGAGCAATCAATTCATTTCAGAGTATATCAGCCATCAGGGCTTCTTTTGAAATTGCAGGCATTGAAAATTCTGGAACTAGGCATAGAATCCTACCAAAAGACAATATAGAGGTAGATTGAAAGCCCAAGGTATTGCCATGGGGGTAATTCTTTATGAATCTGGAGAAATATCAAGAGTAAGAAAAGATGAAGGAAAAGAGGTGGATATTAGAGAAGATATGTTATTCCCTTTTCTAAGCTCCTCTGTGTTCTGAATCTATACCCAACTATTTCTTTCAGAGCCTTGTTCAATTAGTTAATGGTTCATTCTCTTCTGTCTTCAGATTTTCTCTCTTCATTGGCTCCTTCCTTTAATCCCAGGAGGAGTAATCAAGGTGACAAAGGTGGTGGGGCAAAAACAGTGGGAGTATATGGAAGTAGCAAGGAACATAAGAGGAGGTCCAAGCAAAAGCAGTAGATAACTGTCAGTGCAATCAGAACTATGTCCTGAAAGTCCTTGCCAAGGAGTTTTACTTAATCATTTAAATAGCAAACAGAATGAACATTTTAAAGTAAAATTATGTTATTTCACTTCTTATAAACCTTCAGTATGGAACAATTATATGTCCACATGCAAAAAGAAAAGGAAAAAGAACCTCCATCTATACCTTGCACCATATAAGAAGCTAATTTGACATGGTTCACAGATCTTAAATGTGAGCGCTAAAACGATAAAACTTCTAGAAAACAAATGGGAGAAATTTTAGTTACAGTGGGTTAAGCAGAACTTTTTAGAGCACTAAAACCAGGAAGTACAAAAAAATCAACAAATTAAATCTTTTGAAATTAAAAATGTTTACTCTTCAAAGGATACTATTGAGAAAATGAAAAGACAAGTAACAGACTAAAAATATTTGAAAAACACATATCCAACAAAGGATTTGTATACAGAATATATAAAAGTTCTGAACCCAAGGAATTGCCAATATTTAAGGATAAGCAAAGGTACAAGTAGACTATTTACTAGGTTATTTTAGACAAAGAGTAATGAGAAGTGAAAGAAGATTGTTAGAGAGAATAGGACACAAATGATAAATGAGTTATAAAACACGTGGCAGAGACAGGTGGATAGGACTTGACACTTTCTTGTATTTGGAAATAAGAGATAGGAAGGACCCAAAGCTGACCTGAGACTTGTAGGCTAGAACATCAGAAGAAAGGTAGTGCCTTTAATAGAAAGAATCATAAGGAAGGGTCAAGTTATGAGAAAGAAAATAAGAGTGGAGCTCCAGAGAGATCAGTCAAGGTTAGCAATACAGATTTAGAAGTCATCTGCATTAGAGGTGGTAGTTGAATATTGAATTTGTCCACAAGATTGCACAGATTAAATTAAGTAATAATTCTTTGACGGGGGTAACAGCCATTAGTTTTTTTGGTTAACTAAAAGCCTAAGATGAAGGCAAAAGCAGTTACTAGAGTTAATGATCAGTCTCATTTTTGCTATTATCATGTTCAGTGGTTTGAAACAACTAGAATTTTTCTCTGAAAATTAGCAGCTGTATGGAAATGCAAAGTTTCTAGCAGTTACAAATGGGATACTAAGTTAAATTGACATATATTTATAGAGGATCTTAAACACAAAAATGAGACATTTGTTCAAGTTTTTAAGTATTAGTGAGACATGAGAGCATAGAAGTCATACAATGAAATTTGCACTGATTTTGTGAACATAATCTTACGATTTCTTTTAAAATGCAATTACATGCTTTATTTAAATCATATTAGTTGTCTGTTTTGATCAACTGACAGAAGTCAGCTTATCCACATTTTTCCACTCAGTAAAAATAAATTTTGAATAAATGATGATATGGTCTTCCTAAAGTAATTAATAACACAAATATAGTGTTTTCTTTTTTTATTTTCCAGTTTTCGTCTTCAGAGATTCATAGAAAATTTTTGTTATTATTTGAAAATTTGTTTTACACACATACATATAAAATTACAGGTTTGCAAAACGTGATTTCATTTTATCTATTGTAAACTGGTAATTCCTGTTACATATGTGATCATAAACCTCAGTTTGCCTACTTCTTGCTTGTGTTTGCTGGCATTAATGCTGAAGTTTTGACAGATTACTTTAACCTTTGCTTTCCTCGGAACAACCAGAGAAAAATATCAACAATGAAACTGCATAGAGGTAGCACCAATAGCTTACTTCAAATAAATTAATACTTCATTTTTAAGGCAAGAATGGTAATTGGTTCTATACTATTAGCCTCAGTGGTGTGAACATAGAGTTTCATCACATTATTGTGTGTAAGATATATTTACAAGAGGCTTAGACAAAGCAAGGACTTCCAAGATTAAGCACAAAATGTCTATACACACATGAGCCTTCAGGGAAGATTGGGGTGATACATGGAATCGATGCACTTTCTAGTTGGAAGATCTGATCATCAGTCTCTAAATGTTAGTAATCATTTGGGTTATTTACTTTTGAAATTAATGTGAAGGGCTCTGTAGCTTCTTTTTCTTCCTTGGGTTTTGATGTGCTCATGTAATTTGGACATTGCTTTTCTACCTACGAATGGATGATTTCTGATATGTGTAGATTAGGGTGAAATCTCAAGTGCTTTTTGATTTTCTACTTTCAGAGAAAAAGTAGAAATTGCTGCTGATATACCGAGACTTCACCGAAGAGAAGTTCAATGTAACATAATTATTTTGAGATCACTTCTCGTTGTTCTGTTCACAAAAAGGAAAAACAATATATTATAGGAAAACATTAGTAACAAGAGAGATATCTTAATTTTTAAATTAATATTCAGTGTTCTTTTTAACACAGTAGCTATTAGGTGCAAGTTTTATGCTATTGTAGTAAAGTTAAAAGATTATTCAAATCTTTGGAATTTTCAAAGGTGAATTTTATCAAATACATATTTTTAAATGGGCTATCAAGTAGAGTTTAGAAATCCTCTGTTCATACAGATTTTTATCATTTGGGTACTTTATCTGTGATATAAAACATAAATCTTGAGAGAAGGGCTTTTGATTTTTGTTAAAAGCAGCGTGCACATCCTATAAGGTATCAATCAGAAGACTCATTAGAAACATCATACTAAAAAGTTAAAATGTTTCTTATACTAAGATTATATCACCAAATCCTTGAAAAGACATAGCTTCTTATCATATTGTTCTTTGCCTTTTAGACTTCCATTTCAAGGAAGAAAAAGTAATTTTTGACTAAATGTCTATTGATCTCATGTCTCCGAGATCCACCAAATAGAGTTTATTCAACACTAAAATGCAGTTACCTCTAGAATAAATTTTGAAAGCTGAAATGGAATTTGGCAACTGTTTAACTCAGCACAGAAAATCCACTGAATTTAGAACAAGAAGTAAAGTGAACATTATTTTATTTAATTCAAGATGCAGTTGTATTTTAAGAAGGCATAATAATGAGATGGCAACCCAAAATAAATAAATGAAAATGAATTCTGTTTTCTAAGCTCCTAACTCCATGCAAACATTATAGGTCAAAAATACAATTGTTGTAGTCTTAATTGGAGTCATAGCAACTTGTTGCTTAATTTATAATTTCCCTGTAGTCACATATACTGACATATAGTTTTGAGAGAGTTAATACATGGAAAATACTTAGCTTAGTGCCTAGAACACTGAAAGTACTCAGTCAGTGGTAGCAATTACTGTGGTGTTTGTTGCTATTTTCTATTGCATTCTTGTGCCTCTTTTGACCTGTCTCCCTTACTTCACTCTGACTAATTTCAAGAAATATGATTTTGGCTTAACTAGATTTGAACTACTGATTCTATTCTTTTAGCAATTAAAGGATTCTTTTCAATATTTGGTCTCTGATTCAACCAGGAAAGAAGAGATGAGAAATGGTGGTGTTCTTTTTGTTGATTTATCTGGAACCTGTGGTTTTCAGACTCAGGTTGAGGGAATATAAGTGATTTTCAATGAGATATGCCAGTTTTAGGGCTTGTTATTGACTTGCCCCTATAGTCAGGACTCTTAAAAGGATTTTCAACAAAAACAATCTCATCCTCAATCTTAATACACAAAAGAAGAAGACAATAAAAGAAAACAAGGCATTCCTCCCAAACAATCTGAAATATCTGCAGTTTATTTTTTCAGAATTTTTACTAAAACTCAAGCTAGTGTAGCTCATTTTGAAAATTTACAAATGCATACTTCAAACTTACTTTCAAAGGGGAAAAATCATTCTAAACTTCCCTGTTTCTTATTTTTCTTTTACAGTCCCAGTGCTATTTCTCCATTTCAGCCAACACTGTTAACAGGCTCTTTTAACATTTATACGCTCTCGCAAATTATGGCATAAAATCTATTTCTTGACTTCTTGCTATGTACTGATATTGTATAAGGTACTGTGAGGATCCACAAAATTAAAAGGCATAGATTTCAGAGAGGGTAAAACTTACACACGGGAAACAATTAAGAGCAAGTGATTTATAAACACTAACCTCTGATTGTGTGACACAGACAATAGGGCAACAGGGCTCAGAGATGGGCAAGATCAGCGGGGCTGTATTCATCAAGGAAGGATTTGGCTTGAGCTTCAGAAGGATTGGTTGGATTTGGATCACTATAGAAGAGAGGGGAAGGCAGCAGGGAGAGCAAAAGCAAGCTCAAAAGCAGAAATGTCATGCAAATGTCATGGTATGCCCTAATTTTAATGACTCCACAGTCCTATGAGGTGACTTTGATCTCATTGTAATTTGTATCAGCAGCAAAGGATTCGAGTTTACAAGCTGACTTCATTTAAAGAAAAGGAAGATGGGGGTGAAGATAAAATAAATACATTCAACAAATATAATAGTCAATAAAAATATGAAAATTTAAGGTTCTAGCTATTCTAAGCGTGTCCTTCAGTCTGATGCTTGGTTTTAAGAAGGTAAAATTCTTAGGGCATCATAAAGAACCTCAAACATTTAAGACAACTAATCTAATCTCTAAACCAGAGGAAGGATGTTTTTCTTAATACTGTAATAAAAGAGGCTGCCACCATATTTTCTATGGCACCAACTCTGTTGGTTATTAATCAAGTTCTTAGGCTAAACTTCAGGCCTTCTCTCATCCCGGGGCCTTTAGCTAGTGAGCCCTAGTGAACACAGCCATCATTCAACTCCTTGCCTTCTCCAGTGAGAAAGAATGCTGACACAGAAATGTTTTAGAGTCAACTGGAATAACTCATTAATACGAAGCCCAAGTAGGAACTGCTGATCATCAGGATCTGATCACAAAGTAAATTAGCAGTTGTGCATCACGACGTCTTGTGACATACATGCATTAGTGAAAGTAAATAAGCATGAAGACAGACCGATTAAACTCACTCATATAATTGGTTTTTGAGAACGCTTCCAATATATTGGGAGAAAAATAAGCATCAACTTGGAAATCAAATTGACTTTTTTTTTAAACACTGAAGAAAAGAATTGTTAGGGGTTTGAGGTAAAAGATCCTGGCAGAAGCCAGTATTGATTCAGATTACTGGTCAGCCCTCTTAAGATTCTGTGCTTCTCTGGGTGTTAAAAGTCCACTGGAAAAATAAGAGAAAGAAAATTGAGTTTCAAGGATGTAGAAAACTCTGATTTGAAATCAGGTGGAAAGTGCTCTAATGCCACTAGGGTTAGGAGGCAGTAATTTGCAGATAAAAAGTAAAAATACAGATCTGGAAGTTGTATATTTAAAAATTTGACTTCTGAGATATATGATGAGTACAAAACAAGTTTTAAAATAAAACAAAGTATAATTTTGAGGAAAATAGTGCCAATTTGACAGAAGAGACGACTTCTCAACTCTTTGGGGGAAAATATTGAAATGCATGGTTTTAAGTGATGGCTAGAATAAAGGTGGAAGGAGAAAAATAAATTAACTCATTTTAACAACCTCATTAATAAGCTAATAAGAGTCTATCTTAACAGTGACATTATTTGTGGACTAGAATTTCTCAAAAGGAAGAAAAGATTATAGTCTTGAATAAAATGTGTACCCAAGTATGAATAAAATAAGTATAAATTATTCATTTCTCAAAAACCCGTGAGGCTGAAAGAATAGATATTATTCCATTTTGTAGATGAGAAAATTGAGGTTTTGAGGCAAATAGTAGGGAACGAGTCTATATTTGAACCTAGGTCACTTTAGACTTGTTTAAATACATAAATCACTCAAAACTCAGAATTTTTGCATTTGACTTCAGATAAACAGACTGGATAAATTCCTACCTAAACAGAAACTAATTTTATTATACTTTTCTAATTCCTCAGTGTTAAGTTCTCAATGATTGAAGGTGTCTTGGGTATTTTATTTAAAGCTTTTTGGTACTTAATCCTTTGAAAATAATGACACACTCATAATTAAATAGACTTCTTTCAAATTGTTTCCCAATTTCAATTTATTCATTTTTATTTTTTTTATCTGGTGATATCATTCATTTGTGATAAAGGAAGCAAGGAGGCTTTTTTAGGTAATGTCTTAGGAATAAGGAGAGAGAAAGCAAAGTTAGTACCTTATTAAGATTTCCAAGAACTCTTATATTCAGGAATTTATATTCAGGAATTTCATTGATTTTTTTTTTTTTTTTTAAAGTTTCTTCAGGGACAATTGGGCTCCTGGGCTGCTGATTCTCAATAACCACACTTATACCTGACAAACAAAAATGCATTACTCTGTGACAAGGCATAATTAGTAATTTCCCACTAAACTGGAATAGTCATTTTAGCTGTCAGAAATATTTATTTTCCTAGTAAGAAAATTCACTTGCAAAAACACATTAAGATCTGAAGAGTACTTACCATGTAGAGCAAGCAAGGGGAAATGGATAAGCTAAAAGGCAGCTATGTGCTTCTCTCCTACTGGCATGTATCATAGACTCAGTATTTTCTAGGGAAGTATCTGGATACTCTCATCAATATATCCTAATTCACCAATATCAGTATCACATGTAATTTTTTTCCCTAGAATAGAGCAAATAATAACTGAAGATTTTAAGGGACAACTTCAGACCCCTTCAGACAATAATGCCTAAATACATTAAAATGACTAAAGGAGTGTAATTGGCTTGTTTGTAACACAAAGGATAAATGCTTGAGGGGATGGAGACCCCCATTCTCCATCATGTGATTATTTCACATTGCATGCATGTATGAAAACATCTCATGCACCCCATAAATATATATACCTACTATGTACTCAGAAAGTTAAAATTCTTTAAAAATTTTTAAAAGTAAAGAATATCCTGTCAGTAATAATAATATCTAAATGCAGGACTAAATTAATTCATAATACAGTTTGTGTTGGTTAGGAATGCTTTAGGCTGCAGATAACAGAAAGCCCTACCATTGGTGGCCAGGCACAGTGGCTCACGCCTGTAATCCCAGAACTTTGGGAGGCCGAGGCAGGAAGATCACAAGGTTGGGATTCGAGACCAGCCTGACCAACATGGTGAAACCCTGTCTCTACTAAAAATACAAAAATTAGCCGGGTATCATGTCACACGCCTGTAATCCCAGCTACTCAGGAGGCTGAGTCAGGAGAATCACTTGATCCCGGGAGGCGGAGGTTGCAGTGAGCTAATATCACGCCCCTGTACTCCAACTGGGAGACAGAGTGAGACTCCATCTCAAAAAAAAAAAAAAAGAAAGAAAGAAAGTAAGAAAGCCCTACTATTGGTGACATAAAGAAGTAAAGTTCCTGTTTCTCACCGAGTAAGTAGTATTGATATAGGCACCTGCTAGCAGGGAAGAGGAGGGAGATTTCAGTGGATATCAGATTGGTTGTATCTCTGATTCTCTGGGCTTCTTCCACTTGACCATCTTGCAGTAGATCTAGACATAACAGGAAGGGATAAAAGGAGGGAAAAGAGAGCGCCAGCCTTATTTATCTTACCAGTAAAAGCTAAGGTCTTACCCCAGAAGGCTCTAACACATTTCCACACATAGCTCATTGTCCAGAATTGGCCATTGCCAATCCTGGCCTCAAAAGCTAGGAAGTAAGAACATACTGGATTTTCTAGCCTCTCCTCCAGTGGCAAAAAAAGGAAAAAGGTGTCTGGAAATGGGGGTGGGATGACCAACCAACAGAGACTGCTATGCCACAAAAAATAATACATTCTGCCATTAAAAGGAACTTTACCATGTATTGCATTACCCCGTTACCATGAGCTTACCTGAAGTGTACCTTAAATAATGGCTTGAGGAGAATTTCTATATATCCAAAAATAAGCAGAGAAAACAAAAATTATACTCTTAAGGATTTCAGGCCGGGCATGGTGGCTCAAGCCTGTAATCCCAGCACTTTGGGAGGCCGAGACGGGCGGATCACGAAGTCAGGAGATCAAGACCATCCTGGCCAACACGGTGAAACTCCGTCTCTACTAAAAAAATACAAAAAACTAGCCGGGCGAGGTGGCAGGCGCCTGTAGTCCCAGCTACTCGGGAGACTGAGGCAGGAGAATGGCCTAAACCCGGGAGGCGGAGTTTGCAGTGAGCTGATATCCGGCCACTGCACTCCAGCCTGGGCGACAGAGTGAGACTCCATCTCAAAAAAAAAAAAAAAAAAAAAAAAATGGATTTCAGAAGCTGGACTTTGTTCCAGGCGTACTTTCTGCAAAGTGATTTAAATTCAAGCCTCAGCAAAATATCAGATTGCTACCATGCAAGGATCTTCAGAGTCACTTGATAGTATAGGAAACCACAGTGTCATGCATTTGCTACAGTGGATGATGTTGGGACACCCCCATAATCCCCTTGTTTGAAGGATTTTATTCACTGAAAAAAGTCACTGATATGTGATCATGATTGATTGCTCACTTTTAATTAGTGACATATGTTACAAGTAAATATACCATACATACACACACAGACAGACACACAGACAAATACACGCAAACACAGTAGAATTTCTGGTCTACATGAGATAACTATTACCCTAAATTGACATAATTTCAGCCCAAAGCAGAAATATTTGCTCTTTTGGAAGTATGTGAGCTTAGTAAAATGTATAGTTGTGAATCTTCGTTTTGATACTTAGCAATAACTTTTCAGATCCTCATTATTATTGCCTAGTATTTCCTTCAGGGGCCCCCAAATGTAGATCGGGAATGCAGGTTGGAAACCACTATCCTGAACTTTCCACTGATGCTCCTGTATTGCTTTTAAAGGAAAACGTATCAGACTTAAAAGTTATTTTAATCTTAAATTAGCTACATCTTAACAGCACAATTAGCCTTTTATACCAAGATTAGTGAAAGATGCTCAACTCAGCATGGTGGCTCGTGCCTGTAATCCCGGTACTTTGGGAGGCCAAGGCGGGTGGATCACTTGAGGTCAGGAATTCAAGACCAGCCTGGGCAACATGGGGACACCCAGACTTTACTAAAAATACAAAAATTAGTCGGGCATGGTAGCACGCACCTATAATCCCAGCTACTTGGGAGGCTGAGGCAGGAGAATCGCTTGAACCCGGGAGGCAGAGCTTCCAGTGAGCCAAGATCGCACCACTGCACTCTAGCCTGGACAACAGAGTGAGACCTTGTCTCCAAAAAAAAAAAAAAAGATGTTCTATTTTTGTCTTATTCTCTAAATGGATGATGAAAAGCTTGATACCTATGAAATTTTGCTGAATTTGATTTTTCAAGGAAAATATGGCAATATATATTTTACCACCTTGTTATATATTTTCTTAGTTCTATTTCAGATCACCTGTCCCCTCATTTCTATAATTATTTTCCTCACAATTATATTTGTATTTGATAGACCATATTTGCCATAAATAAGAAGCACTAATAGCTGGTGTTAAAATAGGTAAACTGTAGTATCTCGTATATAAGGACCATTGAATACTTAGGATTACTTGTTTTAACAATTAGGATGTGTGTGACTGTAAATAACAGATAATTGATCACAGTGGTTTCACTAAAAACAGGATTTCTTCTTGTCTGACATCAAGGAGGACAGAGGAGGCAGGCAGGCCAAGGTTGGGACAGTTGTTCAAATAAGTCATCAAATCACCAGACTTCTTCTGGCTTCCTGCACTTCCATCCATACCATGTAGCTTCCAACCTCACGTTTGTGGGATGGCTGCTGCCCCTCTATGTGCCAGGCAGGAAGGAGGAGGACAGGTGAAGGGCAAAAGACATAATTCTGCCCCTTTTATTTGGAAAATAATTGCTGTCCAAAAACTTAATCTCAGATGCTTCATGCATGTCTTATTATTCAAAACCACGACATGAAAACAAAAACCGCATGAATATCGGGAGAGGTGAATATTTTTAACTAGTCAGGTTGTTACTCCAAAGTCAGGATTTTGTTAAGAAGAAGCTGAAAAAATATTTGGCATAAACAATAAGTAGTTATAAATGAGACAGATAAGTTAGCCAAATCAAAATCATCCTCTTTATATTAGTTTTTCCCCTAAATTTAACTTAGAATACCTGAAGTGATTAGAAATAAAGTAGTTTTTCAATGTAGACATTGAAAATTATCTGTAAACTAGTTCAGTGTTCTCTGAACAGCAACTAACACATACATTGCAGAAATTTCATGAATATTAAATTGTGTTGATTGCGTCAATGTTTTTTCTTAACCTAAATTTTCACTTTAACAGTTCCAGCTAACTATTCATATATACAATCAACTCTCAATTACCAAAGGCTGAATGCCCTCAATTCCCCCTATTGTTGGAAAACCTGGCTATCCATTTCTTCTTTGCATTGTCACCCAGTGGAAAGTGTTCTCTCCTTTGTTATACTTACTGTGAATTCTGCTCCTTCACCTAACAAAGCAATGCCAGAGCAGAAGCATGTGTGAGTTTTCTCTTTATAGTCAGGTCAGCTGCTGTGGAGGGCCTTTCCCTCTAATGACCAACTCCTCCTTCAGCAGAAGTATAAGGCATGCAGGTAGCTGTCTAAAGGAGCAGCTACTCTGGGGCCAGACTTCTCAATCTTGAACATGAATCCAGATGAGAAATACTGAGTAAAAATATAAAATGGATTTGTGTAAGAGTTCGCTAACTCCTCCTAGATCAGGTCTTCACTTTCTTCTTGGAGATGTCATGAGTTTACAATATGGAAGACACTCTATTTGTTTATTTCATCAGTCATGTGTTCACTTGACCAACACCTGTTAAATGCCTACCTTGTGCTATATATCATGCTGACTCACAATGCATATAGTCGCACTGTATTTTGCAGCCAAATTGATTAATATTTGTAAACATAGTTAGGAGTTTTACTTTCGTAAGTTACCTATGATCTTTAACTTTTGTTACAAGTCCACCAGGTTGTACAGCTCTATGGTGGGGGTGAGGGGCATTTACAAAGGCTGCATGTGAATCATGTCAGCAGTCCCCCAGAGGTTGCAGAGTACACAACCCCATGAGCGTGTGTAGTTACTCTGGTTACTTCATTGCACATTTGAGGATTGGCTCCTGTTTTGTGTTATCCGTATTATTAGCTCAGCTCATCTAGATCTGGACAAATATAATTTTTTTTAAGTCTATTTTATTTTCCCTCGTGTGTGTGTGTGTGTGTGTGTGTGTATCTCTCTTAATCTTAGATAAATTACTATTGCCTATAATTTTCATGTATATTATAACCTCTGAAGAGAATTTAGTACGTATATTCTTTCTATTCTTTATTTTTTTGTGTGAATAGGCAACATGTTTACGTCCCTTCACTATAGCATATTGGTATTAGGATATACTATATACTTGAAACTTAGAAAATTTGCAAGAAAAATCAGCTGATTTCATTCCTGATATATAAAGGAAAATATTCCATTCCTCAAGTGCTTTTAGAAAATTATATTGCAATGACTTTAATATTACTGAGGAAGAAACCTGTAGTAATCTTATTCACCTCATTGGTAAGTTTTTGCAATATTTATTATTAAACATTAATTATTAAATATGAATAGAATTAAATGTGTGGTATGTCGCTTTTTTTATTAATAACTCCTTTCCTGGTATCCCTTAATTTACATGGTATACTTTTACATTGATTTTTTTATAAATCATTTCTACTTACTTTCTGTCTGAATATTATCTATCTGAATATTAATATCAATTATCTCTCTGAATATTTCTATCTGAATATTAATTCTTCAGTTAGCACCAAATGCAGAATTTATTATACAACTTTTAAGCCCTCTACAGAAATCATTATATTATTTTATAAAGAATCCATAACATTTTCTTTTCTCGGCTTTTCAACAAGTTGTCTATAGTATGTATATCATAATATTACCTTTCTGTTTTAAACCACTGAGAAATCTGTGGTAAAAAGCAGAATTGTTATTTTACCAAATATTCTTTCTTCAGGCAATTCCCATGTTTATCATTTCCTTAATTTTTATTGTCATGTGTTGCAAAGTAGTATGTGGCCTCAGAGAGCTTTTAGTTTTATTCTTTACTTGCTTCTAGGTTTCTAACCACTTGTGTGTCTTTTGAATACATGTTTAAACACAAGAGAAAAAGTGTGAGTAAGGCTTGCTTCTGATTTCAGACTGCTTGAGAGGGAAGTGACTGAAGAGGTAATATATAATCACAAATCAAACCCAAGGCCACTGGTAGGCTTCTTTTGGTGCCCTGTTGAAAGGAGAAAAAAAAAAAAAAAAAGTCTGGAGTTTCACAGATTAGCAAAAACTTCCTTGTATTTACCATGCACTGAAAATACAATTAACAGTTTGTATGAAAAGAAGAAAGATAATGAAAAGAGAAATTAGTCTCTGAAAAGCACGTTCTTATGAGGTCATGAAATACAAGTTCATGTGTCTTATGGCAAAATATTTAAGAGATTCGGCTATAAAAATTGGGAGTCACCACCCTCTTTACCCAAAAGAATTGAAATGGCTTCATAATAGCATAAAAAATCTGGAGTATTTATTGTTTTTAATTCTGATTTCTATATTTTATCTATTGAAAATTGAGAGCTGTGGATAAAAAGTTCATTTAGGGCAAGGTGCCGTGGCTCACGCCTGCAATCCCAGCACTTTGGGAGATCGAGGCAGGTGGATCAGCTGAGGTAAGGAGTTTGAGACCAGCCTGACCAACATGGTGAAACCCCGTCTCTACTAACAATACAAAAAAGTAGCCGGGCGTGGTGGTAGGCACCTTTAATCCCAGCTACACGGGAGGCTGAGGCAGGAGAATTGCTTGAATGTGGGAGGCAGAGGTTGCAGTGAGCCGAGATTGTGCCATGTGCCACTGCACTCCAGCCTAAGCAACAAGAGTGAAACTTCGTCTCAAAAAAAGAAAAAAAAGGTTCAATTAGATGTCCTAATGAGAGAAAAGAAATTTAGCAGGGATCTTTTCATATCAATATCAACAGTTGTTCAGATGCAAATACAGGTTGTTCTTAATGGTTATGAGAGTGGTGTTTGCATTAATGGAAAGCAGACACTGTAATCTCAGGTGTGTTCATGATATTATCATTATTTAGTCTGAGAAATCTATTAACAGTTAGTCTTAATACAAGTAACTGAATTGCTGCCTTTATTGAGGATTTCTGTTTCTGAAATTTGTAATGTACACAGTGAATTAAATATGGCATACATTAGCCGCTGATACAGGAAGTCATATTTGAAAGAAACAGAGGACGTAGAAATGTGGATGGGAAGAGCATTTAGCAGCCTCATCCCTCTGCCGTTCCTTCCTTTTGTAGTGAGCCAGCAGGGCGCCTGGTGCTGACAGCCTTGGCAAACAACCTAGAGAGAAAATATGTCTTCTGAAAAGATCGCGAAATCTCAAAGACCTCCAGTTCCTTGGTATTTATACAGCATTTGTGGTATTTTCCTTCTTTCTTTTCTTATTTATCCTTAACAGAAGAAACAACAAGTAAATCTGGTGAAAAGCTTCACCAAGAAAAGGCTTTCTGAAAGAATTTAAAAGAAGACAAAGGAGTTGCAGGGACAAGCGGGTTGGCAGTGAGGAACCAGGTGGGGCCTTCGGGAGTGGGAGCAGCACCCACCATCTCACAAATGGCCCTTCTCAGCATGACTGGAGGATATTTATTCCGGGGAAGTCAGGGGAGCTCCAAAGTGTGGCTTGCAGCACTTTGTCAGCCGACGTCTACACAGAAACTCCTGCCTCTGAGCTTCATGGGAAATCTATAGGTGGAGAAGCCCAAGGGACTCTGGCTGTTAGAAAATTTGTCATTCTGGTAGAGAGACCTATAGATTGGTGGTTAACCACATGGATATTGCTGTCAGACCTGGGTTTGAGTCCTGGCCCCATAGCTGGCTCTTTGTGTGACCCTTAGTCATGCTGAGCCTCAGCTTATTTAGCTTTAAATGATGAATAATAACAACATCTACCTCACAGGTGGAAGTGGAGTGAGAGCATTTGCGTGGAACACCTAGCTCCATTTCTGGCCCCTAGGACAACCTCCATACCTGCTAGCTGTTATGTTTGAGTGATCCGCATATTTGTAATAACAGGGATACAATTAAACAAGAGTCCATGCTCTTCAGAAATTAAGGAGAGGCAACCTTCTAGGTTACAGTCAGGAAGGTTCCATTTGTCAGACAACACATAATCCTTGATTATCAACTCTGCTGGGCATTGATACAAAAGTGACCATGACTTCCTCACTGCCTTCAAAAAGCTTAGCAAGGAAGACAGGTATATTCACAAACAATGTACAGAATGGGGAGTGTGCTTGGGTTCAAATCGCAGTTCTGTTGTTCATTAGCTGTGTGACCTTGAACAAGATATTTAACCTCTCTGTTCCCAGGTTTTCCTCTATATAAATGACAGTAATAATAGCACTCACATCCAAGAGTTGTGGTGAGGATTAAACTTGTGAATACTGTACAGTATAGCACTTAGAATAATGCTTGGTACTCAATAAATATATATTAGTCATTATTATAATACATTGTGGTAACAGAAATGAGAGACCTGGCAGCTTTTCTCTCCTAATTTCTCTTTTGACATAGAAGTGGTTAGGAAAGGCTTTCTGGTAGAAGTGATGTCTAAAAAACTGGCCAGTAAGGAGAGGAGAGAACAGAATCTTAGAAAGCGAGACGGCACATGAAGAGACCCAGAGGAGGAGGGAGGGAACTGATGTCTTTGAAGTACGGCAATTTGTTCAAAATGACTGGAATTTGGACTGGGGTGGGGGGTGTGGAGAACAAAGGAAGGAGAAGAGAGGTAAAGTAAGGTGAGTGAGAGAGGCCAGGTCAAGAAGGCCTTTGTAAATCATCCTGAGGAGTTTGGACCTTCTTCTGAAAGCCAAAGGGAGCCCTACAGGAGTAATTTGACCAGACAATCAAAAATCCTGGAAACAGATGCCCAGAGGGAGAAAGTGTATAAATAAAGACAGTATTGAGCTGAGGGTTAAGCCTTGGAGAAAGCCCATGTTTGGGGAAAGGAGAAAGAAAGGGCACCAGTACCAGAGACCAAGAAGGAATAGATATGTTGTGAGAAGAACCAGGTAGCAGTATGCTTGGACGCGGAGGGAGGATTGGATTTCAAGTAGGAAGGGTTAAGCAAAGGTAGTGAGTGCTGAGAAGAGATCAAACAAAATAAGGACTGAAAGAAGTTTATTGGTTCTGGCAATTAGGAGGCAATTGGTGACCTTGGAGCTTTAGGGAAGCCTTGGAGCTGGAAACCATATGGCAGGGGGTACAGAGAGCAAGGAGAAAGTCAACTTCCTGGATGACATCTCTGGGTTCTCTAACTTGGCAATAAAAGAAAGGAAAGGATAGAAGTTAGAGTACTTGCAGGGTCTTTAGGAGAGACTCAAGGGATGATTTCAGTGAAGACAGTTTTAAGATTTCAGGGACTAGAGAGAACTGGACAACTGATAGGCTTGGGAGGGACAGGGGTCCCTCACACATGAGGCTAAGAAGACAGGTTGGATGCAGAGACCATTTTGAGGTTGAGGAAGGAGAAAATTAGGGAGCTTTTTATCAAGGGTCTGATAAAGAGAAATACAGAAATAGGAGGCTTGCTGTTTCGGAAGGTTTTGAGTTAGCTGATGTGGGAGAGGCTTTAAGGACTTAGAAATAAATAAAACAATTGCTGAGCACTCGAGAGACTTGTGTGCCTCTTCCACAACAAATTAGTGAATTTAATTTTTCGGCAAGTCTCCTACAATAGAATGAAAAATTGTGCCTACTTGACTCCTTATGAAACTTCAGTGTAATTCTAATTCAGAACTTTAAGAAGCCACTGGACTTTATAATAAACAGTTGTTCATAGGCTGAGCGCTGTGGTTCATACCTGTAATCCCAGCACTTTGGGAGGCCAAGGCAGATGGATCACTGGAGATCAGGAGTCCGAGACCAGCTTGGCCAACATGGCTAAACCCTGTCTCTACAAAAAATGTAAAAATTAGCTGAATGTGATGGCAGGTGTCTGTAATCCCAGCTACTCGGGAGGCTGAGGCAAAAGAATTGCTTGAACCCAGGAGGTGGAGCTTGCAGTGAGCCAAGATTGCACCACTTCACCCCAGCCTGGGTGACAAAGCAAGAATCTGTCCCCGCCCGGCCCCCCAGAAAAAACAAAAACAAAAAACAGTTGTTCATTGCCCAGTCTCTTTAATTATTATACTAAATTTTTCCCCCCAAATTTAACCTTAGTTTTTAAAAGAATTGCCAAAATAAGTGGTTGTGTTGCCAACACATCCTCTCCTTCTACTTCCAATATTGGTAACATTTCAGAATTCTTTACTTCTTGAAATGTTTCCTCTGGATTTCCCAAAACATTGGGACACTGTAGCCTCTCTAACCTACATGTGTGCTGGAACTATACCTCACACGTGTTTGTGCTGTTCTCACTGCCTCTGAGGCTAACTAACGCCATTGGAGGACTCGTCCTATTCATGGATTTCATCCATGATTCATTTTCCTCATTATATTTTTACATATTTTCAGCTTTTTGCCTTGTTAATTATGTACATTTGCCATAATTTCACAATGGCATTATTAAAACATCAGATTGTTCAAAGGGTAAGCTAAATGGATGTCATACCATTTAGAAGAGAGTTTCTCCTTAAATCACTGCTTTTATTTATGAAGTTTAGACCTTGGAATCACCTCTGTGCAATGTGAGAGTCCTCCCCTAAAACTCTGCAAAGCCTCTTCTAAGTCACGTCATGGTATGCAGGTGTCTCCAAGGGGGAAAGGCTGCTTTTGATGGCTCAGCCAGTTCCATTTCAGTGAAAGGACATTCATTCCCTAAAATGAATCCCCTCTTAGTAAATGCTCTCCATTCTCTAACAGAGTCAAACCAAACCAAAGAGAGGCACGTTCTGGGAAGTAAGTTCTCCAGTGTTTCTAACCATAAAGTTGGGTTTCTGAAATCCAAGATTACTCCCAGCAGGGAGCCTAAACACAGCCTGAAGCTACAAAAAAAATAAGTATCCCTATTTTACCTGTGATGTCTATAAATTGTGACCACTTATTTTCATTCCAGAGTCACACTTTGTGCTGAACCATGAAAAGCAAAACTACATTTAAAATTTTAAACCATAAGCTATTAGAGAAAGGTAAGAGTCTCTTTGTGTTAGGATTTCTTCTGTCTGAAGGGAAGAAGAGCAGTTGCCATTCTCTGACATAAGTAGCTCTCATATAATACCTTTCAGGGAAAAAAAAATTGCTTTAGGACAAAATAACAGTCACTATTCCTTTTTCCCATGCATGAACTTTGGATCATCAAAATAACATTAACAGATTATGAAACTATTTGTCACCAAAGAAAAGTAGATGGTATTTTTGTGCCTTGGATAATGTTAAGTGAAGAAAAAAAATCATCCAAGGGATCATCTGTATTTGCCCTGCTTTCAAAATTAATTTTTCTCTTTTCAGTGGAATTCATGATTGTTCTTGGTTTTCAGACTTGTGACTTTGTTCATTAGAGCAAATGGCTTAATTTTTATTCCAAACTCTATATTAAGTGTCAGAGTTCAGCCTGGGAGAAAGGAACTATTGAAAACCTTTTTTGTTTCCTTTTCTTTTTTCTTAAGGGAGGGCTTTTGTTCTCAGAGAATATCAAATTCCAATGTCAGTTTTGTAAATAAGTGTCTGTTGTCTCCCCAGATCAAGCTGTGTTTGTCTTATTTGTGCATTTATAGTAAAGTCATCTACAAGTGGTTCCCTGATAAAGTTAACACTTAGTTAATTACCCAGAGCCTTGACATGTCCTGTAATTGCCACTTGGCTAACAAACATTTGAGACTTGTCTTGGGTAGAATTTGTGGAGGCCTAAAGAAGTAAGCTCTTGATGGATGGGGAACAAACCAAATAAATACAGTATTTTATGTTCTTTTAATTCAGGGCCAAGTGGATTTGGATGAAGTGTTTATTTAGTTTGCTGGCCGTTTCAAGATGCTGTGGCGTATTGATTCCTTTTATTACTAGCAGCCGTTTAACCTGACCTCTTCCAGATCCAGTATTTTAAAAGCCATAAATTTTAACTTTACTTATGAGCAAAGGCTGAAACGCTGTGAAAGCCTTTTTATTAGTCAAGCTCTGCCATTTTCGATGCTCTGGTGTCACCCATGGCAACAATATTTAGGGCTTCTTAAATGAGAGTGGCTGCTGGGCTGCTGGGGAGGGGCATAGGCAGCCATAAAATGAAGCTGTAAGCATTTCAAGGGTATAGGATTCCATGACGTGATAGCAGACAGGTGCAAGAAAGAAGGGGCAGGCCTAAAGACAAAAGGGTTGGGATGATCGTGTTAAATAAACATCTACTTTAGCATCTCAGATACTGAACAGAATTTGAAAATTAGAAACATAATGCCAGGTAATCAAAGAGCAAGGTGGAGCCAGGGACCAACTCCGGCCACCCATCTTGTAGGTCCACACTGCCTAAGTCATTGGTCATTGTCTGGTCTTCATACTGCACCCAAAAGTTCTCTGAAAAGGAAGTTAGAGGAAAGAGACCTTGTTCCGGTGAACAGTTAGCAAACTGGGGAGATGCAGTATTCCTGTCCCAAAGTCCCAGGCATACCCTTAATCTCTGCAATTATAACAAACCAGGAAAGCCACTTTGTTTCCTAAGTTGGGAAAATATATGCTTGACATCATAGACTGATTTGTACAAAATATAGTAAAAACTTTCCAGAATGTCAGTACTTTACTTTTCTAAGACACTATAACCTATACTCAGAAGGCAAGCAACTGTTTTATATCAATCAGCAAATCAAAACCATTTCATCTTCAAATAGCCCAGTGATGAAACTCCTGGACAGGTTGTCTACACTAAAAGTACCTATTTTTCCATAAGAAAGAAGAAGAAAAAGAAATTTTATACATGAGTTTACCCCTGAAATGCATGAATAGATGAGAATGCCTTGTAGTTGAAGAAGAGGACAAAAAGAAACTAATTCTACTTGTGTGGCTTCCTGGTTTTAACTTATACACGTCAGTAGCTTTTGTTCACTTTATTGAAAATTTCCCATTCATTTTCTAATTGTCAAAAATGTGTGTTTAAACAAATTATTTTTTTCAATGCTATCCCTCTTTTTATTTGATCATGTGGCAAAACTCTAATACAGCACTAGGGAGGTGATATAGGCAAAGAATGATCATTTCACCATAGGAGAAAAATTCAAGATATAAAAGGATATTGAAAGAATGTAAACAAAAACATCAACAAAAGAGAGATGCTGAATGAAGAGATGTTCACCCTTTCTTCACTTTATATTTCTTTGCAGAGAAATTTAATCCAAAATAATATATGATTGGACTTGGATTATTCATTCATCTTCCTGGTCTCTTTCTTTTCATTCTTGATAATAGTGTACTTGAGCATCCTTATACTACCTATTGCCAGAAACTGCCCTAGCATTTTAAGAAGCCAGCTACTCATTAATTCAAGTAATGTCTACAAGTTGACTCTTAATAGTTGACTCAGGCAAATTCTGAAAGTTCCAGAGTTAAAAAGGTGTGGGGTTTTGGAAACCCAGAGTGAGAAAGTGTATAAACACTGTTCAGCAAATGACTGCTTGGCTCTGTCTTAAATACAGGCCCAGTTAGCCACTCGTAATTCATCTTGAAGGATTGGTTCTTTCAGATTCACATTTGTTCACAACTAAACCCTTCAGAGTGTGAGAATCCTTCCTCTATTCCTATGGCTACAGACTTCTATCCTAGCAATTCAAGAAGCCAAACTTTTTTTTTTTTTTTTTTTTTTTTAAGACAGTCTTTGCAATGGTGCGAACATGGCTCAACTGCAGCTTCAACCTCCTGGGCTCAAGGGATCCTCTTGCCTCAGCCTCCTGAGTAGCTGGGACCACAGGCACACACCACCATGCCTGGCTAATTTTTTTAGTATTCTGTATAGACAGAGTCTCACTTTGTTGCCCAGGCTTACACATTCTTATGAATTCAAGTCCCTAAATGCAATTCAATTCACTAAACAGCCGCATAATGTTTAGTCTTTTCTTTTTCTGTGACCTTACTTGAATCAAAATGGACCTGAACACACTTTCATTACCCAAACTATGGTCTGATCAATATTCTATATCATACTCCTCCTTTTGAATAACAGTATGTAGAATTTTTAAATTGTTAAAAATACTTATAGTAAAATATACAAAAACAAAATTTAACATCTTAATAGTTTTTAAGTGTACACTTCAGTAGTGTTGAATACATTCACATTGTTGTGCAGCCATCTTTCACTGTACCAGACATTCTAATAAACTCCCCTCTTCCCTGAAGTAAGCCAGCGGCCTTTCTACCCAGAGCAGTTGAATTTGATGATCTTGGGCAGAATGCTCCCCTCTACCCCCACAAGAGGGAAAGCAGCTCTTACCTTGGGGAAGTTACTCAGATTTCTAGAAAAACTTTCTGTAAGGTTGGCTGTCATGGTGTGAATTAAAAGGTTATGTCAGAGGTTAAACTATGCAATTAAATCAAGAAAGCAGATTATTCTAGTAGCTGACATTAACGTTTGAAAAGAGACAGGATTAGCTGTACTTAGTCACATATAAACTGCGCAAAGCGAACAAAGGGGAAAAAAAATTATTTCACCAAGCTTCCCTTGAAAGAAAATCGTTCCATCTTGCACCTCTAATTTTTCATTTTAATTCTGTTACTTCATGAGGTTCATTATCCTTTTCCAGATTTGCACACGGTGACTGATGCTCTGTAACGGGTTGTTTTTGTTTTTCTGCTTTAAAAAATATTCCCTCCCTCCCTAAATAATTATCTGCAAATTAACCTTTTCTCTTACTGGAATATTTGTTGGAATAGAATACAGAAAATAGAAATGTGTAAGCAAGACTGTTTAGACAGGAGATAAATTCTTTGAGGCCACCAGGGTATCATTTATTAAATGACTGCTGCTGTCCTGTAAATGGGCCCCTTTTGACCTGAAAGAGTTAATGCTCTATTGAAAGTGGCTGGGTTGTCCCCAGCCTTACTCCCTTGGAAGGCTCTGACCCATTAATGGCAGTAATAATAATAATAGAAAACAATCCTGCTTTGCTTCCATTACTCTGAAACTGTTAATGGTATCCTAATGTTTTTTATTCTTTTAGTGTATCTGAAAACTGACATTCTGCTCAGCTAAAATTTCAAATGTAGTGTTTTTTTTCATTACCATTTTTACATGCCATGCAGGATGCTGAGTAAGGAATAAGGCAGAGGCTTGTAATTGGTCTTTTAAATCATCATAAACATTTATTTTTCCCCCCATGGCTGTATCTAGTGCCAATAACTCAGTCGTCAAATGATGGGAAAAACTATTTAATGATGCATCACAAGCTCCTTCCTAAATTTTTACCCAGAACAAGGCAGGGAATATAAAAATATGTCACATTGCTCAAAATTTGATTTTAAAATAAGCACAAAACAGGTTTTTTTTTTTCTTTTGTGGGAGTATTAGCAGTGAACCAAGTGTTCCTTTCTTTTTTTGATACAAACCCTTTTTAGAAAAGTCTTGTGTTTTTATATTTTTATTATAAGTAATAATGAAAAGTAAAATAGGGCTGTGCAATGTGCAGGGCAGAACTGTGGCTTCTGTTTTGGGAGGCTGGCATTTATAGAAGGCAGGTAATGATATTACCCCCTCTGTAGTGCTGTCAAGACAAGGCAAAGCATTTGGCACAGAGACTGTACCGTGGTAAGTTCTAAATGAAGATTAACTATCATTTTTATTACTGTTGTTGTTCTCTCAGAGCAAAACATCCATCCCAGTTTAGGGTACTGAGGCAATACCCACTCAGAGCAATTGAATCCTACCTAGGGCATGGTATAGATAGAAGTCCCTGCCTTGCCTATTATCCATGTGTATTAGAATGAATATGTTTGGATCCAGGGTCACAGACTTCAGAGGCCCCTTATTGCCAGTGGGCATCATAAACCTGTTCATCTGGCCACTAGGGTCCTTACTGGTCTTTTCCCATTCTCTCTGTTCAACCTCATTCCTATACTCCCAGGCCCCATGAGCACTCTGCAGTGGACACATGACTGGGCTTGCCGCCCCTTGGCAGATCCATGTTCTCAGTTCTCGCCCATTCTGTCTCCAGGGCCGTCTCTGTTTGATGCTGCTCAATTCCAAGGGATCTGTTTCAGCCTAGAGTCATCATTTTTCTCCTCTGACTTCTGCCACTCCCTCTGTATCTTGCCACATCCCACCTTGTTTGAGGATGCTTTTGAGTTTTGCATTTTGACCTTCATGTAGATTGCTTGTTCCTTGAGAGCAGGTGTTCACAAAGATATACTCATGTTCTCTTTTGATGAGTTGAGTCCACATCCTGCAGATCTGGAGGAAAATATCTTCCTTTTTAATTAGTAGCAACATATTACATGTATATAAACTACTTTACAGCTTTGTGAATTTTTCATACATATATAATTTCATCTTATCGTAACAAAAACTTATGCGATTGGCATCCCTATTAACTTAGGCAAGTTACTTTATCTGTGCCTCAATTTTCTCAACTATAAAATGAGGATAATATTAGTGTATACCTCATGTAATTAAATGAGTTAATAGATATATATAAGAATGTGCCTGGTACAGAGATAGCTGCTGCTCTTTTTATCACCATTATCATCATCAATATGATTTTTCATTATCCCACTTTTACTGATGTGGAAACTGAAGCCCAGAGAGATTAAATAACTTCCTTAGATTCTAAGCCTTCAAATTCCAAGTCCCCACTGAACATGCCTCCTACACAAATCTTTGTTGTTAAGCACCCTAGACTGCTTTTAGTCCATCATTTCCTTATAGTCAATTTACAGAAAAGTTTCCAATTCACAGTTTGTCTGGAAATTTCTGTGAAACGGAAACTTAAAACAAGCACAGTGATAAAACACAAACCCTTCTCCAGAAATAGACACCCCCATTCCTGGGCGACAGGTCTCTCTCCCCCTAAATGAGAGGCCTCTGTTGAGTAGTCATGAGAATACCTATGGAAACAACTAGCTCTTAAAGGTGATGCCAGGTTTGCTCCAATCTCTCTAAAATCCAGACAGCATATTTAATTAATGTCATTGTAGATCGGTTGTTTGAACCCCTGGTCAACCATAGCAAGAATTGATTTTACCTCTCTTTTGAAAGCCATTCTATTTTTCTAAATTGTCTAACCATTGGTAGTATGTCTCTACTTATTACTAATGATCTGGAGAATGGTCCTGTCTTCACAAAGGAGTCAGGGGTCAAAGTGAGCAAACCAATGTAATAAAACTCTTCTCAATGTAGAAGATTTATCACTTGTAAAATCCATGCAGGAACAGACTAGAACATGCCTGTCTATAAGCTGGTGTCAGACACACTTCTCACTGGTGTGGTCAACTCTGTACTCACCATTCCTTCACCAGCAGTCTGCCCTGTTCAAGTGTCTGACCTGAGTAGAAACAACTGGTAGTAACATAGATTGTTACGTGGATGAGAGATTGGAGAATAGAATATGAAGTCAAGACTATGGGTCACAATGGAAAGAAAACAATTTCAAACTAGTTTTGCAAAGATAATTTGTTGACTCCTAGCAACTAAAAAGTTCAGAGGAACATCCACAAAGAAATGTAGCTGCACCCAGGGTCTCCATGTCAGCAGTACTGTCTCGTGCAGTTCTGGTTCCTCTCTTTGGACTTGATTTTTATGGAAAAGCAATATGATTGCCAGAAGCTCCAGGCTTAGATTCTCCCAGTAACCCCAGTAACAAAGACTGCTTAGTTCACTCTACCAGGCTTAGTTCTAGTTAGCCCTGTGTGTGTCAGTAGCTGTCCCAGAGCTCACCAGGGGGAAGAAATGCACTAATGAGTCATGTCTGGGTCGTAGGCACTGAATGAGAGTTGAGGAGGCGTAGTACACCAAGGAAAGCCACAATGCTCATTTTAGATAGAATAATGGGTGCCGGGTAGGAAAAAGAATGGATGTCAGCAGTCGGGGGAGAAAAGAGAGACAGTTTAGGATAACTGGAGAGTTGTGACACTCTTGCTGTTTTGCCATGTGCTTCTTTGAGGTAGAGTAAAGCAGTTTCCATGTACCCTGACATCTCAGTAAAACCCAGCAAGAATTTCAGTACAAGAAACACTGATCATAGACTTCCCCGAGGGAAGGTTATTAATGGAAGTATCACCTTCTTGTAACCTTGTTTCCCACTGGCAAAGATTCCTCAGGCTGAGTTATTGGGAAACTCCAGTATGCTGTCAGATTTCACAACAACATTAAGTGGTACTTCCTTTTCATATTTGCCACCTCATTTATTTTGTGTGTCCCCATGTTATTAGTTTTACTGCCCATTAATCATTATATATTACCAAATATAGTAAAGCGTGCTTACGAGGAGATAGCAAAGGGTCCGGCCACAGCAGTCACAATGAAGCCGTGGCAGGAGGAAGTCTAGGGGTAGCAGGCAGTGCCCCCTGTCCCGTCCACCCAGACACATAACCCTGAGCACCTCCTGCCTCCCAAGTGCATTAAGATATGTTTCTGTACCCTATCCCTCCTCGTCAGAGAAAAACCTGGGGAAAATCGTTCTGTTCATTTTGAGGACAGATGACTAACCATGCTAAAAATGTATATGAAGAAATTAGAAGAAATTTGAAATTGTAAAAAGAAAGGAAGAGCAAGAGATTTTATTAGCAATGAGTTCCATTGCTGCAAAGATAGCACTCTCCCTTCCCTTTAATTTATTCCATGTACGCCTTCCGTATTATTTTTTCTCTAAATACCAATATCATTGAGCGTTTCCTCTGGTAAAAAAAAAAAAACTTAATGGCTTTCTATTGTCCCCTAATTTGAGCCTTGCCTTCTTAGCCAGATTTCAAAGCCCTTCAAGTCTTACTTTATCCTTTCTACCATGTTTATTTCCCACCAATCTCTACCACATTGTATTTTGTTACTAGTCACTCCATCTTCCCTGTGTCCTCACCCCCTGTAGACGTGTTTGGACTTTTCCTCATGCCTTTTCCTCTAAGTGGTGTGCCTGTCCGCCTCCTACTTCTCTTACCTATATACCATCCATCTTCAAGGATATGACCCACATCATGCATGAAGTCTTACCCAGTGACTCATAGTCACACTGTGCTTTCTTTTCCCTGACTTCTCCAAGCCTAAAATATTCCAGCCCTTAACTGTGCTCTACATCAGCATTCTTGGTACATGGTTTGCAGAGATACCTGCTGGCCAATGATCCCAAAAGTCCACGACCTTGTCTGATTTGTAATTTTGTTGATGGTGTCATGGATTAGTCTGATGGAGAAGACTGAAAGAAACTAAATAGTTATTTACTTGCTGTCCCTGGCATAGTTATTCTCAGGAAATTATTTTAGCATTTTACTTCTTCATGAAAAATATCTTTGCAAGAAATAAACAAGTGTATTTGGGCTACTGGTAGAAGTGAAGGAGATAGAAGATGATTTGAAAAGTAATAAGAAATCTTAGACCAAAAAAAGTAGAAGTTTTCAGTAAAGAGTGAAAATTCAGAGCTAGTAATGACCCTGTCCTACAATGTATGAATAGGGAAGCAGAAATCTTCTTGTCATTCTGTTGGTTATAGAGAATCCTCCTAATGGGTGTACATTTTGTTCACCAAAAAAATATGATGGTAAGCGTTGACATTTACTGAATATTTGCTGTGTTCCGGGTATCATGTTCAAAGTTCTGTATCATATAATCTTCCAACTACCCCGTAAATGAGGTTCTATCATTATCTCTGTTTTACAGATAAGAAAACTGAAGCACTGAGAGGTAGGAGCCTCACCTAGAGTAACACAAATAGTATACGGGTGCAGCTGGGGCATAAAACTGCTATGGTTGAATGTGTCCCCCACAAGTTCATGTGCTGGAAACACGGCTCCCAGTGCAGCAGTGTGGAGAGAGGTGGGACCTTTGGGAGATGACTGAGTCATGAGGGCTCTGCCACCATTAACCCATTCATAAATTAGTGGATTAAACCATTCATGGATTGATGGATTAATAGGTTATTGAGGTAGTAAGTTAGTAATCATGAGAATGGTGTGTCATAAAAGCTAGTTTGGCCATCTATCGTGAGCCCCCCTGAATGTGTGATGCACTGTGCTGCCTTGGGAATCTGCAGAGAGTCCCCACCAGCAAGAAGGCCCTCACCAGATGTGGCCCCTAAACCTTGGCCTCCCCAGCCTCTAGAACTAAAAGAAGTCAATTTCTTTTCCTTATACATTACCCATTCTCAGGTATTCAGTTATAGCAACAAAAAATGGACTAAGAGAACCCAAGATGTCTAATGTCAGACTGTGCTTGTAATAGCAATTGCTTTAAAGAGTAAATTATGAGTGAATGCCAAAGATGCAATTAATTAGCTGAGTAAACAGGTAACATGGCTACCATTGGAAATATGAATCCAGATAAATCCAGGTGTATGTACAAACAATTTATTTTCTAAAATTTGGGGACTTGTATTCCCGTGAGATGGGTCCTTCTTGAGCTTTAAGGATCTCCTCCACGTCGATTCTCTAGTGTTATTGTTTCACGAGTGTTTATATTTGCTCCACACAGAGACTAGAATGTCTTTGACTAAGCTAGGTGTTTAATCTTTTATTTCTGAAGTAGCAAAGAAAATGGGAGGAATTTCAGCTTAAGGTTTGTCAGACCAGGAAAGCCTCATGTAGCATCTCAGTAGCCTTGCCAAGTCAATAGGATGACATTTCCTTGTCTGCACTCTCAGGGAACTTAAAAGAAGAATTAGGAAAAGGTTGAGTGTTTGTTCTGAAATTTACATGAGATGTAGGACTGAGGCACTGCCTTTCAGGAATGTGAAGGGAAATCACAAAATACCATTGGAAATCCCCTCAGTTCACCATAGAGAATACAAAATTACTGTTTCAAAGAGAGAGCCATTTCATCAGTCAAACACCAGATGAAATAGTTGGCTTGTGTTTAAAGATAGTGACACATTGCTATAGACAAAATGTTTGTTTCCCTCCAAAAATCATACATTGAAATCCTACACCACAATATGATGGTATTAGGAGGTGGGGTCTTTGAGAAGTGATTAGGTCATGATGCTGGAACCCTCTTGAATAGGTTTAGTGCTCTTGTAAAACAGGCCCCAGAAAACTCTTCCACATGAGGATGCAGCAAGAAGATGGCCATCTATGAACCAGGAAGTAGGTCCTCAACAGACACTGAATCTCCCTGTGCCTTGATATTGCACTTACCAGCTGGGCGCGGTGGCTCAAGCCTGTAATCCCAGCACTTTGGGAGGCCGAGATGGGCGGATCACGAGGTCAGGAGATCGAGACCATCCTGGCTAACCCGGTGAAACCCCGTCTCTACTAAAAAATACAAAAAATTAGCCGGGCAAGGTGGCGGGCGCCTGTAGTCCCAGCTACTCGGGAGGCTGAGGCAGGAGAATGGCGTAAACCCAGGAGGCGGAGCTTGCATGAGCTGAGATCTGGCCACTGCACTCCAGCCTGGGCAACAGAGCGAGACACTGTCTCAAAAAAAAAAAAAAAAAAAAAAAAAGATATTGCACTTCCCAGGTTCCAGAACAGTGGGCAAATACATTTCTGTTGTTTATAAGCCAGTTTATGAAATTTCATTATAGCTGCCCAAATGGAGTAAGACAAAAGTTGGTACCAAGAAGTAAAATGACACTATAACAAATACCTAAAAATGTGGAAATAGCTTTGAAACTGGGTAATGGGTGGAGGCTGAAAGAGTTTTTAAGTGCATACTAAAAAAAGCCCACATTGTCATGACTGGACTTTTAAAAGGTGATTCTGGCAAGGGCTCCAAAGAAAAACAAAAACAAACAAAAAAAGCAACAGCAACAACAACAACCACCACCACTCACAACACCACCATCACAAGAGGAGAGCTGTAAAGAAAGCCTTGATCTCTCAGTCTTCTTAGACGATACCCACATAATCTTGAATAGAACGTTGGTAGAAATATGGATGGTAAAGGCCATTCTTAATGAGGTCTCAGATGGAAATGAGGAACATGTGATTCATGGAAACTGGAGAAAAGACCATCCTCCATATAAAGTGGCAAAGAACTTTGCTGAAGTGTGTTGTTGTTCTGGTGTTTTATGGCAGGTAGAACTTGTAAGTGATGAAATTGGGTATTTAACTGACACTATTTGTAAGCGAAGTTCTCTGATTTCTCTAAAATCCAGATAGCATATTTAATTAATATCATTGTAGATAGTTTGTTTGAACCCGTAGGCACAGCCTGGCTTTTTCTGACTGCTTATCGTAAAATGGAAGATGAGAAACATAACTTAAAGATGGAATTGCCCATCAAAAAGGAAGCAGAGCTTAAAGATTTAGGTATTTCTCAGCCTATCCATATTGAAAAGTCTGAAAAAGCCTGTTTGGGAAAGAATTCTAAGGATGTGGACAAACAACTATTTGATAAGGAGGTTAGTATGGATCAGCCATCTCAGCAGAAGCCAGGAGCTATTCTCCAGGACAATGGAAGAATGACTCTGAAGGCAATTCAGTAGATCATCAGGACAATCATTTCTGCCAACAGGCCCAGAGTGCAAGGGCCCTGGAGACAGAGTGGTGTCCAAGGAAGGGCTGCTGGTGCCCTCAGGACCTCAGTGCATTCTGCATAGGGCAGCCAAATACCACAGGTTCTGTTCCTTGTGCTATAGCGTCAAATTGCTTGGACACCCCAGGTACAGCTCCAGTGGGACCTAGTGTAGCATGGATCACTGCCTACTCCTCCCAAGGGCACAGGCAGCAACTTTGGTGGCATCCACACAATGCCATCTCTGCTGGTGCAGAGAACTACGGTAGAGCCCTCATGAATGGGATTAGTTTCCTTATAAAGAAAAGGCCCCCAGAGAGTTCCCTTGCCCCTTCCACCATGTGAGGACACAATAAGAACACAGGCATCTATGGACCAGGAAGCAGGCCCTCACCAGACACCAAATCTGTCAGCACCTTGATCTTGAACTTCGCAGCCTCCAGAACTGTGAGATAATTCTGTTGTGCATAAGCCACTCAGTCTGTGGTATTTTTGTTATAGCAGCCCAAATTAACTCAGGCACACATGAAAACTATAAATCTTGAAACATATGAATCATACTCAGGGTGGTGAGATACTCAGCATGAGAGAGGCAAGCAAAGAGCCACAGAGGACAACTCATTTCTCCAAACTCCTGTTCCCTCCCAGACACACAGTCCCTCAAGGGCACACTCTCATTGAGAGGGAAGGTAAGTGAAATTGTTCTCATTAAGTGATTTTATCCTGCCCATCCTCCTACCTTTTTTCTAAATTTCTCTCATCATGAACATACAGTTGAATTTGGGTAAGATCAATTGTGTGTGATTAGACTTCATTTTGTACAGGAAAAAATTTAGTAAACTGTAAAGCCACAGAAAATGTTAGTTATAGTCACATTTACCTTCCATTCTTCTTAGGACCAAGCATGATTGTGAGCCACAAAAAATACCCAGTAAATAATTGTCAACAGCTGACTTGATTTTGGCTTGACATTTTAACATTAGATTGAAACCTTGCTTAAAGTATATTTATAGAGAAATCGTTATTCATGTGAACATGAAACTGAAAAACCTCACTTTCTATCAGTTTGGTAAATAACTCAGTAATTGAGAATTGAAATGCCCATTTTTTTTTCAAGTACAATCGGATACGTATAAAAAGGGGAAAAATACAAAAAAATTATAAAAGTAACATTGACCTTAAAAAATACAGGTGCCCAGGCTGTATAATATGTAAAGATACCCTCATGTAGGTACCCTCCAAGAAATCAGTCAAACTTTGACCTTTTATGTTATGCTAATGGTTTTTGAGGAAACATTAAAATTCTTTATAATATGCCTTATTTTGAGAGTACTGTTGTATACAACCCACATAAACATACAAACCACTCAACAATCAAAAGCAGAAGAAACATGTACTGTTTTAGCAAGACATACAAAGAGTTAATGGCAAAAGGAAAAAGAGGGAAAAAAATCACTACTATGGTCTGTGTTTAGAAGATAAAGCCTGTTACCCAGATATACGAGGAGGAGCTGGAAGGCAAATGAAGGTGTTCTTGGCAGTAGGTAAAAATAAGACTATTTAAAGCACACATGAGGTAGAAATGGCAGAAAAGGTTAGCATTACAAAGATAAGTTTAGTGAAAGGAACAACTACTGTGAAAAAAAGAGCAAAATATAGAGATGAGTGAATAATTATAGGTAGGGCAGAAATTATTAAATCATTGAAAGTAGGAAAAGAACCTAAGGGTTGTATTAACAAAGAAGAGGAAGCTGTATGTGGGCTTTGAGAAAGTGAAGCAATTGTGGTCTGTGTTTCTCCATGTAAAACTTTGCTCAGCCTCACAGCACTGAAGAAAAAGGGCATCCCAGTGTTGTAAGTACCCTTTACCTTCATGTTCCTTTTTTCCTCCAACGAATGTTTGTGTAGTAGATCTCTGTACTGAGGATACAAAACTCAGTAAGTCTAGGAAAGGTAGGTAACATTTTTTGATCCTGTATCACACGTAGGAAAGTTTCTCCCACTGGTCCATTTATTTGACCTTCAAATGAGTATTCTGTTACTTATTTAAATAATAAAGGTAGTGTTTTCCTATAAGTACCCACGTCTCTTCTGGAGACCAATGCTGTGTACTTAATTTTTCAGTTATTTTCTTGAATGCAACTTTTTATTTTTTTGTTTGCTTGTTTTGTTTTTTTAATCCAGTAGAGTCTTTCTAAGGGAGGAAAGAATGAAAACAGAAGATTAAAACACACCAGCATGCTGGGATTGGTGTGTTCTGGGTTCCTCAGCTGCCCTCACGGAATCTACCCACAGATAAAGTTATATATGTATTTTTAGAAATAGTTCAACCACTAAGTTGAACCATGGAGTACATTTTCTTATCTGTAAGATAGAGAAAAAAAGAAAAAGAAAGAAAAATGTCATGAGAATATTTTTGGTGTAATGAATTCACTATTTGTAACATTTTGGGGACATAATCTGAGTTCAGGAAAGAAACCTAAACATGGCATAAAATTTTGACTATTTTGGCCAGGCGCGGTGGCTCAAGCCTGTAATCCCAGCACTTTGGGAGGCCAAGACGGGCGGATCACGAGGTCAGGAGATCGAGACCATCCTGGCTAACATGGTGAAACCCCGTCTCTACTAAAAAAATACAAAAATCTAGCCGGGCGAGGTGGCGGGCGCCTGTAGTCCCAGCTACTCAGGAGGCTGAGGCAGGAGAATGGCATAAACCCAGGAGGCGGAGCTTGCAGTGAGCTGAGATCTGGCCACTACATTCCAGCCTGGAGGACAGAGCGAGACTCCATCTCGAAAAAAAAATGAATAAATAAATAAAATTTTGACTATTTCTTTGTGAAAGAAGGAACTTTTAGTAAAGAAAGTTAAAGTGTATAGCAATACTTGGCATACATTTAACACACTTGAAGGGCCATGCCCATACTCATAATCAAGGAATTTATTTGTTCACATAATCTTCCCATATTTTCTCTGGATAGTTTCACTTTAAAATAAAGTGTTTGAAGATAGGGTAGGGGAGATTATGCAAATGTATGAATCTTAATGAGAAGTTCATTATTGAACATTTTGAAACGATTAAAGACCCTGGGATTTGTGAGACTTAAAAGAAAAATTCCACTCTTGGAGAACTTGGAAATTGCCAGTAAAAGAACTGAGACCCAAATGACAGCAGATAATGTAAAGCCAAATTGCATTATGCCCTATGGTAATGAATAGGAAACAGGGCACTGTGATAAGCTTGGAATGATGATCAATATTTGGAACACTGTGATAGGCAAGAAGGTAATTAGGCCCATTATGGACACAGTTAACACAGATAACATAACTTGGGAAATTATACATTTGGATATTACAGAGAATTTTTTAAAGGCTAATGGATTTGCAGTGATACCAAGTAAAGCATATAAGACATTTTGCCTCTAGGAAATCTACTTTAAAAAAATCAAACATAGAAAATTTTTAGTAAATGTAATCTAAAATGAAAAGACAAAGTGAAATATGTGGGAGAATAAAGTGGTATTGTGCCTCCTACTTGGAATTTACAATAATTTTGTATTCAAAGAGTTTTACATTTATTAATTTCACATCACAGCTCCCCATGCAGCAGGAAAGGCGTTTCTATTGTTTGTCCAAGTTGACTGCTCATAATAAGGCAAGGCCAAATTGATAATAAAAGCAAGCTATCTTGACAAATGCTCAGCCTTCCCAGGTCTCATGCTGTGACCCCTGGATGGCGTTATAATAATCTTTATCCCTAATTTACGATGGGAAACAATCCCTTTATTTTAGAAGGAAAGACTGTAACTTAATTAATTTTCACTAAGTGCCTTGAGGGCCATTGATGTTATTGAAATGTACAAATTAATACATTATTTATTGTTAATTTATCATAAGTATTTGTTAATTATAAGGCTCTAGCTGGGAGAAAAACTTGCCATGTATCTGGAAGTGAATACCTTCCCTAAAATTATTTCTCATTTTTTAATATGGGTGTATTGGAAGCAATTTCATCAATAATGGAAGATCCAATTACTGGTCTTCTGGATTAAGGCATTCTTTTATTGTGAGATTTTTAATGCTAAAGTGGGAAGTTCAAACATTGCCAATTAAATCTCAGACTAATTAAGTGATTATAGCCTAAGGAGAAGGGCAACTAAGACTCCACTATTAATCTATCTTATCACAATGGCCTCTATATGTGATGAACAGATGAACATATATATACCTATGTCAATAGAAGAAATGTAAGGCATTGTTTGAAAGAACAATTTAAGGAGTTTAATTGTTTGAAAAAATTTTAAGGAGTTGTTTCCCTTTTCAAATAATAAAGACAGCATTTTTTATGAAGTCCTTTTCAGCTGTTTGTAGAATGCATGGTCATATTTAATAATTCAATGATGGATTGCACTAAATCTAAGATTTCACTCATTGAAATGTTTAGAGATGGTACAAAAGTGACTGTGACAGTAATGATCACCAATGCTGTATGAGCACTCATGACATGCCAGGCACCCTTCTATGCTTTTCTTATGCTCAATTTTATAGATAAGGGAACTGAGGCACAAAGAGGTTATTAACTCAAGAAGCAATTAGCAGAGCAGGGAATGTTTGGATATTCTACAGGAATAAACAGAATTATTTTTCCAATCCTGAAAACTCCAGAGTCTACATTTACAACCTAAGGACTCAACCACCCTTTCTGCTTTTAATATTACCATGTATTACATCCAATAGAGCTAGGTTGTAATATTGCCCAACATCAGTTAGTACTTCTACTTTGTGACTTCTATTTGTACAGAGTGAATTAATTGCCGACTCTATTAATCTTGCAAAATCCATGAATCCTTAATGTTCAGTTTGCTTAGAATGAGAAACAGTGTATTTGTTTCTTCTTAGCTATGACTTCTTGCTGAGCTTCACATGAGCTCCCTTTAGATAACGTGCCTTCTATCTTGGACGATTTATTCACTTTCATGTTCCCCAGAATTTATTGCTAAAGGTTGACGTGAATGCTTACAGTTTGGGCTCTAATGTAATCTCCTGAATGGCAATTAATAAATAAAAGATGGTTGCTATTGCTGGCAGAGAATCAAGGCTTTCTCGGATAGTTTTCATCTTCATGTTTTCACCAAACTTCATGTCAGACATCCCTAGGGGTTGATATTATAAAATATTTTCTGTAAACTCCAAAGCTTTTACTATTGCTTCAATACCCCCAAACCTCTGTGATGCCTTTTGTTTTCTTGTCAGAAATGATCTTATTCGGTTTCTGTTTCTTCAACTTATCTTCCTTCCTGGGAATATAAAAAATATGCCTCTTTCTGGATTTAATAGTAACATATCCTCAGTATTTATGATTTGCAAATAACACCTGAAATTTGTCCCTGAAATTTATTGTATTTTTTTTTGGCTTAGTCTTATCTCTGTTGCATTTATTGAATATACTCTGTTGAATTTACTGAATATTGAATTGCACTTACCCTACATTAATAGCCAGTAGGGTTTATAAAATGCAATGTTTATTGTCATCCTGTATATTGTTCAAAGTGCAAAGTTGTCTCCTGTAAGTTAATGATGAAACTATAAAGCAATATCCAATTTTTGCAATTTGCCTACTTGACAAGGCTCCAGGGTTAGTCTAGCCTAATATTCTTATTTTAGAAATGAGGAAAATGTAGGGCAGTTTAAGCTATTTGACCATAATCAAATAGAGGGTGCAGAGCAAATACATCTTTAGACAGTAAAGTACATGGTACACAGCAGAAAAGCTGGAACTAGGCTGCCTCGGCCCAGCTCCTGGTCTGGATGCTTATTAAGTGTGTAACTTCAGACAAGTTATGTCAATGCTGTGTGCCTCAATTTCTGAATCTGTAAAATGGGGCTAACAGTAGTACCCGTAGCACAACTATAAGGATTATCGTAAGTTACTCTGGGTGAGGCTTTTAGAATAGTGCTTAACACAGAGTAAGCACTCCATGCTTTATTAGCTATTAGGATTATTGTCATTATGTTGACTATTTTTAACACGTTCAGATAATAGGAAAAGGTGCATATTGCTATTTCACTCACATGGATATATATATACACATCAGGGCTTTGTTGTACTTCTTTTGTATTCCTTAATCCTGTGTGAAGCTGCTAGTAGTTGTGTTCATAGTGGCAGTGATAGTGGAAGCAAAAATAATGATGATAGTAATAAAAGGTAGTGCCGTTTATTGAGCCTTGCTAGGTGCTAGACATTGAAGTAGGTACTTTACATACATAATTCTTAATGAATACTCCATCTATTGAAAAATGACACAGTCGTTTATTTCCAGAAATGCAAGTCTAGCCTCTTCATGACAGTAGTTTCCTTCGTAACTGGAAAGGAACATGAGCTGTGGCCCTGGTGGAAAAGCTTTGACTGTAGAAACAAGAGCCCTGAAAGAATTCCTTCCATCTTAAAGATAATCCTTGTGCTGCTAATATTTATATAACCTAATCCTGTTATTGATAATTGGGAGACTAGCTGGGGGTGGGGATGGAGGTCAGGGAATGGAGTGGGAGGGGGCGGGTAGCGGCCAAGGCAAACCGCACAAATGGAAAACATTGTATACCAGAAAAGAGATGATTCAGATTCAGTTGTGCTTTATATTTTCTGTTTTATAATTTTACATTGCATCAAAAGGTTGTCCCTTTTCTAGATACCCAAGCAGGAATACATTCAGAACAATAGCATCAACATGGAAAAGTTGTTTTCTTTCTTGCTTTGCATTATTGATTGATGGATTAAATAAGCTGCAGTTACCATACATTAATAGCCAGTAGGGTAAGGTAAAGTGTTTAATTACAGAAATCACAGTCACTTCAATGTTCTCTTATTTCCATGCCCAATATGTTCCTTACTAATCATATGAGCAACCATGGCAATGATAAAAGCTGTCAGGTGTGGGAGTGCTAGGACGACACTGGGAGAGAAGCTCTCGTCACGTTAGGTGCTTGGTATGTTTGTGTGTGTGTCTGTGAGTATGCATATGTGTATGTGTGTATACTCACATATATGAAATCACTCATTCACACTCATATATAGTCTATAAATAGCTACAACCTTTCAAATTCATATGTGTGTGTATATACCTGTAGACACACATGCATATACACTTCTACACAGAAATGTACATATAATCATATTAAATCTTATCACAGCTTTAGAAAAGGAAACGGAGGCTCAGAGAAGTCAAACCACTTGTTTGAGGTCACAAAAGGTGGCAAAGCTGGAATATAACCCCAACTCCCACCCACTTAACACCCCTTTTTTGGGATGTCCAGACAGAAATATTCTTAGAACAATAGGATTACACCACACTGCCCCATTAGAAGAGGGGTGACCTTTTGCCCTTTCTTTTCCAGAATCTCCAAGCAAAGATTTTGGTCCAACTCTGGGTTTGAAAAAGTCCAGTTCCTTGGAGAGTCTGCAGACTGCGGTGGCCGAGGTCCGGAAGAATGACCTTCCTTTTCACAGGCCCCGGCCGCACATGGTTCGAGGCCGAGGCTGCAATGAGAGCTTTAGAGCAGCCATTGACAAATCCTACGATGGACCTGAAGAAATAGAAGCTGGTAGGACAATATGCTTCCTTAAATGGCTTCTTAATCTCATTGTTATCTGCAAATCACGGGCAAGAATGTGTGCTTAACTACAGAAAAAAATGATTTAAGGATCACAATTATATTTTTGATATTAAAAGTAATTCATTTTCCTGATATGTTTTGCCCTTTGGCTTAACGAACATGGAATTGGAGAATGCAATATGCAATTTATTTTACAGTGCAAGGCTAAAGAAATGTTTTCCTTCACTTTTCTACAAGGACCAACTGTCATTTACCCTTAGGGTAGGAGCACTAAGTATGCATTTCTTGACATTCTCATTCGAGTCATTAGAGGCAGCATCAATCCAAGGACTCTGACTGCATTAATTGGGTAGAAGCAGTTGGGATATTTTGTACTCAGAACTCCCTCCTCACCCTGTTTCTTTCCCAGCATGCGAACTTTCTGAGCTGATCAAGGTTAACAAGCCAGCTTTCAGAGAGATTACTGCTTGAACACATATCAAGCCTTTCATACTACCAGCTAAGCAATCGGTCGTCCCCTCTCCCAGCATCAAATCTTGCTCGAAGTAACCAGATTTAGGCAGTCAGATCTTCAAAGGGCACAAGTAACCACATGGAAGGGTAGAACTCCAGAGTGCTGTTATTCATTCTTTAGCATTGTACATGTTAGTGTTTCTCTACATACTAACTGCATATGCCCCTGACCATGAGTATTGATTATTTTTTCTCTGTACAGACGGTCTGTCTGATAAGAGCTCTCACTCTGGCCAAGGAGCTCTGAATTGTGAATCTGCCCCTCAGGGGAACTCAGAGCTAGAGGACATGGAAAATAAAGCCAGGAAAGTCAAAAAAACGAAAGAGAAGGAGAAGAAAAAGGAAAAGGGCAAATTGAAAGTCAAGGAGAAAAAGCGCAAAGAGGAGAATGAAGATCCAGAAAGGAAAATAAAGAAGAAGGGCTTCAGTGCCATGCTGAGGTATGGTCCTGCTTTGAAGGCAAAGTTGGGTTTGTTTCTCATTTTGTCTCTCCTGGTGAAATCACTGCTTTGTCTGTACTCAGAAAATAGTGCATACTTTCCTTCATACTCAGCTAAATGCATGCAGCTCTCAGCTGTGACTGTTCTTGTTCTCTTTCTGCAGAGGCAGAGGAGCTTTCCGGGGAAGCTTACAGTGACGACAGGACACTGTCTTAAGTTTGTTGTCAAAGAAAGGTCAACACTATGCCAGGCACGGAGGCTCATGCCTGTAATCTCAGTATTTTGGGGGGCTGGGAGGATTGTTTGAGCCCAAGAGTTCAAGACCAGCCTGGGCAACGTAGGGAGACCCATTTTTTTTTTTTTTTTTTTTTTTTTTTTTTTGAGACAGTCTCACTTTGTCGCCCAGGCTGGAGTGCAGTGACGCAATCTCAGCTCACCGCAACCTCCGCCTCCTGGGTTCAAGTGTTTCTCCTGCCTCAGCCTCCTGAGTAGCTGGGACTATAGGCACACACCACCACGCCCAGCTAATTTTTGTATTTTTAGTAGAGTGGAGTTTCGCCATGTTGGCCAGGAGTCTTGAACTCCTGACCTCAAGTGATCTGCCTTGGCCTCCCAAAGTGCTGGGGTTACAGGCAGGAGACCCTATTTCTAAGAAAAAAAAAATTAGCCAGGCACAGTGATGCATGCCTGTAGTCCCAAGTACTCAGGAGGCTGAGGCCAGAGCATGGCTTGAGCCCAGTAGTCCAAGGCTGAGCTATGATTGCACCATAAAAGAAAGGCCAATGCTTAGTAGAGGCATGGACAATGCCTGCAGTCCTTTGTACCAACGTGTTGTGAAAATAAATACTTCCTCTGGCAGCACAGGGAAAGTGAGAGGCAGGGAAGCCCTGCGTGTTACCTCTGGAATACCTCTTTTGAAGCAGGGGAGTCAGGGTAGAGGAACCTCATCCCTCTGTGACTCTAGGTGTGCAGTGGCTGGGCACATCACTTGTCACCTCCAGAGGCACTGTGATGCAGGGGAGATGTCACTGGGTCTGGGCTCAGATGCCCCAGTCTGGATCCATGACTCTCCACACAGGAGCAATGGGGCTTCCCACACATTGCTTAGCTTCCCTGAGCCTTACTTTCCTTACTTTTAAAATGAGGCCGGCATACTTGCTCTACTGACCCAGCATAGTTGTGAGACAAGATTTCATGTGCTATACATTCATTCACTAGACAGGGCTCAACATAGCGCAGTCAGAAAATGGCTTTGTTTCTTCTCTCCCCTTCAAGTATGCACTGTTGAGGCTGCCTTCTCCACACCCTGACATCTCAGCTTTCTGGCTGATAGCTTTCTGGTCACTTTTGGGTTAAAAAAAAAAAAAGCGACTTGTTTGTCGGGGGCTAAAATGTTCAATCCGATATGAATGAAAGCTTTCTTCCTTTCCGTCTGCTGGACCTGAACCACAAGGAGCATCCTATGGTATGGTGGGAGGCAGGATTCTACCTTCTTCCATTTCTCAGTCTTTGGAACCAGGAGACAAAGAAAGACATGATTCAATAGGATAGAATTTTACTTAACTGGCATATCTGGTATAATCTGGCCATCAAGGAACCTTTGTGGCTACTTTTGTGGATTTTCTTAGAGTGCTCCTTACTATACCCGTCACTAATGTAGGTCATTTTCCCACTAACCTATTCCCCTAAGCCTCTGACCTCAGACCTATACCCCTGAGTCTCCTTAACCCAATTGGTAGATTTCTTGGACAGTGCCAGTTTGAGACAGCTCTAGCCTAACTTACAGCCACAGCATCTACCTGGCTTTCTAGAGTTCCTGATCTCCCACCCTCCAAATGATGCAAGTACAGCTTGTTCCCACTGTTCTGCTCCTCCTCACCCCGTCATAGAGATGTTCCAACCAGCCTTGCATCTTCAGACTTCTGCAGGCACGTCCCACACCACTCTGGGCCTCTTCCTCCAGGAACGCACATCAGACTCTCCCAAGAATCCTGTCATGCATGGGGAAGGGAGGAGGCCGTCAATTTTTGCAAGTCACAAAATAAACAAGTAGGAAGTGGGGTGACAGTCTCCTGTTATACAATTACCTCCAATTCCCTGAGGGGTTTTCTTGTAGTCCCCTCACTTATTTTGTTGGGGGTTAGAGGCAGAAGTACCCCTTTTTATGACTGTCTTTACTCCTACAATTTCTTCTCAAATCAATTGATCACTATACGTCTATGGGCTGAAGGTGAATGATGGGAGATGATGGTTTAGGGACCAGTTTGGCCACCTCTTATGAAACCCTTAGGAGATATCTCATTTAAGAATGCTGGGTGTATTTATTACCAATTGTTCTCATTTTGTGATCATCAACTGAAATTTCCACATAGAAAGGAAAGTTCTATCATTCCATATGTAAGTGACATTTAGGGAATACAAATAATCCTCACACCAGTGCGCCTTCCCATTACATTTCCAGTGCTCATGAAATGCTAAGCAGGGTTCCTCATGCTCAAAAATCTTGGAAGTGATGTTGCCCCTGGATGTGTTATGATAAGACTTGCTAAGATCCTGCTATCACCTGGGCTGAGGTTACCCCAGCAGACCTGATGTCATAATAGGTATCTGACGATTAAAAAACAAAATTTCGGCCAGGCATAGTGGCCCACATCTGTAATCTCAGCACTTTGGGAGGCCAAGGCGGGCAGATCACCTGAGGTCAGGAGTTCAAGACCAGCCTGACCAACATGGAAAAACCCCGTCTCTACTAAAAGTACAAAATTAGCCAAGCGTGGTGGCGCATGCCTATAATCCCAGCTACTTGGGAGGCTAAGGCAGGAGAATCACTTGAACCTGGGAAACAGAGGTTGAGGTGAGCCGAGATCACATCATTGTACTCCAGGCTGGGCAACACAAGCGAAACTCCATCTCAAAAAAAAAAAAAATTCAGCTAGGCATAGTGGTTCAGGCATGTAATTCCAGCACTTTGAGAGGCTGAGGTGGGCAGATCACTTGAGCCCAGGAGTTACAAGCCTGAACGACATAGCAAAACCCCATTTCTACAAAAAAAGCAAAAATACACAAATTAGTTGGACGTGGTAGCATGTGCCTATAGTGTCAGCTACTCAGGAGGCTGATGTGGTGGGAGGATTGACTTAGCCTGGGAGGTAGAGGATGCAGTGAGCCATGATCCCTTCACTGGACTCCAGCCTGGGTAACAGAGTAAGACCCCATCTCAAAAAATTAAAATTAAAAAGAACAAAATTTCAGCAAATTGAGTTCTAACTATTGAATTGGCTTTTATCAGTGATTCATAAATTGGTCCACATCCCATCTATAGAATAGAAAGGCACTTAAGTGAGATGAGCAGAAGGTGTGCGCTTCATAGGCAGAACAAGGCTGAAGAAGGCAAAAACAAGGAACAAAAAGAGGATTGCTCATTTCCAAATTGCATTCCTTATAGGGTTAAAGTAGAGGGACTTTATCATTCCAGTTCATGTCCCTGGTCCTCCTTTGATTGGTTGCTGGGAATCTCCCATATTTTGGGAAACTGACCCATTTCTAAGTTCAATTTGATTATATGGCACATAGCATGAGTGACTCCATTCTGGTTTGGTCTGGTGTGTTGTGGCCTAGTCCAGGAGCTCAAATAATGTCCTCCCATGCATTTATTGAATATGATCTATAGTCTAGTAAATGCCAGATTGGGACAGATGTCCCAATAGATATTTGTCCTGATGGCCTCTGTAGACTCTGCCCTTCCAGTTGCCATTTTGAATTTTAAACTTGCCCATATTCTAGATAATTATTAGAATTGCCAGAATTTATGAACTGTGAGTTAACCATCTTGATGATAATGACAACATGTAATTGCAATATATTTAGATAAGAATTTTGTCTTTGAAGGGATGGAGTTGAGAGGTGAAAATTACAGGCTCTGCCTACGTACTTTCCGAGTTCAATCCTGGCTTCTCTAATTTTCACTTCTGTAACACTGAGCAAGTTCCTTAACTGCTTTTGTCTCAGTTTCTTCATCTGAAACATGAGAAGCATAATAGAATTATCATTTTTTTGAGAATTATATTTTATTAGATGTAACATGCTTAGACCTGTGCCTGGCAAGCAATAAACATTCAATAAATGTTAATTATTGTAGTCAACATAATAATGACCCCTGAAGGTGTCTGCATCCCAGCCCCCAGTGCCTGTGTAAATATTATGTTACATGACAAAGGAAAATTAAGGTTGCAGATGGAATTAAGGTTGTTGACCTGAACATAAGGTGATTATCCTGCATTTTCCCCAATATGCCCAATGTAATCACAAGGGGCCTTAAAAGTAAAAGAAGAAAAAGTGACTGTGGAAGTGAGGTGCAGAGAAATGTAGTGCTGCCAGCTTTCAAGCTGGAGGGAGGGGACCATGAGCCAACAAATGTGGGCAGCCTCTAGGGGCTGGAAAGGACAAGGAAATGGATTCTCTCTGGGGAGCAGTAGAAAGGAATGCAGCCTAACAACTCCTTGGACCCCTTGGATTTAGCCCTGTCGTGTTCTTTGAACCACTGTTATAATTTCTTACAGCATCAAATCGAAAACTAATAATAGTTATCATCATAATTATTTTTACTGCTTTTAAAATATCATAGTAATGTATAAGGAAAAGATTTTCTTTACTCTAAGGTGTTAACAAAAAACACTATTAAAAGATTTAACTAAAATAGTCTATAAATATAAAAACTGTTAGAGCTTCACATATCCCATTTTCTAGAATATTACTAAATTAAACCTTAACTTTATATTTTATTTCAGATGATTGATTTGGCAGGTTCATACTTCATTGCCCATAATACAGTGCTGGTTCTTCCCTTTTATTGTCCAATATATTCTGTATTTTCATATAGTAGAAATCACAGGTCCTGGATCCTTTAGACATTTAGCACCTCAGGCTTTGTTTCTTTCCACAATTTTAGCAAAATTAAGATTTGAAAGGTGGTGTTTGATTTTATCTTCCGTGTAAAAATAGCAACTGTTTTCCATAGCCTTTTGCATCTGAGTTTGTGAGCATATTGGAGTTACTGCTACATGCACATTTTCAACAACAAAGAACACAAAGCTGTTACCATTAGCCAACAGATTTTGCTTTAATTCTCATCTGTTGCTCAGATGCTATTGACTTAGTTTCTTTCTCATTTAAAAAAGATTGATTGCTTTAAGGTTCTCTTGACATTAGATGTGTGTTTGAAATATGTATTATTTTTTCCATTATCTGCATTTCTCAGACGCTTTCCTGAAGATAGGGTTTTGGGATGGCTCATGCAGTTATACCATGTAGAATGGCACCTGGCCAAGGGGGTGAGTGAAGATTTAAATCCTGCCTCCCTGTCCTCACCAAGGCCTGCATCATGAAAGTGTGAATGCCTTAGCGGTGTTCCTGTTCTTGCTTGTGAAAAGCTAAGTGTTTGCACTTTTCTGATATTAGCTGGTCCATTTGTGTCAATAATATGTAGTAGCACAGTTTAGCTTCTTAATTTAACCCACTCTTGATCCTTTTGAAAAAAATTATAGAGGATGTCTTTAATTAATATCTTTGTACATGTTGTCTAATTCCAATATGCTTATACTTTGTTGATTTCAGAATTATCTGTTTGCATGATTCAAGTGTGGTTCTTATATAGGCCATGAATTATTATTATTGTGGAAAAATATGCAGCTCAAGGGCCTACCAATTTTGTAGTTTCTCTGTATGCTCTGTGCTTAAATTTTTTCATTATGTGTTTGACTTCCATACACATTGTACTCTTTATGGCACTAACCTGCGGAAAGACCATTCATAATCCCTTTCAGCCAAAGGGTGAAGCTCCAGCTCCTTTAAAAGACAAGCCCATTGCTGTCAGTCCTAGGCCACCTTCCTGGAGCCTAGCAGATTTTTCCAGGAGCCAAAGAGAAATATCCTTTGACTAAGAAAATTTTACCTTGTCTAATGTGGAAAACCCAGAGATTAGTTTCTGATTTCTTAGTTAATAACCTTGTCAATCCCCATGTTACTTAAACTAAATTCTGTCATAGATTTATGTTCAAATCCATTTTTTAATATAATAGCTGCTGTTGTCTCTTTTTGATGTTATGGGCCACTCACTTCAAAAACCTTTGAACTGTGAACTTATTTTGGACACTGAGTGGAAAGGTTTGATATGGTTCAGATTCCTTTTTCTACACCTTTTATAAAATTTGGTCCTAAAAGGAATTATGCCTTGCAAACTCCTTTTTACTAGACTAATGAGGAACCAAGTGCAAACCCTGCCAATAGAAACTTCATCTTTGCTTTTAAAATGTGTTTGCCCATATCATTTGATGAGTAACATTTATTGAAAGCCTTGTCCTTGCCAAGCATATTAATTCCTTTTATACTATATTTATTACTTGTAATTAATAATTAAATCAACTTATCAGTTAATTTATTAAAGCCCTATTTTGTGTCAGGCACTGTTCTAGGCATTTGACATAGAGCAACCAAGTCCTGCTTTAAGCAACCAAGACAGCACTTTTCCTGTCTTAAGAAGGAAGGATAAAAGACTTTTGAGTTCATTGTGGTAAGATTAAAACAAAAGCAGCCAGGTGCAGTGGCTCATGCCTATAATCCCAGCCCTTTGGGAGGCTGAGGCTGGTGGATCACAAGGTCAGGAGATTGAGACCATCCTGGCTAACACGGTGAAATTTGTCTCTACTAAAAAATACAAAAAATTAGCCGGGCATGGTGGCAGGCGCCTGTAGTTCCAGCGACTCGGGAGGCTGAGGCAGGAGAATGGCGTGAACCCAGGAGGTGGAGCTTGCAGTGAGCAGAGATCACGCCACTGCACTCCAGCTTGGGCAACAAAGTGAGACCGTCTCAAAAACAAAAAAAAATTACATAAACACATAAACTATTTGTAACAGTGGATTACCCAGGGAGTGAAGGAGATATTCACTAGATATTTCAGGGACCATCCAGTACCCCATCAGCTTGAGGGAATCAACGGTCAATTTACATGGTGTCAAGCAAGACATCCAGGCCGTGGCTGTCATGGAATTTACATTCCAGTGAAGGGGAGAGAATAAACAACTAATCCAAAATAATTGATATGATTCCAAATTGTAGTAGGTGCTATGAAAAAGGTAAAGCAGAAAGAATGGTGTCATCCCACCCTTGGTGACAGTCTAACAGCAGAATAGAGTTCACACTGCATGCTGCCCAAGCTACACTGAATTTTCAGCAGATACATTATCAGAATTGAGCACACTATGGTACTAAAGCCAAATCACTTTATGCCTGCTTTTGTTTTCTTTTGTGCAACATATAAATATGGGAAGGTTATTTTTAAACCAACTCCACATAGAGCTATAACAAAAAACTAACCCAAACTGTGTCTGTTTTAGTACACAAAGCCCTAGGATACCTGTGGTAAACATTCTGAGATAGGTGGACGGTACTGTAAATGGTAAACTTGGTTTGCAGGTGATTGGATCAACTCTGTTCCTCTCACCCACCAGCTGGATATTCTTTATTGTTTCTTCTCAACTCAGATAATGCAGGCATACCTCAAAGATGGACTAGTTCAGTTTCTACATAGTGGAGCATCAGACAAAGCTGAATCATGAACCCTTGAAGAAAAGGTATTTTTAACAATCTAGAGGCATCAACTTTTTGTTCCTAAGCTTCGCAGATTCTAAGGCATATATGTTTACTTCATTTTATTCTAAAATATACTATCTATTTTATTTAAACTAGGGGAATTCTATATAAAGACATCCTGCTGTGAATTATTTTAAAAAGAACACTCCTACACACACATCACACCTACCACTACCACCACAAACACACACCACCAAATTAGCCAAATTAACACTGAACCTAGTTAAAAATCTGTCCCTTAGAAGCTCTGTGGCCTTCATTACCACCAAATTAATGCTGAACCTAATTAAAAAATCTTTCCCTTACAAGCTCTGCGGCCTTCATGAGTCCCTTTGAGTTTCAGTCACCTCCTCATCAGCAAACTAAGTATAATAACACATCCTTTCCCTGTTCTTGTGAAATTTAAATTAAACAGTTTAGGTAAGCAAAGCTGTCAATATAGTGCCAACTTGATAGACATTACTTCTTATCTATCATCTATCTATCTATCATCTATTTTTAATTGGAAAGTAAAAACTGTCTATACTTATGGACAACACGATATTTTAATATATATATACAATGTGGAATGGCTAAAACAAGCTAACATATCCATTACCTCACGTACTTATTTCTTTCATGGTGAGAACGCTTAAAATCTACTCTCTTTTTTTTTTTTTTTTTTGAGACGGAATCTCGCTCTGTCACTCAGGCTGGAGTGCAGTGGTGCCATCTTGGCTCACCACAAGCTCCGCCTCCCGGGTTCACGCCATTCTCCTGCCTCACGCCATTCTCCTGCCTCAGCCTCCCGAGTAGCTGGGACTACAGGCACCAGCCACCATGCCCGGCTATTTTTTTATATTTTTTTTTAGTAGAGATGGGGTTTCACCTTGTTAGCCAGGATGGTCTCGATCTTCTGACCTCGTGATCCGCCCGCCTCAGCCTCCCAAAGTGCTGGGAAATCTACTCTTTTAGCAAGTTTCAAGTACGTGACGTATTGTTTTTAACTGTAGTCATCATGGTGAATAATAGATTGCTTAAATTTATTCCTCCTGTCTAGCTGAAAGTTTGTGTCCTTTGACCAACATTTCTTCAACCCCTCCAATAGCCTAGCCTCTGGTGACCATCATTCCATTCTGTTTCCATGAGTTCGACCTTTATACACCTCACATATAAGTGAAGTCATATGGTATTTGTCTTTCTGTGTCTGACTTATTTCATGTAACATAATGTCCTCCGGGTTCATCCATGCTGCTGCAAATGACAAGATTTTCTACTTTTTAATGGCTTAATAGTCTTTCTTTCTTTATTTATTTCTTTTCTTTTCTCTCTCTCTCTTTCTTTTTTTTTTTTTTTTTTTTTTTTTTTTTGACAGAGTCTCACTGTGTCATCCAGGCTGGAGTTGCAGTGGTGTGATCACGGCTGACTGCAACCTCCGCCTCCCGGGTTCAGGCAATTCTCCTACCTCAGCCTCCTGAGTAGCTGGGATTACAGGTGCCTGCCACCACACCCAACTAATTTTTGTATTTTTAGTACAGACAGAGTTTCACCATATCGATCAGGCTGGTTTCAAACTCCTGACCTCGTGATCCGCCCACCTTGGCCTCCCAAAGTGCTGGGATTACAAGCATGAGCCACCATGCCTGGCTGGCTGAATAATATTTCATTGTGTGTTTATACCACATTTCCTTATCCATTCACCTGCTGATGGGCACTTAAGTTGATTCCACATCTTGACTATTGTGAACATGAATGTGCAGTTAACATGAACGTGCAGTTAACACGAATGTGCAGATATCTTCTCGACATACCAATTTCATTTCCTTTAAATACCTAATGGTGATATTGCTGGAGTATATGGTAGTTCTTTTTAACTTTTTGAGTAACGTCCATACTGTTTTCCATGGTGGCTGTAATAATTTACATTCCCAACAGTGTAGAAGGGCTCCCTTTTCTTCACATCCTTGCCGACACTTATCTTTCATGTTTTCGTTAATAACCGTTTTAACAAGTTTGAGGTGATGTCTCATTGTGGTTTTAATTTGCATTTCCCTGATGATTAGTGATATCACTGAGCAGTTTTTCATATACTTCTTGGCTATTTGTATATCTTCTTTTATGGAATGATAGACATTACCTCTTGTCTTCCCCCTCTGGCTCCACTTCAGACAGCCAAGACCCTCAAATATTATCTTTGTCTCAAGCAAGATACGTCTGGAACCCACTAACTTTTTCTTTCAGATTTTAGATTACCTCTAACTGCTATTTTGTAATGTAGGTGGGCATGATGCCTATTTTCTCGCCTAGCATAATAAACTACAAAAAGAAATGACATAGCTAAAATCATTCTGTCATTTATATTTGATAAGCTTTGGGTCACCCCTTTCTCAGTGTAACCATGAACTGTTTTCAAAGGTTATTTAATCACTTGGTGAAAAGCAAAACCTTCTATTGCAGAATACAAATAGAAAAGGACTCAAATGGAGAAAACAGTTTTTAGTTTAGTTTTGTTTTGTTTTGTTTTTCTTTCTTTCTTTACGTATTTCAGCCCAGAGTGTATAGATGGATTTTGGACTTGGTATTCTTAATGTGTGGCTCATAGTTATTTCATCAGGCTGCTCTGAAGTTGTCCTTTAATACATTACTCATAAAGATACATTTGACTTGGTTTTTAAATTAGGTTAGATAGAGACTGAATACTTAAGTCACCAGGGAACATGACATCTGTCATACATTTCTCCTCTTTACCTTGATCCCATAACAGCTGTTACAGGTCTCATGTACAATAAATGTAATGTGGCCACAGCCTGTCATTACCTCTTTCCAGATAGTGATTGTAAAATGCCTGGGTATCCCTTCAACTTTATGGGTATGAAGGGTAACTGAGCTAATGTAGCCAGGCCAATGAAATTTTAACAGTCATTTCCCCAAAGGCAAAAGGCCAACGACAGGCTAGAGTTAAGGTGCTTTGCTTCATGAAGTAGAGGCTGGTTTGGAACATGAAATTTCAGATGAAAAATGAAAGGCAAAGTGGGTCAAAGTTCTTAATTCAGCTTCAAGCTAGGTAGAGAAATGCATTGACAACAGAGAGCCTTACAGATCAAGGTAAAATGGCTGCATACACTGAGACTGAGACAAATATATGACCATGGCAAAAAGTAGACATTTGCGTGTTGAAGGCCACCATCCGTGCAGCCGTCCATTGTTCTCCATGGTTATCTCCGATTACAGAGGAAAAGAAATTGATGCTAAACCATGTTGGAATTGAGTTAGGCTCAATTTTTATCTCTTTGATAACTCTGAATTGTATCTCCTCAGCCCATCTTAAATTATTTACTTTCTCTTTCACAATGTGAGCCATGAATATTTTGTTTCTTCATTTTGTTAATTTGTCAATTTTCCTTTGAGCTAAATGCTCTAGCAATTTTAATTTTTCATTTGGGTTGGAAAGAGCAATGACCCTTTTTTTTCATTATTACTATCACAGGCCTGGGCCCAGAATAAATACTACTTTTTATGACCAGCAGTGTTGAGCCTATAATGGAATTACAAAGTAGAGAGTGTAATATACTGATATTGACTTGTGTTAAACCCAGTGGTGTGATCGCTGATAATATTTATATGTTTATGTGTTATACATCCTTGCTTTTCTTGGCTTCAACTAAGCACCAGAGAGAAAAACTAGAACCATAATATGGATAGATTGTGAACATGAGAATGTAAAGAAATGAGAGAGAGTGCTATGTGAATAGGGCAAGTGATATAAAATGATGGCGATAGATGTAAGTATGATAACTAAAATGTTAAGTATAGATTAAATTTAGATCAAGCACATTTAGGATTGTTTGGCTGGCATTTATTTCTTAGCTAAAAGAGGACCCAGAGACAGGTAGGCTACTCATCTGATGGGCTGAATATAAAGACAGATGAGCTGCCTTCATGCCCAGCACACAGAGTTCGCTTAATATCTGACTTTAATAATATTTTCCAGTTGTCAAGCATATCTTCAAATGTTTGTTTATCATTCTATTTTTTTAGCACATGTTCGTGCAGGGGCAAGGGCATGGATGGGGTTAATTGGTATGAAAATGTACAGGAACCTTGTTTTCAAATTCATTTAAAAATCTGATTGCCGCATCCGTGCCTTCCCTCCTACCCTATGTAATCTTGATTGCTGTGCAACTCTGTTTACGGCCGTCCAAAGCAGTAAAATGATTTTGTCATACTTATCACAATAAAAAAATGACCACATAGAGTGTCAACCAAAAGGCTTATTTATTTGATTCAAACTCTCTTCTCCTAATATGTGTGCACAACTCCCATTAACGTTAATGTGAATTACAAAGAACCCTGAAGAAGGATAGACTCCTTTATCTCATTACTTTTCTTGGATAATGAGGTTTAGATTTGTTAACAGATCAGAACAGAAGTCCAGTGGATAAAATATTGGCTTAACTTTTAAAGAAATGGATATGCTAAAAGGAACTTTCATAGGCACTAAGATAGAAGATATACTTTAATAAATAAACTTTATTAACATTTGAGGTTAAGTATAATTATTTAAGGTGCTGGATTAATAAAATGCAAAATATTTCCTAATGGACTTATTTGCATACTCGTATTAAATAACTAATAAAATATATTAATGACAGTTTTATTCATATACATGTAAACATTCCTGAGTTCCTGGTGGGACTGTATTTGCCTAATTTACCTTGTTCCGTGTCCAGCTCAATGTCGTGTCCTTGTGGGATGTTTACTTAATACTATTAGATAATGACATGTATAGATTTAATAATTTGCTTGGGGGGGCAAATGGAATCCGTTCTTTGTTTAGTACCTTTTATCTGAGAACTTCAATGTAATTTGCTAACATCCATCTTCAAGATGCCTGAGAGATGAATGTAGCAAATAGCTTTGCTTTGCATATAATAAAGAATGAGACACTGAGAAGTGAGGCAGCCTCCGTAGAGCCTGTGAAGTGCTAGTGATACAAAGACCCCTTTTGGCTTTTGCTCTTATGGTGTCAGCATCTAAAAATGCATTGACAGCAGCCATGCTTCAGTGTATACTTTCTTATACTCTGTAGTACCCATACTTATTTTTGCCATCCATTGGATTTTCCTTACTTAAAGGCAACATCAAACCAGCAATTTAATAACATGAGATGGTTCCTGATGAAGCGGGGAGACCTGAATATTTGAAATAATAACTGTAACTGTTTTCCTCACAGAATAGAAAAGAGATTTCCCAGAACAGTTAAAAGCAGATGAGAGGTACATACATTGAAAAATAGATAGGAGATATACAAATATTTCATTGCACATTGAGGACTATTATCTCAATCCTGCTAAATAATATCCACCAGGATTTTGGAGACAGTCCAATTTTGCTTCTCCAGCTATCTGCTGATCATTTCTGCACAGTGGCCCTACCACAACCTCAGCTTCAACATGTCTAAAATCTAATTCAGAATCTACCCATCTAAGTCACCAGCTCATCCTGACTCCCCCAATTCTGTTGAGGCACTGCCAGGAATCCCGTGATGTCTGGTATGCCTCCCACTTCCCATCCCCCACCTTCCATCAGTCAACAACCTTGATATTCACAAAATACTGTCTCTTATATCTGGCCCTTGTTTTCCACTTCCACTGCCACCACTCTAATTCAGTTTGTTATTGATAACTAAATTGTTGCAATAACCTACTAACTGATTTGCCTGCTTTATTCATTTCTTCATTCCTGTTCATTCTAGGCATAGCTACCAATCATTCATTTGTTCAGTTATTAGATATTTAATGAACACTTTCCACACAAAAACTCAATGTAACGTAGTAGCCAAGAGAGCAGCTCTGGAATTATTCTACTTAGGCTCAAATCCAGCTCTACTTCCGTCTAGCTGTTAGCCTTTCAGCTTACCCACTCTGTGCCTCAGTTTCCTCTCGTGAAATTGAAATAATGGTAGCATCTACCTAATAGAGTTGCCACAAGACTAAACGAGATAATAGATGATAAATGCCTGGCACATAGCAAGTTCTTAAAATATAATCCATTAGTAGTATTCTGCCCTGGGAGCCGAGCTGTTTCCCAGTTACCTAGTGGTTCTCAAAGTCTGTCTGTACCCTAGTATCATCTACAGAGCTTGTTATAGATTCCTGGGTTTTATTATCAGAGACTGTAATTCATTAGGTTTGATATGAGGCCTGGGAATCTCTGATGATTCTAATGCAGCCAGGCCCAGGGACCTCTAGAAAAATCATACTATTTAGTTTGGCATTCAATGCCCACTATATTCTTGTTCCTGTTTGTTTGTTTGGTTTTTTTAGTGTTTCTCTCTACAATTTTCCACTCTAACCAGACTATTCACTCTTATTCTAGTCACTGTTACCCAAAACAAGCTTTGGGAAACGCTAAGATAACACCGTCGCTTAGAATGACCGTCTTCCTCTGAGGCCTGCCAGGCTTCTGAAAGCCACCTCAAGCCCCATCTCCTTTATGAATTCTTTGATTTGCATTTCTGTCTTTCTCATCAAATTTTTTCTTACAGTCTGAGTTTTTCCACTGAGTACTTCCCATAGGCCTGCTTGCTTTTTAGTTTTTAGTTTACACATCTGTCTTGTGCCCTTAATGAAACTGTAAATTCCTCTAAGCAGAGGGACTTCCTCCACAATGTTTTTCTCTGTTTTGGCCCCTAATAATCTTTTGCTGAGTGACTGACTGGTTTATATGGTGTGCTAATTGGAGTAGATTTATTTGGGTATTAATGTGTTGTGCCCCTTTAGTCATTCTTGATAATAGTATTGAAAATAATGAAAACAGTAGAAGTGGTTCAAAAATAAGAAAGAGGATGAGCTGCCTTGGGAGTTAATTATTTTTTTTAATTCCTGCTTGAAGAAAAGGTTGAAGGATGAGTTAACTGGCAATAGTAACCAGCTGTTCTCCATTTCCACTGAGGACAGTGTTAGAGAAAATGGGCCAAAATCACTAACGGGAAAAAATGAGGTTAGATATAAAAAAGAAGACAGTTGTTAAGCACTGGAATGAGGTTTCTGAACAGGTTGTAGAATTGACCTCCCTGAAGTACTTTAAAAGTAGGAAGGATAAATATCCATCTAAAATGATATGAAAAAGATTTGCCAATCAGCTCATTATTTGAATATCTATTAAGCACTACACTCTGGGAAAACCCAGAAAAAATATACAACCTGATCCTTTTACTTAAACTCAGTATCTAATTAAGATGACCCATAAATATGAAATCATTAGCAATGAAAATAGGATTTAAAAGTAAGAGCGAAACTATGAGGTTATCACCATAATTGGAGTTTAAATTCGGATATATGCCCTTCTCTACCTCTACCCCTAAAAAACCTACTCCAGGCCTTTTTTTTAAATGAATGAATTTTCAGTGTCCTCTTTCAAACTGCATTTCTAGGTAAAATGGAGAAATCTCTGATCTTTTCTGAAATAATTTATTCAATACTATTGAGCAAACAACTGCCAAATACACAACAAGCCTGTTGTGATAAATATGAAACTAATCTTTTATTTTTTTCTAACATCGTCTTTCATTCATCCAACAAATATTGATTACCTAATAAGTACAGTCTTAGTACTTGGTTGGGACGTACCACAGTGAACAAGATAAATGTCTTTTCATTATGCTCAAAATCTAGTGCCCACAACCTTTCCTCAAAGTGTGGTAGGGCATAGTTCTAATATTAAAATGCCATAAAATTGACTAAACCCCTTTAAATAATAACCAGAGCATCTTTGAATTACATAAATGTTGGTTAAACCACTTGCAGTGTACTCAATAAAAATACTGAATAATAAGATGTCTGGATTTCCAACCTTAATTCTGTAACTGCCTTCTTGAATGAAAGTTTTTCTTGTCTGGAAGATGCATACTTCTTATCTACTTGCAATACATGTATAAAGTATCATCGTGGTCATCATCTATTTGGTCATTGGTTGAAACTGATTATGGGATAGATATGTCTCTGGGCTAAAATAGAAAGGGGTTGATTAGCTGAAAAGTCAGTTTCACAAAGTGAAATGGGACTGAATTCAGGAAAATAGACCGAGACTATTAACTTGTCAAAATGGAAAATATAGCCTTTAAATATATTCATACACATAGTGTCCTTTGGTTTGAAGTAGGGTAACCAACTCATCCCAGTTTGAACACTGAAAATCTCATCCCCAGGAAACTCCTCAGTTCTAAGGAAACTGGGCCAGTCGATCACCCTATTCTGCATACCCAATTTTATCTGATCCTTCCTCTCTCTTCTTCCTTCCCTCACCATTCTTTGTTTACATGCCAGTGTATATAGTCACAACAATTATCTGAAAAATAAAATGAAAAGTAAAAGTAAATTTTTAATGCTACAAATTTAAAAACCATATACAACAAATTTAAAATGTATATAAAAGAGTGGACAGTATAGAAGAAAACTTGAGTGAACTTTTCTGTTATATGAGTTTTTTTGTGCTTGCTTTAACTTGAGCTGCTGTCTGTTCTCCTAAGGCTTTCTTGGTATTAGAAAAAGCCACATAGCTCTGGAAATTAAAGTAGAAATGTCTCAGCAGAGAATAACTAAAAGCAGCATCCCACTTGCCAACAAAAGAATTCTTAAAAATATTACATAATTCCAAACTCAAAAAAGAAAGAGCTGGAGGGAACATCGACCAGAAATAATGGTTGCAACTTTGATTGCAGACAAACCCACCAGTGAACAGTAAAAACCCTAATTCTAGGGCTTTTGGTATGAGGTTCCTCCCATTGATAGGTTTCTTCTCCCCCAGGGACTATAATTTTCCACTTTAAATTTGAACTCTGGTCAATGTACAGTAGAAAATCAATATCATAGATTTGTTCTGCTTTCCTTATGCCTCCTGGAATTTTCAAAGTGTGGGAATGAACAGCTTTTATGAAAAAGATGGACTACAAAATGAAAGATGGAGGACTTTGACCAATTTCCTAGACCTTTGACCCAGACACACTGTACCAGGACAGGATGTCATATTCCCCTCCCTAGATCTGTCACGCCTTCGTTATTCCCATGCTATGAGGGCATTAAATGTCGAGTGATGTAATGACTATCGCACTTTTGGAAAGAATCTTTGACAGGTTAATTAGAACTTGCTATCAGAATATTTGTCCTATGTATCCTACCTTTTCACTTTAATTTTGCTTTGCTGTTTTCAATACGGCCTCTTTTCCTATATTGTGATGGGGAGAGGGAGAAACTCACAGAAAACTAAAGGGTAATCCCCAAACCCAGGCATCTAACATTTATACAAATGATAGTTCTTGCGTTGTTAAAAATGAGCAAAGGTACCAAATAATTATTCCAACAAATGCAGACATGGGGACATGGTGATTCTCATCCCCTGGGCTGATCAAACTCCCTTTCCTGAGAGTTGCAATCCTTTGATCAGCCTTCTAACTCCACCTTACCCAGCATCTCAGTGTCAACAACAAGCTCAGGCCACACTTTATGGAGAAGTCATGGCCAGGCCTGATTCCTCTAGATTGGCATTAGAGCTAGTCTGGATCATCTTGGTATTTTGCACCATTTTTGTCATCACTTGAAATAAAAGAACCATGTCTTAGCATTTTTGTGTTCTCCCTAGTACCTCAGCATTTGCCACATTTTCCCTTCTTCTCATATCCTCTCCCATATATAGCCTCATTTTCAGGTTCCTCCTGGTCTTCTGTGAACTAAACACAGAGATAGATTGATTTTCAATAGCCTCTCCCCTGACCTCGGCCAGCTTGGTATAAATGCTTTCTATATCTGGCATCTGGTCACCCAGCTACAGAATTCAATAAACCAGTAGAGCACTGAGCAAACATGCCTCCTAAACAAAGTACTACCTCCCTAGCACATTGGCTTCTACTCTGGGATCTGCTCCTGTAGCATTGCCTAGAATCCTCAGTCCTGCATAAGCCCCACTCTGAAGTCCATTTTCTTAGACTAGAGCACTGGCATAGTAGAGCTTGCTTATTTCGGACTGGCCATCTCTAGAACACTTGATTCTGTTTTTCAACCCTATACATCTACAGTTATAGGACCTTTTTCTTTGAACCTCATGTATCTTATCTGACTTTAAAGTATTTGTCTGTCATTTGCCTTCCTTATTGCTATGGTCTGTGTAGCTGGCAGAGTATACCTGAATGGACTACTTCTAGACTACCTGGCTGACCTCTCTAAGTTAGCCTCTGTGCTTTTGTGTGATTTCCCTAGCCATTTTTCATCTTGGTTAGTGGGACTCTATCTAATTCCCTTCCCAGTGATTCTACAGTGTTAGGCACCAAATTTGCTGCTGTTCTTGCCTTGCTGATAGTGTGTATTCAACAATGGATTGCTGAGCTAATTCTTGATGATGAGAAATCCATTCTAGAAATAGTAACTAACAATCAGTTTTTACTTACAGCTGCTTCCATAGGCTCATGTGACATTCAAATGACAATTGTTTTTTCTCCTGTAGTTTTTTTTCTTTTTTGCCCAAAATATTTATTTTGAATAACTCAGCCGGGTGTGGTGGCTCATGCCTGTAATCCCAGCACTTTGAGAGGCCAAGGCGGGCAGAACATTTGAGATCAGGAGTTTGAGACCAGCCTGGCCAATATAGTGAAGCTCCATCTCTGCTAAAAATATAAAAATTACCCAAATGTGGTGGCATACCTGTAATCTCAGCTACTTGGGAGGCTGAAGCAGGAGAATCACTTGAACCCCAGGAGGTGGAGGTTGCCATGAGCTGAGATCATGCCATTGCACTCCAGCCAGGGCGACAGAGTGAGATTCCATCTCACAAAAAAAGAAAAAAGAAAAAAAAGAGAGAGAGAGAAAGAAGGAAAGAAAACCTCAAATATTAATTCTAAAAGAGAGGGAAAAAGTCCTTGAACACTGCCTTGAACACGGGAATCTCAGCTGGAAGGAACTCTCTTAATTTTGGAAATAATATGTGTTAGAATGCACTAGTGAGCTCTGCTCTTCGGTTTTGCATTTTAAGTGTTAAACTCTAAATCTAACTGTCTATCATGTTTTATTCCATAAGAGACGTATCAGCACATAGGGAAATAGTGGTAGGTTATAGGATGTAGTAGAAATTCTAATAGACTGTTTAACAATAATATGGCAGGCAGATGCCATTTTAATCAGTATTGTCATTAACGACTATCAATAGAGAGGATAAGATGTTCTTGTCTTTGTGAATTATGATTTATGGCTGGCACAGCAGTCACGCTGAAGTATATTTATTTTACAATATAGAGACATTGATTAAATGCACATGGCATCTCAAATCCAGTTGACATTTTAAGTCGAAATTATTACAGACACACAGCCATTCATTTAAGCTGTTGCTTTAAAAATGTGTCTCAACTGATTGTTAATGGAAGAAAGTCTAGCTGGGCCAATATTTCAATAACTTGTTCCTTTATTTTGCTGATATACATACACTGGGGGAAAGCCGCCTCTTTTGGTCATACCATTTCTGGTGTATAGGCACTAAAGAGAAGAATACTGTCTTAAATACATACACTCAGGGTTTCTAGACCACTCAGAAAGCATTCTCTTACTAGTATAAAATTATTTTTTGTTCCCTTTCCATAGTTCTCCCTACCTTCTCTGAAAATCTTGCTTTCTAGCCTAACAATCTGCTTAGGAAGTAGGTCTTAAATAATTGATGATAACTGTAGCTAAAACATTAATATAGTTTAGAGATGATGGTTTTTGTAATATATGTTGCCAATAGACCAGCCACATTAAACAATAAAAGTGTTTGAGTATTGATTGTTGATTTACAAGATTGAAGGAAATAGTAATTGTGTTTGAGAGTATATTCTTTGATTCATTTTCTCATTTATGTCTTTTTAACCTCAAAACTTAGATTTTTTAAAAACTTTGTATTATGAAATAATTTTAGACTTATAGAAAAAGCTACAAAAAATAGCCCAAAGAATTTCTTCGTACCTTCCGCCTAGATTCCTCAGATATTAACATTTTTCTGAATTAACTGTAGCATTCTGTCTCTCTCTCTCTCCCTTCCCCTCTCTCTCCCTCTCTCTCTCCCCCTGCCTCCCGCGCCCCCCCCGCCCCCAGCCATATGAATGTGTATCTCTTACTAACTCAAGAGTAGTTGCAAACTTGATTTCTTTTTACCCTTAAATGGACTTTGAAGCTAGGACTATATCACTGTATCATCTTATTATATTTTTGAGGTAAGTCAAGAGTTGGCCTCAAGTAAACCTCAAAATAGCAAAATCATAAATTACAAACAAGGAAGGTGGTAATTTCAAACATGATTACAAGTCAAGAAAACCATTTTGTGGGGTTATATTATCACTATCTTTAGATTAGATAGTGATAATATACGTACTCATTTCTTGGAAATGAGTACACATTTCCAAGAGCGAGGTGTACTTCTTTGGCAATTAATGAAGCTTCAGAAGTAAACCTCTGCAAAGAGGTGCAAATATCTCATCCTTGTGATAAAGCCTCATTACCCATTGAATTTAGTGCAGTGTGCTTGAATGAAATGGTGAATAGGAAGATGTCCTGCTTGTTATTGTTAAAATTGTGCCGCAGAAGGATCCTTAGAAATTGAATACCATCTCTTTCTCAGACTTGTTATCTTTTCCATTTTGCTGCAAATGATTTATTGATAAGACTGGAGGGAAGGCTGGAGAAGCCATACCAGTCTTTGATCACCTTAGGACTTTTTCTTTTCAACACCTATTCATTTGAAAACACATTTTGAAAACATAAATGCGCAAAGATAAATGTATTATGAAAGTTATAGTGGATTCAGCCAAGAAATATATAATTTGCCTAGTCAGGAAGAGAGGCCTAGAGAAACAGAGCATACTCTGCCAGTCTTTTTATTTATATCTGTTAGGTAGTTGGGGTGTATTATGCTGGAGAGACCACTCCAGGTCAAGGTCTTATGTCTTGAGAGAGAAGATGGAGCACAGTAATACAGGTTGGGTGTAGCTGGTGGAGGGTGTGGGGATGTACATCTGTCGAGGGCCAGCCCTTCAATAAGTCCCCAATTCCCTGAACAGTCACACCAGCTCTTACAAAAAACAAAGCAGTAGTATCCATGAGTGTTCCTTATCACTGGCCTGTCCCAAAATTTTGTGAATGTGATGATAACAACACTCATGCACATGACCACATATTGCTGAATTTGTCCATATAGCTAACTGGAGATAGCTTGATTCTGGGTGAAACAAAAAAAATATGAAGTAGTAGTAACATTCTACAGAATCTTTTTCTTCCTTCTCTATGATGAGATTTAATTAGATAGAGCTGCTGAAATCTGTTCTGTGCTTGTGAGTTAAATATATCTTTGAATGTCTGTGCCCCAAATATCTCCCATGTAAAATATAATACAACTTTATGAAGCACTTTGAAACTTTCAGCCAAGACCATCCTGGCTAACATGGTGAAACCCCGTCTCTACTGAAAAATAAAAAAAAAAAAAAGCTGGGCACGGTGGCAGCCGCCTGTAGTCCCAGCTACTCAGGAGGCTGAGGCAGGAGAATGGCGTGAACTCGGGAAGCGGAGCTTGCAGTGACAGAGCAGAGTGAGACTCCGTCTCAAAAAAAAAAGAAGGAGCGTGTGTTGTTATGTCATTATTAGCACCTCTTTTTTTGTTTTGTTTTGTTTTGTTTTTGAGACAGAATCTTGCTCTGTTGCCAGGCTGGAGTGCAGAGGCATGCTCTCAGCTCACTGCAGTCTCTACCTCCTGGGTTCAAATGATTCTCCTGCCTCAGCCTCCTGAGTAGCTGGTACTACAGGCACCCACCACCATGCCCAGCTAATTTTTTGTGTTTTAGTAGAGGCCTGGTTTCACCATGTTGGCCAGGATGGTCTCAATCTGCTGACCTCGTGATCTGCCCACCTCAGCCTCCCAAAGTGCTGGGATTACAGGTGTAAGCCACCGTGCCTGGCCTAACACCTTCTTTTAACATTGTTAAAATTAAACAGGTAGATAGCACTATAAGTGTTTTAAGAATGTGGATATGTCATCACTTCTTACCCTACAGCTTAACTGTATGCTCTCAGGGTTAATGGTAAAGACAATGTCTAGAAAACAAATCTTGTTTCCACATTCTTGGAGAATCCACATGCAGTGACACAGTATTTATGAAGCACATGTGGAACTCAACTTCTTAGGAACAGTCCTGAGATTACCTAAAAATTATGTACAGAATTTTAATCATGAGTGTGTGTATTTTTGTGGAGAAAGCATCCATAATGTTTTTCTGATTCACAAAGGGGACTATGAAAAGAAGCTAAGGACCATTATATAATGTAATCTGGCCTCTGCAGTCTATTGATGTTTCCTACCTGACAAATGGCTGATGTTCTTATTCAGCCCTCTGATTCTTTCCACTAATGTATTCAACATTTAACCCTAAAGGAAATCTCTGTCATTGGAGTAAAAATGTAACCTTCTGTGGAAAGAATAATGAGACATAAGAGTGTCCATCTCAACACCTTTCATATCTCAGGGACCTCTTCAGGACAAATCCTGGTTTGGAGATAGATGCAGTGTTATGTCTACTATGGAAGGGTGTTTATTAAAGATTGTCTTCTTTCTAGCACTCTATAGATAGATCCCATCAAGTGCAAAGTAAATATAGCCCTCCCCAACATAAGAATTATGTTTGTTTTGGGTGAAGACTTTTAATGTTTGCATTTACCCATGCTTTTCCAGGATATTGTCAATGCTAAGGTTTTCTCTCTGCTGTCACAACTCAGACCAAGGAAATTTTAAGTATGTTTAGGTAGTTTCTTGAGTTTCATACCCCTACAACTGGATTACACACCTTCTTCTTTTGTCAGGGACTTTATAGTGTCTAATATAGCTAGGCTGTAATATCATACCTGGCCATTAGGTGTTGCTACATCACACACTATGCTGCAAACTGAAAAATGATTTAGTTAAGAATTTGAGAATCTGTAAAATAAATTCTTCTATTAGTTTTTCAGTTTATACATTTAACATCTTTAATATAAGTGTACTTAAAGTAAGAAGTGGGTATGCTAAAATAAATAAAATGTGTAGATAAAAGTTACCCATATGATTTCAGTGTGATAGACAATTTATGCTTCGCCTGGTAGAGCAACACTCATTTTTATTAAAATAAAAGATTAATACTTCTTCAAAAACAAGGATGTTCTATTTGATACAAATTACTGTTCAAGAAAGTAACTGAAATTTCCTTTCTTGAAAGGGCAGGCCATTAGAGATATAAGTAGAGTTGCAGGTTAATATATCAACTTTCTCTTTAAAATTAGTAATGTTTAAAAATAAATTGTTTCATTTCCACCTAGATCACTTCCTCTTTCTTGACATTATTCCAGCTGTCATATTCTGTGATATTGTTCTCTCAGGGCATTCCTGTTAGCTTTCTGGCAGCTACTTCTAGCTATTCATCTTATTAAAAGTTGTCATTCCCTGAACCTCTATTCCCAGTCCTCCTCTCTTCTAACCCTCCTCTCTCTTTCTCTCTGAGAGAGAAAGAGAGAGTCTATAAACCAGACTCCACCCAGGCTCTGGATTCATAATACATGATGTTTACTAAACAGTTCTCCCAGATGCTCCATAGTACCCCAAAATCAACCTGTATATTATAGAATTAACTTTGCTTGTTTATCTTTACCAAGGCTATCCAATAAATCAAGAGGATGCTGTGTCCTTTTCTCTCACCTGTCAAAACCAATCCATCAATTCACTACCAGGTTCCACAAATTCTACTCTCTAAGAATCTAAATTCTCTCTCTATCTTCACTGCACTTCCTTAGTTCAAATTCTCCTAATTTCTCCCCAAATTAAAGCAATGACTTTCTGAATAGTCTTGATATACTCTCCCAAACCACTTACTACAATACTGCCCATCTGATCTTCACAAACATAAATTTGATCTCTACCAAGATTTTTGCTGTGGTTTCACAGTTTCTTGAAGAGCTTAGTTTTCTGGAGTGTTATACAATGGTCGACCTTTTTACTTTTATGCTGCCATGGATAAGTATATGCAATTATCATAATGCGCCACGACAGCATTAAGGTAGTCAATGCCTTGGGCTTTTCATATTCCCTATGAGTAAAATGCCCTTTCCCCATCCTTTAATCCACACTAACCCCCTGGACAATTCTTAGTGATGTTTAAATGCTGGGTTCAAGGAAGTGATGCTTAAATGCTGAGTTCAAGGGTTCTTCGGAAGCCTTGCTGACAACAATTCTCTCCACACTCAGTACTGATAAGATAGGTTACTAATATCACCTCATTTAGTAGTAGTAGTCGTCGTCGTCGTCGTCATCTCAGAGTCTTCCTCTGATGCCCAGGCTGGGGTGCAGTGGCGTGATCATAACTCACTGTAGCCTCAAACCCCTGGGCTAAGTGATCCTCCCACCTCAGCCTCCCAATTAGCTACGATTACAGGTATGAGCCACCATACCCAGCTTCATCCTATTATTTTGAGTAATTAGACATCCTATCTAGTAATAAGACAGGAAATTTTACTGGTGTCACTTTGGAGGTAACTGGCTTCGGATAAGGTTATTGAATTTCATAGTCCATTATTTCAATTTACCTACAATTATCAAGGCAAATATATAGAAGGAGCAAATTGAAAAACAAAAATAAATAAAATAAAACAATTGTGAGAGCAAATAAACACAAAAACATCCTATCATCGTAGACTTCATTGCTTGTGTATCTTAATGTGAGCATCATGTACTATTTTATCAAGCTTTAAATCTGAGGAAATGGGATCTGTGACAACTGCCTAATTTGTTAATTTGCATGTGAAGTATATTGTTCCCAGTGAAGGGTAAAAAACAGTTTTGGTGCATGTAGTTGACTAACTCTGAGAGGATAACTGGTGTTAGTTTCTGCTGCTGTAACAAAATCGATTTGGCCTTTATTATACCTCCTATTAGAAAATTACTATGAAAAACCGCATACTGAAAATGTGAGAGTGCTTTACAATGAAGGATACGTTTTATGTAGCAAAGCAGGAAGCAGTGACACCATGTCTTAATGACACTTTATATTCTGCCAGTGTACTTAGACACAACTTTCTCAACTGCATAATCTAAAGTAAACAAAAATCATATTCCATTAGAGACACAATTTGACAATTGAATTTTTTGGTGAACTTTTGGCATCCATTGAAAGAATTGGCTGCAACCCCAGAGATGGGGTTAATCTTTTTAGGGCATCATTGCCTGGAAAGTGGAGGAGATGACCAAGTCAGGCTCTAGGAGTAAAAGCATTATCTCTAAGAGATAGAACAAAGGAGTTATTCAACAGTTATCATCTCTATGACCACTTTTTATTCAATTGCAAGAGCACAGAAAGGATATTATTTTACTGAAGAAAATTGGGGAAAAAATTTACAATCCTAGTATGCTGAAGCTTGATATAATTAAATGATTAAAAGGTAATTAAACAATTACCTTTGTATTTTAATAATTCCCTAAAGTCTCAGGTCAAATCTATGTGGAAGAATATCACATATCCCAATGCCAACAATATTTGCTGTCACATCCACCTGGTTTGGAAAAGGGCTCTTCATTAGGGGAAATAAGTAGTACATTCTTGTACAGTAGTAAATACTTAGTAAGATACCTATCATGTAGCAGGACAGAAAAAAAAAATCAATATTAATCAGACTAGACAAATGCTTCTAGTATAACTGAAAATGCTCAAGCCCTAAGCCCGAAGTATTCTCTTCGGCACTATTTATTTATTGCTAAAATATTTGCTACTTCTGACACCAAATAGTTCTATGCAGGGTCTGTAACTTTTGATATCTTAGTCTGATCATCAGAATGCCCAACTCTATCACTGTATGTGTTCTTAGGGAGAATATGAAAAAAAATTTTAAAGATCTTCAGCATATACAACATTTACGTGGCTGCTATTTTCTTACGTTGGCATCCCACAGTAAAGCTAATGGAAAGGTTAGCAGTTCCATGCTCTCACCCATTTCTCCCTGAAACTTTGACTATTCAGCCCACAATATGTTTACCTATATGCTCCGCTGCCCCACTTTTATGAAGATATGGCTATGTATTTCAGCTTTCCATTTTCATAGCTAACGGGGACACTCCTGCTCCTAATGCTACCTAAGATTGTGCTGGTCTTTGGTATATTAATAGAGGTAGGAATAGTATCTAACCCCCTTATATTAATCATGTTTACTACTTTATAGGTACTGAAACTGTTCTGAGTTCTGTACTTTTGTTAATTCATTTAATCTTCACTATAACCCTGTGAAGTAGCCATTGTTGTTATACACATGTGACAGATGTAGAAGCTGAAACATAAAAAGATTGCTTGCCCATGGGCAGATAGATACTAAATAGGCAGAATTGGCAGGATTTGACCCAAGCAGTCTGGTGCCATACACCTCCCTCTTTTTACTGGTTGACTCTTAGCTAGCTGGGCAAACTTGGGTAACAAAGCTACTCAACTGCTCATTTTCCTTTTCAAACAAAGAGAAAGATAAGAATAAGCTCCACCTCATAGGATTGTGGTGAGAACTAAATAACACAATGAATAGAAAATACTTAACTCACTGACTGGTACATAGTAAAGTATTCATGTTATTCTGTTTCTTCTTATTACTATCAAGCGATCAATAAAAGTCAGATTAAGGAATTAACTCATGGAGAGGCATGACTCAGAATCACTAAGTTGATCATTCCAGGGTCCATTTTTATCTTTTCTGTTGAAAAGTTCATTTATAAAGAATGGATTCAGTGGTCTAGCTTGGACTCTTTCCTGAAAGCATTATGTGTAGGGCTCAAGCACTCTTATGCCTTCTTCATTAGGCTAAAGGAAAAGCTATTATAACAAAAAGAGATTGCATTTCTATTAAAGCAATTTTACCACCAAATTAGACATTTTAAAGAATATATAGAATGATACATGGAATGCTATCAGTTGTCAAAACCCCAATATTTCCAAAGCATATATGATAATAAAAGTGGAAGAGAAATTCATTTTATCGTCTTTCAATCCTAATGCCCTGCTTTTCCATTTATTGCATTATGAGATTGACATTATATTATTATCTCTTATTGTCACCTTAGCCTTGTAAGCTTTAGATGTTGCTAATGTTATGGTAATAACTGCTACAATTTGCAATTTTCAGTTGTATTAGACCTTGATTCACTTTTTTAACTACCTCATATAACCATCACTGATTTTTCTTGCAGATAATAACCCCGTTAATGGTTTTTATAAGTAAGTATCAGGACAAAATTATCAGAGCAAGAAAATAAATATTAGAAAACTTGTTATATTAAAAATAACAGAAATAGAGTAATATTAAAGTAATTCTAGATATTCAAAAATCAAAGTTATTTTGAAACTAGTGTTAGAAATTTCATGATTTGAAACTTGTTAGTTCGCTGCTCTTTTTCAATTTTACTACACTTTAAAAGAACTAACCTGTTTTTTAAAAATTAAAAGTAATAATACATGTGGGATCACCACAAAGCTAGTGTTTTTTAGAATGTTTTCCTGAATTTCACATGAACCACCTCTTTCCTTATAATTGAAAGTTGTATAATATTATTCTTGAAGGAACCATATCATATGTCTTCTAAAAGGCCAGTATGTTGTGTTTTTCTTTCTTTTGGTTAAATGGGCCCTAAAGATTTATCAGATATTAGGAATATGAAGTGGCACAGCAGACCCTGAAATAGTGTATCTTTTGTCAAACTTTTTCCTCAGTGCATTTCTACTACCAATCAAAATCCTGCAGTCCAGCCTCCTGCAGGATATTAAATCTTTGCTAAATAACCCTATTGGCAAAGCTCCTCTATTTCTCATTCCCCCTGCTCCTTCTCTGGCATGCCATTCATTCATTTGATAAATATTTGTTGAGCACCAAGTATGCACAGGCACGGGGTACAGTGATGAATGAGATGCACTTCTACCCACGGAGAACTTAAAATATAGTAACTTGTCACTGACTACCTTATATCAGTAGTTATTTTTCATGTGCCTATGTCTTACAGAGAGCAAAGACTACAATTTACAATTATTTTGCTTTCTGTATACCTTTCATCTAGCAAGTGCTCAAGGCATATTTAGTTAAATGAGTGAAGCAGCTCCTATTCAAGAGAGAACAGTTTTGGGGCAATGTTCGCCTACTCCTAAGCTATAATTTGCACATATGATAAGACATTAGTACATGCCATTCAGCTAACTTCTTAGCTCAGACAGTGGATGACTTTCAAATAAGATAAAATATTTGATCACACACCACCAAGAACTCTTGCAAGGTAACTGCAGCCTCAGTGCATCTTTGTCCATCTGGGTTATGACTCTGTGAAAGTAAGAGTAATGACAGAGTTGAACAGACGTTCAGATGTTAAGAAGCAACATGCGGTGGGCTGGAGTTCTGAGAAGGAATTAAGGGCTCTCCTCATTGGAGTTTACATCCTTAGAAGATTGAGGAAATATGTGTAAGAAATAATCATGGCCAGGCACGGTGTCTCAAGTCTGTAATCCTAGCACTGTGGGAGGCGGAGGCAGGTGGATCACCTGAGGTCAGGAGTTCAAGACCAGCCTGACCAATGTGGCAAAACCCCGTCTCTACTAAAAATCATACCAGAATTAGCTGGGTGTGTTGGCGCATGCCTGTAATCCCAGCTACTCGGGAGGCTGAGGCAAGAGAATCACTTGAACCAGTGGGGCGGAGGTTGCAGTGAGCCGAGATCACCCCATTGCACTCCAGCCTGGGCGACAGAGCGAAACTCCATCTCAAAAAATAAATAAATAAATAAATAAATAAATAAATAAATAAATAAATAAATAAATAAAATCATTAAAATAGACTGGGCACGGTGGCTCACACCTGTAATCCCAGCAGTTTTGGAGGCCGAGGCAGGAGGATCACCTGTGGTCAGGAGTTTGAGACCAGCCGGACCAACATGGAGAAACCCTGTCTCTACTAAAAATACAAAAATTAGCTGGGCATAGTGGTGTGTTCCTGTAATCCCAGCTACTCAGGAGGCTGAGGGAGGAGAATCGCTTGAACCTAGGAGGCAGAGGTTGCAGTGAGCCAAGATCATGCCACTGCACTCCAGCCTGGGAGACAGAGCCAGACTCCACCTCAAAAAAAAAAAAAAATTATTAAAATATCAAAATTTTATGAAAATACTAGAATTAATGGGTGTTGGACTCTTGCTAGCCTTGACTTGCAACAACAGCCAGCCCTCAGGGCTGTTTGATCCAGTCTCCTTGCTTGGGTTAACCCAGAAGATAGCAGAGCATAGACTGAGGCAACCACAGACCTGACTGCAGCTCCAGGGAAGCCCAGCCTGTGTGTTTTCATGGGTTTATTTTCATTGGTTTGCTCAGAGGAAAGTTTCAGAAGGCATTTCTTTTGGGGCTACATTACAGCTCTTTTAGTTGTCATTTAAAAGAGTGTAATTTCAATTTATGACAGACAATCAATCAAGATTTTTGTTTTAAAATGAGCCTATGTGACCTACAGAGGAAGTGGTGTTAGAGGTGGGACAGTTCTTAAAACTGGAATTTATAAACATTTCAGCTTTAGTCCCAAGACAGCATGGAGCAAGAAGGGTTAGAGAAAGGAGAGGAAGAAGGAAGGGAAGAGTTGAGTGTTAATTTCTAAACTATAGTTTGGTTCCTTAGTCTTTTCTCCTAAAGCAGACATAGTTTTATTGAGGGCTCTTCATGGACAAACCCAGACCAAAGCCAGTGACTTCTCTCAAATGGACATTTATGTCTTTCTCTCTTCCTCTATGGAAAAGAAAAAGAAAGAACAATGGAGAGGGATAGCATTCAATGTCTGATACTGCTTTAGTGTTGGCGAAAAAGGCAGCCTCCCTCCACACCCACTGCAAGTACATACATATAAACATACACATGTGATAACATATACACAAAGACAGAACAAGACATGTTTACATACATGCAGGCAAATGGGCACACATATAAACACACACGGACATGTGCACAGAAACATTCACAGATTTATGTGCATATAAGCACACATGCACATATATTACACACACACGCACACACACACACACACACACACACACGCACACTCCATAGATGACAGATCAGCTATCAATGATCCTAGGCTCTTAAACCCCTGAGCAGGCAGTAGGAGTTTTCTTTTTTCTAAAAACCTAAGCCAGAAGTTCTCCTCACAGCCTCATCTGGGCTAGCATGGAGGTGCGATGTTCTCACAGGCCCTCTCCACCCATCTTTTCTGTTCTTAGAAAAGCATGTGTTGGGCCGGGCATGGTGGCTCATGCCTGTAAGCCCAGCACTTTGAGAGGCTGAGGCAGGCAGATCACCTGAGGTCAGGAGTTCAAGACCAGGCTGGCCAACATGGCAAAACCCTGTCTCTACTACAAATACAAAAAAAATGGCTGGCCGTGGTGGTGAGTGCCTGTAATCCCAGGTACTCAGGAAGCTGAGGCAGGAGAATTGCTTGAACCCAGGCGGCGGAGGTTGCAGTGAGCCAAGAACACGCCATTGCACTCCAGCCTGGGTGACAGAGCGAGACTCTGTCTCAAAAAAAAAAAAAAAAAAAAAGTAGAGCATTTATATTTGGCCAGGCACGGTGGCTCATGCCTATAATCCCACCACTTTGGGAAGCTGAGGTGGGCAGATCATGAGGTCAGGAGTCCAAGACCAGTCTGGCCAACTGTAAAACCCCGTCTCAACTAAAAATACAAAAAATTAGCCTGGTGTGGTGGTGTGCGCCTGTAATCCTAGCTACTCAGGAAGCTGAGACAGGGGAATCACGTGAACCCGGGAGGCGGAGGTTACAGTGAGCCAAGATCGTGCCATTGTACTCCAGCCAGGGTGACGGTGCCAGGCTCGGTCTCAAAAAAAAGAAAAACAAGAAAAGCCTGTGTTGATATCATTGTAATATAAAAGATAGTATTTTATGTGGGCCTTTTGTCAGTTTCCAACTTTGCTTGCCTTTTTAGCTAACACCCTTTTCTCATATCATCTTCGCTACTTTATAGAGAGGTATATATGTTGTGTCTTCCTCATTTATAACAGTCCATACTCGTAAACTGCATTTCTCCATATTTCCTAAAATGGACTTGCAGTCTTAAGGAGAGGTATTAGAGATGGACAGCTCCAATTAGTTGAAGATTTCCCCAAGCCCCTTTTATGGGAGAAAAAGAGAAGGAAGGAAGGGAGAAAAGAAAGGAGGTGGAAGAGGAGAAGAGAGAGGGGAGGGAGAAAGTGCTCTGGAGAGAGGAAAGAGAAACAAAGGGAGAAATTAGAAAAAATAAGGAGAAACCAAAGAAAATATTTGTGGTCTTCTACTTTTTGCCATTCCCTACACTTTTCTGTTCATGGCCACCTATCCTGAGTAGTGACTTGAGGAGTTTTTGAGGGGTTTGAGAGGGAGGTTGGGAAGCTAAGAGCATTCAGGACTGTTTCCCCTCTTCTCTCCTTTATCTGGATTAAATGCATCCAGTATGATGAGGAGGCTGCAGGGAGCCCTCCCTTCCCTACCTACACTAAATAGGGGTGTCCACTTTTCACTGAAAACCCACAGTGTGCAAAGTACCTAGTTAGGGAATTGATACTATTTTTGTCTCTGATCCTCCCCACAGCCGTATACAAGGAGGGTATTATCATCCACATTTTATATGTGAGGAAACTGAGGCTTGAATTAGTGAGGTTAGTGTTTGATTCCGTAGCTGTTATATAGCAGAGCAGTTTTTCTATTTTATTTTTATTTAAAAGATTTAATTTAATGAGTAGTAAACAGATTAATAGAAATGAATAATAGTTAACTCATGAATGTGGTTTAAGTTTGCAAAATAAAACAAAACAGAACAATTTTACTTAGTAGAGGGCTTATATGAAAGCACACACTACCCCAGACAAAGAAAAAGGGAGAGGGACTGAATCTGTTGGGCAGGTGAGAGGGGAATGAGAAAAGCTCTGGGGGAAATGTTCTATACCTACATTGTCTGATAGGGTAGCCACTAACCAGATGTGGCTTTAGAGCTCTTGAATGTAACAGGTCTGAACTGAGGTGAGCTAAAAGAGTAAAAGACACATTTGATTTCAAAAAACTTAGTATAAAAAAATGTAAAGTATCTAAACAGATTTTCTATTGCTTATATATTGAAATTATAATATATTAGATATATTGCCTTAAAATGTTAAAATTAATTTCAGTTGTTTCCTTTTACCTTTTTAATGTGCCTAATAGAAAATTAAAAGTTACACGTGTGACTCACATTATAGAACATAAATGTTTATATTTGATTCCTAACCACCCTGGGCTTCTTCCTAGTGTGGCACTCAGAGAGGAGGATATAGGGACACAGCCAATTCCATCAGAGAAATTCCTCTTTTGTTTGTTTATCAAATCAGGTTTCTGATATAAATTTCTTTGAGGGAAAGAATCTACAGCCAAAATGCTTGACAAGTCCAGTCTTAGAATATTTTCCATGTACCCTGAAGACATGGAATGAGAAGAAGAAACCAAATACCTTTCTTTTCCTCTTGTCACTGTATCCCATGCATTAACTAGAAGAGCCACTAGATCTATGATTCCCTCTAAGATGGTGGTGGGCCTGTTTTTTTTCCTTGTTATTCTGGTATGTCAGGAGTTCATCAAAGGTATATTTGTTACTGAAATTTGACCCCTTTTCTGTAGGTTGCAGAAATATATTTGTGAAAGGGAATGTCTTTTAAGTATTCCTAATTGATAGCATGGAGAGAGCCAAGTTACAGATGGTCTTTATTAGAAATTCCTTTTCTTTTGGAAAATGTAGACCTCTTTTTCCTACCCGGTTAGCACCAGTGATTGGAGGATGATTGAGTGGTCTCTTGTGAAAATATGTATTTACCTATGTAAAGATCAGTTTCAACTCAGCACATTCTTCTTTAACTGGTGAACTAACCTGTAACCTCTAAAGGGTGTTGACATCTCTTCAGTTTATGACTGTGTGTGCGTGTGCGCGCGCTCGTGCGTGTGTACAAGAGTGTGCTCTCATGCTCACATGTATGTTTTTAACAATGAATCCAGCTGCTAACTTAGAGAAAAGCTTTTGAAGCTACTTTGTAGATTTTAGTTTTCTTAAGAATAAATAATAATCCTGGCTATTTGAAGGACCCATCCCCACAAAGTGTTAGCACATGGTCACATACCTGAATGTGCAAGGTGAATTCAGTTCAAGGGTGACAGAACTGATCAGAGGAAAGGTAAGAACAAATGCATGTTGTGAAAAAGCCATTGATTTCCCTGATGCTCATTGTAACCAAAAATAACATTGTAACCTCAAAGGGTATTTGTATGTGTTTGTTGTCAGAGTGCAGATGTAGGAACCCAAGACAGAGCCCAGACAGTTTGTTGGTTTGAATATCACCTCTGCTTTTTGAAGTCGTACAATGTTTCTTTCTCTATGGCCTTTTCATTTGGTCCTCCAAAAATGAAGGTTGAGTTTGCTCTGATGAGTTTTAGATGTCTTATGGAAAGGAGGCATTCTGATTTAAGAAAGTTTTGCTTATCATTAGTTGTATGCACTTTCCATCCTGCAAAATGTTAATCCTCAGATCACACTAAAGTGAAGGACAAAGCTTAACTGAGAACAAACTACATCAAGTAATTCTTTCCTCATGTATCTTTTACCTAAGGCAGATGTGCATACTTGGTGATATAATTGACACATTCCTCCCTCAAATGTGAGTTTCACACGTTTCTCCATGATCAAAAAGGAAAAAATTCTATCTTGAAGTTATAAGTGAAGCATTTATTTTACCATCCTTTCAAAGCCAAGAGTTTCTGAAATTTCAGATAAGGAACAAGCCTAGAGTTTATGCCCCTCCCTTCTATTCATCCTTTCCAAAGCACCAACAGTTCTGGATGCCATGGGGATTTATATATAAATAAATCCCTCTCATGGAATTTATAATCTGTGTTGTTTTGATGCAATCCAAATATAAGCATTAGTAGCCATGCCACTAAATACGTCATTTCCACTTATGCCTGCCCCATCTTTGGAACATGGTGGGAAGTCTCAGGAACAGACAGCAAATGTCTACGATGTCCAGTGGCTCTTGTATATCTCTAAGGCTTACCATCATGCTTTCAAAAGTCCCTGCTCTCAGGAACTCACTATTCTCGTTGCAGAATTGTCTAGCATGTTGACAGTCTCTTTTCTCTGTGTGTCTAAGTCCTACACTTCATATGCATCATGGTACCTGTGTGTTGCACTGAGGTACCATGCGCTGTAGCAGGAAGAGCTTTGGCACCAAGAGGCAAGACATACATGTTTTAAACGTGGCTGTTCCAACATGTTGGGTCATCTTGCAGAGCCACATAACACTGAGGTTTAGAGAGTCCATTTTCATGCTGCTGATAAAGACATACCCAAGACTGGGGGAAAAAAAAAAGAGGTTTAATGGACTTATAATTCCACGTGGCTAGGGAGGCCTCACAATCATGGTAGAAGGCAAGGAGGAGCAAGTCACATTTTACATGGATGACAGCAGGCAAAAAGAGAAAGCTTGTGCAGGGAAACTCCTATTTTTAAAACCATCAGATCTTGTGAGACTCATTCACTATGACGAGAACAGCACAGGAAAGACCCGCTCCTATAATTCAATCACCTCCCACCATTTCCTCCCATGACACGTAGGAATTGTGAGAGTTACAATTCAAGATGACATTTGGGTGGAGACACAGCCAAACCATATCAGTAGAGACAAGGTTTCACCATGTTGGACAGGCTGGTCTCAAACTTCTGGCCTCAAGCAATCCACGCACCTTGGCCTCCCAAAGTGATGGGATTACAGGTGTGAGCCACTGCATTCAGCCAGCCTTTCTCTTTAATTAAGAATACTTCCTTAGGCCGGGTGTGGTGACTCACCCCTGTAATCCCAGCACTTTGGGAGGCCGAGGCAGACGGATCACAAGGTCAGAAGATCAAGACCATCCTGACTACCACGGTGAAACCCCATCTCTACTAAAAATGCAAATAATTAGCTGGGTGTGGTAGCAGGCACCTGTAGTCCCAGCTACTTGGGAGGCTGAGACAGGAGAATGGCGTGAACCCGGGAGGTGGAGCTTGCAGTGAGCTGAGACCACACCACTGCACTCCAGCCTGGGCGACAGAGCGAGACTCTGTCTCAAAAAAAAAAAAAAAAAAAATACTTCTTTAGGAACCAGCCTGAGTAATTTTGGATAGCTTCATATGAGTGAGAATATATGTGATATCAGGATTGTGATTATCATATCATTTGACTGTGAGTTCACTTTTCATCTGCAAGTCAAAGTATAGTTATTTCTTGGGCCTTTTTGCCTTAAAGACTGTGGAAAGTCTGTGCTTAAAATGAGCAACTCCATTCCTGATTCTTACATTGGACTTAGAATCTCCAATCTTATTTCCCCAAGGGCAACATTTATGCCACTTGGCTTGAATTTCTTCCTCTTTCCTTCTGTTAATTTCTTTGCTATGTCTGCCTTTAAATTCCACAGAAGGTAATAACTTGTTGCACAGTTGCCATTCTTCATTTCTTCTGCAAGAGATGGTCAGATCTTCTTGCTGGCTTTCACAGTCTGGTGAATTTGGGACACATTCATTCGTTCATGGTCCAAACATTTGCTAAGTGCCTATTATTTCCTGAGAAGCGTTAGTTAGTGAGCCCTATTCCTTGCTCTTAAGGAGTTTACTTTCTCATGGAAAAGGTAAACAAAAGCAGGTAATTACATTACAGTGCACAGTAACCATTAAGAAGAGAAGAACATGTACGCAAGGACACTAAATGCTTTAGTTGGGTGAAGAAAAATGGCCACTTTTAAGAACCAAGTTGCAAATTTAGGCCTAGATGCAAAATTAAGACCATGTTCACTTTGCTCATTAGCCATATTGTCAGTATCTTAAGGAATACTTGTGGGGTTGGCTCTTTCTTTAGTGGAACACTTTTATTTCTTGTCTACTTTTTTTTATTTCTTGTAAAAAACAAAAAAGTTAATCTAACTTAACCTTTTCTAAGTAACCTAACAAGTGCTATTTTTTGAAAGTATTTTTAGGTTCTTCGTGACTACATGTTAGTCTTTGCCTAGACAGTGGCTTCCTAATTAGATAACCTGTATACACAATTCCAAATTTAGCAGAAATTCAACCAAATACATGCTTCACAGTGCAAACACCAATAACACCTGTCAGCAACACAGTTTGGTGAAGACATGCCTCGTTGAAAGTCATTTTGTGACTTGAGGCTTATTTAAGCTAATAAGTAACAATAATTTTTGGAGCCTGCACAGATCCACAGTTTTAGCATACTTACATCTTTCTTATGCCTCTATGTATTTTAAGTTTCTAAGTAACTGTTCATAGATGTATTTGAGACATGGTTTCCTAGATATTGTCTCAATTCCAATTCAATATTATATGCACTTGGAAAAATGTTTTGGCAACTGTTAATGTTTTCATTGACTGTAAATCATTTACTAGGTAGAGTTTTGTTAAAGTTGAAATGCCAAAGTTGATCTACCCTATGCTCTGACTTTTTGGTTGTTACAGATAAAAAGAGATTACTCTTCTGAGAGTACTAATTTTAAAGGTCCTTTTGGTTTGCATATTAAATATGTCATTCAATCTCTTCCAAGTTTTATAGTGTGTGCCCTACTGTTACTTTTAGGTTAAATGAAGTTATTTTCTGTATTGGTGCATAAGTAAATATAACTGTAACTTACTTTCTTTTTGTAAATGAGGTTAATAAATGCCTGTGTCAAAAATAGCCAGTTTATGACATTTTAGCTCATTTATTTTGGATATAATTACCAAATCAGTGTTATAACTGTTTTCTTCAAATAACAAAAAGCTGGCTGGGTGTGGTGGCTCACACCTGTAAGCCCAGCACTTTGGGAGGCCGAGGCGGGTGGATCATGAGGTCAGGAGTTCAAGACCAGTCTGATCAAGGTGGTGAAATCCCATCTCTACTTTTAGTTTTAATACAAAAATTAGCTGGGCATGGTGGCAGACGCCTGTAATCCCAGCTACTCGGGAGGCTGAGGCAGAGAATTGCTTGCTTGAACTTGGGAGGCGGAGGTTGCAGTGAGCTGAGATCGCACCAGTGCACTCCAGCCTGGGCAACAGAGTGAGACTCCATCTCAAAAAAAAAAAAAAAAGACTTCATGAGGTGTTTTTGTCATATGTGATGGAGAAAGATTGTAGCATCCAACCAAAGAACTATAAAGAAGATGATGTTTTACATTTTATGTCTTGTTCTTAATTCTAAACTTTCCTTCCAATATGTGCTTATAGATGTTTTAACTCATTTTTCGTTTGTTTGTTTCCACTTTGTCATCTGCTCCCATTCTTTTATATTACTTTCATTTCCAGCTAAATTGTTAAACTCCAGTTACATGGAGAATATTACCATGGGAAAACATCATTTTATTTATATTCTATCTAGTTCTGGCAATAGCAGTAATACATAATGTAACTTCTCAGTGGTTCTCATGTCATAATTTAACTAGCTTTGACTTTTACTGGGAGTAAGCAACCTACTCTGGATAATCCATTTCATAATTTTGTGTCTCAGTGCTATCATGTAGCTAATCAGTTAATTGTAATTACTCCTGCTTAATTCACAAGAATTCTGAAAGGATGTATAATAATAAAATATTTTGTCGTAAAATTTGTCTCTGATAAGGAAGTAACCATGAGAAAACCTATTCAAGTGGGAATATAATTCTATAGACCTAACTTCCAAGTAACCAATCTTTGTTGAATTATAGGGAGTTTCCAGATAGCTTTGTGTCCCAGAGGACATGGGTTGGAGTTCTATAGCTGAACCAGCATTATTTTAGGTATTACATGAGGAAGCAACCATAACAAATTGAACAGGTGGTCCTGGGAAAATAAGTCTGGAAAGAGTCCAGAGATTGGTGGGGGAAGGGGAATAAAATTTAACTAATGGTCCAATGAAATGTATACTACCCTGGATAGGCATATATCTCTGGTAGCCTCTATTAACCTGTAAAATTTGTACAATTTGCTTGAAGTTTATTGAATATCAGTTTGTTTCAAGTTGTTTCACTGAAATAATCAAACTTGAAGCGTTTCTTGATGTAATGATAACTCAAGTTTATATCGTATTTTTTTGTTTTGAATATCAGTTCATCATCTAAGAAATATCTTAAGTCAAATATTAGTCTATTTTACCATAAAGGAAAATAAAAGTTTAATCATAGTAATCAACACAAAATAAGAAGAAATAGATCAAATGCAGTGTAATTGTATCAAGGTTTAAAAATATAAAGCTAAGAATTAATTTTAAAAAGGAGAACTTTAGTAGGCTCAAATAGATTCACAAAAAATAATTGATGCAACTCAGGTAGTGATTGAGGTGGTTTGGCCTTCAGTGGTTTACTTCTATGCTACTAAAAGTGTGATCTGTGGACTAGCACCTAATTTTATGGCTAAGATGTCAAAAGCATGGGGGCAGCAAAAACAAAAATAGACAAATGGGATTATATCTTGCTGAAAAGTTTCTGCACAGCAAAGGAAACAATCAACAGAGTGAAGAGGCAACTTCACTCTGGGTGAAAATATTTACAAACTCTTCATCCAACAAGAAACTAATATCCAGAACACATAAGGAGGTCAAATAACTCAACAGCAAAAATATATATATATTTTTGGATATATATATATATCCAATTAAAATGTGCACAAATAAACTAAACAGACATTTCTCAAAAGAAGGCATACAAATGGCCAATGAGTACACTAAAAAAATGTGTGACATCACTGATCATCAGGGAAATACAAACCAAAATCACAATGAGATTTCATCTTATCCCAGTTTGAGTGGCTATGATCAAAAAATAAAAAAAAATAACAAATGCTACAGAAAAGGAAACTCTTAGACACTGTTGATGGGAATGTAAATTAGTACAGCCATTATGGAAAACAGTATAGTGGTTTAAAATATATATTAAAACTAGAACTGCCATGCAATCCAACAATCCCGCTACTGGGTATGTATAAAGGAAAGGAATCAGTATATCAAAGGGATACCTGCACCCCCATGTTTAATGCATCACTATTCACAATAGCTAAGATATGGAATCAATCAAAATGTCCATTAACAGATGAGTAATTAAAGAAAATGTGGTATATATACACAGTGGAATACTATTCAGCCATATAAAGAATGAAATTCTGTCATTTGTAGCAACGTGGATGAGCCTGGAGGACATCATGTTAAACGAAATAAGTCAGGCACAGAAAGATAAATAATGCATGTTCTTACGTATATGTAGAAGCTAAAAAAAAAAGTTTAAGCTCGTGAAAGTAGAGAACAGAATTGTGGCTATTAGAGGCTGGGAAGGGTGGGGGAAGGAGAGGATAGGGAGAGGCTGGTTAACAGACTCAAAATCATAGCTTCCGGCGGCACTATAGGTTAAATGTGATTAACTACAATTTATTGTATATTTTTCAAAAACCTAGAGGAGAGGATTTTGAATGTTCACAACACAAATTATGCATGTTTGAAATGATGGATATGCTAATTACCCTGATTTTATCATTATACATTATATATGCATATTAAAATATCACTCTGTATTACTCCTAAATATGTACAATTATTACACATCAACTAAAAATAAAAGGAAAAATAGGTAAATAATATATAAAAGATACAGTAAAAATACAGTATTATAATCTTATGGGACCACTATCATATATGTATGGGGTCCCTGGCTAATCAAAACAGCATTGCATACGACTGTATCTCTCTAATTTTAAAAATTATTGTTTGTTCCATCTGGGCATGGAGCTGTGTCTGTTTTATCCACTGACTGTTGTATCCTCAGCCTCTAGCACAGTGTCTGACAGAAAATGTTTCTGTATGACTAAAGGGAGGAAGGAATAGATGGCAGGGAAGATTGAATTCATTAGTATATTCAATTAATATTTACTGTTTGCCTTTGATATGCAGGCACTCTCATAGGCATTAGGAAGATGTAAGTGAACAAAACAGATTAATCTCCCATCTGCACAATTTAATTTTTGTGTGGATTAAGTAGTTTCAAGAACCTATAAGTAGTTTATACAGAAGGAGAATGAAGAACAAGAATCAGATGTCTACTAGAGCAACACATCTTTAAAGAAGTAAACAGCTTCCAAATATCTCAGAGCAACCAGACCAACATGAAGTACATTGAAGTTGAGATAAAATAGAGATTTCATTTATTTGTTCTAAAATTACCTTGAATATGAAGTTAAAACTCTTCATGTGTTATAGGCTGGTGAAAAGCTTAGACAAATTACTAAAACTTTGGAGACGGCAAGACTCTAAATAGGAACAATATGAGGTACAGCAGCATATGCAGCTCTATGACCACAGAATTTCTGAGAATTTACTCTGATTTCATTGTCAGTGTTTTATTTTGTGATTTCTTTTGATTATACCATGGTATTATTAGTGATATTTTAGTGTTTAATATTAGAACTACTTTACCGAAAAATGTGTCCTAAAATACCTTATTTTACCTGAGTTACTATGTTCTTTGAACCTTATTCCACCCAGGTGTCAACATTTTTTTCTCATCACCATGCCTCTTTGATTTTATAATGTAAGTCAGTGAGAAAACAAGATTCATTTAACAGAAAATTGCTTTCCACAATCTTTTCTGGAATCTCTTTTGTCTGTTACCCAGGCAATATCTATATTATTACTTTGTCCTCAAAAGCTTTTACCAATTTGGCAACACAGAATGACTAAATCTTTTCCTTTATCTGGCTTTTCATTAGGAAGGAAACTCCCAAAATTCATTTCTATCAGCGTTATCCTCAATGCCAAATCTTGTATGTCTCAAGTCTATTTATAATAAATACCCTCATTATGACTAAAGTCATCTTCCTTCTCTGCATTACTTCAGTTTCTAATGAAAGCAATGCCCAAGTGATCAAGTGAATGAAGTCCCCCAACTGTAGGAAAATGTTCCCGTCAAATATCTCCTAATTGCCCTCAATGAATCAGCTTTGGGCTCAGCCCTATCTCTGGCACCTTCCCCAGCTTTGTGCTGATAGCCAATAACATGCGCTCCAAGCATGAAGGGGATAAAAATGGTGTGACTCTTAGAAAGCCAGCCATAGAGTGGAGTTAGGGAACTGTTTAGATTCTTGACTTCATGGTTCTGACATGATTGATTTTAACCAATTTGCCTTCAGACACGCTTTGCTATCGTTGCTTCAAACACATAACTTCAGATCCTACAGGGAAACTTGTACTCCTTCAATTGTTTCTGGGCCTTACACATAGGTCCTGTGTTAAGACATCTTGTATTCATCAGCCTTCAGTGGTAACTTTAGGCAAGCAACATAAGCACTTTCTCTGACCATCTGTAAAATTAAGTAGTAACTACAAAGCATCTGACACATTTCTTATAAAAGCATAGTCCAGCCACCCTGGCCTGGCTCACAGCTGTGGAGAACAGCGTGCTTGTGCCTCCTGACGTATGTTTTCTTTTCGGTCCCTCTGCCCCCTGCCTTCCTTACCACCCTCACCCCCCACCCCCAGTATCTTCTCTTTCTCTCTTTAACTAGTTCTCCTCCACCCTCACCCCCCCAGGCCTGACCCTACTCCTCACACCTGCTCTGGCCCCATATAATACAGGATGTTTTAATATACTATGGACAAGGAAGAAAACGGAAATTGAAGTTGCCAGCCATGAACTTTCTTTTCTTTTCTTCTCTTTTAAGTGGAGGAAGAGTAGCGTCAATAGCAAAGAGGCTATTTTCTTAGTGACAGCGGAAAAGTGGTAGGGGGTTAGGGAAAAAACACTTAAGAAATTAGAGCTTCCAGGGGATACGTGGTGTTTGATCTTTTAATGGTGTTGCCGCTGGGCCTGGTATATATTTTATCATGGGAGATGGTGAGAAATCTGAGCTTTGGAGGTGGGAAATGTGTCATTTGATTTGTGTGTGTGTGTTCCTGTGTGTTGTAACACAGAGGACACCATAGAACAAAAGCGGTGGAACTGTTAAAAGATAGAGACATAGAGGCATGTGGATATGGAGTGGATGAGGCACACAGATACGTATTAAATGAGAACCTACTAGTGACGCCCTGAAGAGAGAAGTGAGGTAAACAGGCATAATACTGGAGGGAGGGGCATGATGGATCAGTGAAATGACTTCTACGCTTCAGCCTTCCAGCATGGCACAGGCTGTGAGCAACTCACAGACTATCAACTTATGACTCAACTTCTTGGCATGACTTTGGACAGAGAACTCATGCAATCCCCACCTGTCCCAGGTAGTCCTTGATTTTGTGTATCTGACTTCAACCCTTTTCTATGGGCATTCCCAAGAAATGCTGAACATACTCTTCAGTAGCTCAGCTAACAAATGAGCATTTCTGGTTCTCACCCAGGGCACATCCTGGGAGCTGCTGGTTTTATTTCTGTACTGTCAGCCTTATGGTCTTTCCAGTAGAGTTTATGTATTTATTTGAAGCTTTTAGGGCATTTTGCCCTCACTTAAGCTAATTGGACTATATGTGAAATTGTGTGGGTATAGCGGGGGTAGAATGCCAAAGAACAGGCAAAAAGAAAATGTTCTAAATTCTGGAAATATATTCTAAAAGCTCTCATCTGAAAGTTGGGTAACCAGGAATTTTATCTTTTAACTCTTCCTCCGCCTTTATAGCATTTAACTTTTGTTTGACTTTCACATTCAAAAAGAACAATTTTAATATATTTTTCAAAACTACCAACAGGGCCAGCATAACCATGGAGCTAAAAACAGATGGTTTGGTTTTGCAAAGGAGAAAAAGTGATATCTTTTCCTCACCCATTTGCAAGGTTCATGGTTGAGATCTCTAAAGCAAAAGACAGATTAACCAGAGAAAAGCATACATTTAGTATACATTTTACGTGACACAGGAGCCTTCAGAAATGAAGACCCAAAAAAACAAGGAACCTTGTGTACTTTTATGCTAGGTATGATGAAGTGGACAGCCTTGGGGAAATATGATTGGACAAAGAGGGTATGATCTAATGGTAATAAACTTGGGGGGATTTAGCAAGACCTCTTCACTCATATTCTTCTCTTTGTCCCTGTGTCTTCAGAAAAATGGATGTCTCTTTCTTCTGGGTATAGGAGATACCTCTCGAATGAGAATTTTATGACCTTCTACAAAGAAAGGTCAGAAAAAAATTTTATGGCCTGCTAAGGAGAGTGAGAGAAGGTCAGAGAGAGCCCCCCCCCCCTGCTTCTGCTGTTTACCTAAGGTGCCATATTTTGAGGTAGCATGTCCTGAACTCCATCAGTTGAATGTTTATATTTGAAATTAGAACCTCTCCCAGTCCATGCTGCTAAGTTCACCCCCTTTCCGTATCTCCTCAAGACCCTGGAGAATTTGAACAAAAAAGGGTCCAGTTTCAAAGACACTGAGCACAATAGAAAGTGAAATTGGACTGAAACCAGGGAATCAAATAAAAATCTGGGATCCCTACTCCCAGCATATTCTCTTCAGAAAATTATTCTCTGGGGAAACTGAATAGTCATAGAGAAATGAGCTACAGGCACTAATAGTGGGAGCTGATCCAACATTACATCTGGCTCAACACCCAGTTATGCTATAGTGAGGCTCATTAATTAATAAGACCCACCCATGTCCATAGAAAGTCTAATTAGCCTTTTAGTGGCACATGTTAACAGACTGAAAAATAATCATGGATCACCAAATATTTGAGGAAGTTCTCTTACATGAAAGGGACTAAAATAAAAAATAAACTGATACGTGAATTAAGAGGCAATGCACAGGCTAGGCATGGGACTCAAGCCTATAATTGCAGCTTTGGGAGGCCAAGGTGGGTGGATCACTTGAGCTCAGGGGTTCAAGACCAGACTGGGCAACATGGTGAAACCCATTTCTACAAAAAATTACAAAAATTAGCCAGACAGGCTAGGTGCAGTGGCTCACGCCTGTAATCCCAGCACTTTGGGAGGCCAAGGCGGGTGGATCACGAGGTCAGAAGATCGAGACCATCCTGGCTAACACAGTGAAACCCCGTCTCTACTAAAAATACAAAAAATAAGCTGGGCGTGGTGGCAGGCGCCTGTGGTCCCAGCTACTCGGGAGGCTGAGGCAGGAGAATGGCGTGAACCCAGGAGGCGGAGTTTGCAGTGAGCCAAGATCACGCCACTGCACTCCAACCTGGGTGACAGAGCGACACTCTGTCTCAAAAGAAAAAACAAAAAAACTTAGCCAGACATAGTGGTGCACATCTGTAGTCCCGGCTACTTGGGATGCTGAGGTGGGAGGGTTGCTTGAGCCCAGGAGGTTGAGGCTGTAGTGAGCTGTGATCGCACCACTGCATTCCATCCTGGGTGACAGAGCAAGACCCTGTCTCAAAAAACAAGCAAACAAACAAACCAAAAACAGTAAAAAAGAGGAAATGTACAAGGTCAAAGAAGTCTTCAAATAATTGTGATGTCATCAGAAAGAAAAGATATTTTATCTTTGAAACAAGAACTAGATGCTATAATAAATGGTCATAGATTATTAAGAAAATATAATAGGAAAATAAAGCTGAGAAACTCTTCTAGAAAGTAGAACAAAAGGACAAAACACAGACAATAGTAGAAAAAAGCGAAGGTTATCAGAAGATCATGCCAAGATGTCCAACCTCCGGTGGGTAAGGAATTTCAAAAAGAGAGAACAGAAAAAAGGGAGTAAAAGAGAGAGGGTGCCCAGCACAATTAAGGCATATTCGTACACAATTTCATACCACCAAGAATAAAGAAAAGATTCCTAAAATTTCTGGAGAGGAAAAAACAAAATATGGGTTGCATTAAAAGGATGATCAGGAAAGATCCAAATAATGTTGGACTTCTCAACAGCAACACTAGAAACTAGAACAGTGGTGAGATAAATGCTTTCAAAATTCCATGGAAGTAATTTTCAACTGAGAATTCTTTATTTGGCCAAAGATCAATCAAATGCAAAGGTAAGCTAAAAACATTACCATACACAAAACATCAAAAAGTTTCTCATTCATCCATTCTCAAGATTTCTTGGAGGATATGTTTCACCAGATAAAGGGGTTTTAATCAGGAGAGTAAAAGATGTCCCCATCCAAGGAGCAAGCATTCAGTCCAGAAGCATGCAAAGGGAATCCTCAGAACTGTGGGTCAGGAAAGCTTGGCCTGACAACTGAGTACCTCAGCAAAGCAGCAGGTCTCCAGACAGTCCAGTCAGCAGCGAGACAGGCAGAGGCTCTGAGAGGAATAGCAGCAGGCAAAGAAGTGAAACTAACAAACTTCTGGATGACAGCAGTGTTGGAACAACTAGGAAGAATTAGTGACAATATGTATGTATGAAAACACTCACGCCTGTCATCCCAGCACTTTGGGAGGCTAAGGTGGGCAGATCATGAGGTCAGGAGTTCGAGAGTAGCCTGGCAAACACGGTGAAACCCCGTCTCTACTAAAAAAATACAAAAATTAGTCGGGTGTGGTGGCCCAGGCATGGTGGCACGTGCCAGTAGTCCCATCTACTCAGGAGGCTGAGGCGGGAGAATGGCTTGAACCCAGGAGGCAGAGGTTGCAGTGAGCCAAGATTGCACCATTGCATTCCAGCCTGGGTGACAGAATGAGCCTATATCTCAAAAAAAAAAAAAAAAAAAAAAAACAAAAAACAAAAAGGAATTATTAATCTCAGGAGGAAAAAATGAACAAGAAAGAAAAAAAGATCATTAGTATACCATGTGGGTTATAATATAAGCATTACAGTCAGTATTACAGTTGACCTTGGAAAAGCATGGGTTTGAAATACATGAGTTTGCTTATTTACAGGTTTTTTTCAGTAAATACAGTAGGCCTCTCATATCATCAGGATCTGCAACCAACGGTAGATCGAAATATTGGCAGGATGTGTAACCCAAGGATGACAGAGGGCCAACTTTTTGTGTCTTGATTTCCACAGGGCTGACCGTGGGACTTGAGTGTGTGCTGGTTTTGGTATCTGTTGGGTGGCCCTGGAACCAGTCCCCCATGGACACCAAGGGATGACCATACATTAAGCAAAAATTCTTGCAGAACTGTATTAGCTATGAATGGGAGTACATAGAGAAACATCAGATAGCCAAATCTTTAGCTACCATGATAGAAGGAAACACTAATGATGAAACTTTATTACAAATGGCATCATAAGCTGGAAGCATGAGTATCAGCTAAAAGATGTCAACACATTTGCCTCAAGGGAGCAGACCTCAGAGTAGAGTGGGGGAAGGTTGCCTTTAGCACATTTTAACTTTCAAAACTGTGAATTATGTGCATGTATTATTTCGATGAAATTTTTCTTTTTCAAAATTTAAAAAATAATGTTTGAAAAATGTAGGCTGGGCACAGTGGCTTACGCCTGTAATCCCAGCACTTTGGGAGGCTGAGGCAGGTGGATCATGAGGTCAGAAGATCGAGACCATCCTGGCCAACATGGTGTAACCCCGTCTCTACTAAAATACAAAAAATTAGCCAGGCGTGGTGGCGCATGCCTGTAGTCCCAGCTACCGGGGAGGCTGAGGCAGGGGAAATCGCTTGAACCCAGGAGGCAGAGGTTGCAGTGAGCCAAGATCGCACCACTGCACTCCAGCCTGGACGACAGAGTAAGACTCGCTCTACAAAAAATAAAATAAAATTCATATAAATGATGCAGATTCCTGGCTTCTCCTAGAAAAATTAGACTGCCTGGCCCCCTTGGAGCCATATTCCATCTGACAATATGGCTTGCCCATGTAGCTGAAGCACCTGACGTCCAGCTTGCCATAGTCTCTACCTTGCCTCGTTGCCTCCCTGCAGCTGAGACTCAGGTGTTATTTAGTATTGTGGTTATTCAGTTATCTTACTTGTTGCAGGGTTGAGGAAAAAGGGAAATAATTTTATGCCTACATCAAAAGTAGGACAATCAAAGAGGTTCCAAGAGGGCTTCATGCTTCCCCTGGCTTGCTGTACTAAGGTACCTTCCGGGCTTCTGTGGGATTTAAGTTTTCTGCCTGAAGTTCCTGATGATATAGTACAAGCTTTCCTTAGCTCTGTTATGAGCGCAAAGACCATCCTTCATATGGTCACCTTTTTGTAAGAAGCTTTATAAAACTTTGTCACCCTGCAGCTATTCCTTCTCCAGATTACGGTCTCCAAAGACTCCATTTTTCATTTATGTGATCACACCCATGTTTTCTTGATCTTTGCCACATTTTTCCTCTCTCCACACAGTCAGGGCTTGATCAATGAGGAATGACTACGTGTTGATGACTTCACAGCTCTCACCCATTTTCCTTCAGTTCATGCATACGGGTGTCTTGCCTCCTTTTTAAATAGCGCTATTATCCTGATGGCTAATGCACAGTGGATGGCCTTCTGTAACTCCTGTGTATTTTTCTACCATGGCCGGACACAGTGAGTACATTTCCATCTTGTATTTATGCACTTGGATTCTCTTTTATAAGTGCATTGCCTTCCACTTACTTCCATTAAATTTCATATCCCTTATTCAAAAACAACTTTCCAAATTGGTCAAAGTAGGTTTTAATTTTCCTACTGCTGGAAAATTGAAGGTGCTGGTTACCTCTCTTCAAATTGTTGTAATTACCACACTTTATAATGATACTGTTTTATCATTCAAATCATTGGTTCAGAAATGAAATTATATAGAGTCCATGACCAACCTCTATAGAACACTAGTAAGGGTCCAACTCAAGATGATCATTGATCCACTGAAAATGGGGGCTGTCTTCTTAAAAAAAAAAAAAAAAAAAAAAAAAAAAAAAAAAAAAAAAAAAAAACTTTGAGTAAAATAACCCCTTAAAGTTAGGTAGTTATTTGCTTGACTTAAGTGTAATCTGTAACTTGTTGTTAAGTAAACATGGTTAAGCTAAACTTTATGTGAATACCCAGGCTGTAAAAATGTATACTATTTGGTAGTCTTGGAAATACAAATTCCAAATAATCTGAAATAAGAAGCTACAATACAATGGGAGGCCAGTAGTTAAAAAAATACTACCACAGTAGAAGGAGTGAAGTGGATCAGGATGAATCCTAGGGTACTTTACTTAGAACTCTTTGTACAAACAGCATGAAAGTAATGAGATTAATGAAAAATATTTTTGTCAAATTTAGAAGAATCTAAGAAACAAACTGCAAGCTTTCCATTTCATTTGATGTCCTGGAAAACCTACTGATATGTGTGTTATTTGTCTCTATCTTCTTAATATTTGCTACCTATCCGGTTGTCTGGTGATTTAGGAACAGCTGGGGAGTATTTGTAAACAAAGGAAGCTTTTCAAAAGTGGGCAACGGTAGCCAGAGTTTGCTGGTTGGATCTTCCAGGAAGCAGTAGCTGAGAAATAGGAGTGCAAGAAGAGTTTTATTGAGGGACACTACCTGGGGAAGTTAAAAAAGAGAGGAAGCAGGATTGGGCAGAGAGCCCTCAATCACAGGGCAAATCTGCAAAGTCTTGGTCAGCTCAACAGGAGCTCCAGACCAAAGATCACCTGTTCTAGGAGCTCAACAGTGCACCCACTGTGCTCAGTCATGACTGAGAGCTGCCTCAGAAGAGTGTGGACTCAAGTCAGAAGCTGAGGAGGATCCTAAAGGCAGTAAGTAATAGCTACAGGCTGTGAGCTCTATTTGGATTCCTCACAGCTGAATGCCAAGTTCTTTCTTGAAGGAAAAGTACAAGCAGTATATCTTCATCACTTGTGCTTAGAACATTTTCCTTATTACTGAACAACGATTAGAGATGATCTTGACATTCTCCTCTCTTTATTCTCAATGTTTCAGCAACATGTGAAAAATCCATTCTTCTACACCAAAGTCACACACTCACGTAAGAGATGAAGCTCTCAATACCTGAGGTAATTCCCAAGGGTTGGTGAAGGAGTAAGACAAAGAAGTACAGGACTAGAATGGGTAGGAGAAAGAGCAGATGGGATAGGAAAGAGAATCACTGAACACTGACCTTAACTAAATATGTAAAGGAAGTGGCAGGTAGGTGATCAAAGAATCAGGTAGGCAAGAGTTATCTAAAATATCAGTTTCCCATTCATTGCACAAAATGATGGCATTTGCCCCTTTGGAAATGGTTAGCTCCTAGAACTTTGGAAATAATAAAGTAGGTTGGGAATTTTATTCCTCCAAAATAATGTCTGGTTTTGAAAGACATGCATGCTCTTTAGTTCTCATAATACTGAATCTTGCCTTTGAATTCTGTTGTTTAAGTGATAAACTAAAGCAGTTAGATAAGGGAGATTTTCGTTGTACACTGGAATAGATACAAAATAGTGGAAAGCAAAGGATAATAATAAAAAAAAAGTCTTAGGTGATGCTACAAAGTGACTTGAATTTAGAGAAATCAAATCAACTCAAAGAGGAAAATTCAGGTAAGATAAAAAATATGTATGGAGATAGAGTGTAATCTTAGCACTGATATTGTGTATGTACTGGCTCAGTACTTGCTGCATCAAAGATCATAATGTGTTTATTATATCATTTACCAAATGATAGCCAATTCCTGAACAACTGGCCCCTCCTGCATATCTTTGTGTGCTGTCCTTTGTTAATAACATTGCCTGTACTTGGGGGCAGAAAGATAGAAAAAGATATCTGAAAAGGGTCTACAGGCAATAAGAGAGAAATTGGCAATCTCCTTAGCTTTTCTCTTTTTCACTGTTACATTGGCAGATTGTCTGGGGCATGCAAAATGTATCACAGGTACTACAACTAAATCTTCAATGTAGAACCCAGAAAAAGTGAGAAAAGAGACCCGAACCACCATTTTATATGTAATCTCCCTTGGTGTTTATTTAGCCTGCCTCTCCAAGCTCTCCTGGCATGAGATAGGTCTGCCATGGTCAGATAGTAAGTAGCATCCAATTTGTTGTTTCTTACTTCATCAATAATTTTTTCAAAATAAACAAACTGTGGAAACGAATCTACTTCCTAGCATGATGCAACCATCACTACAAGACAGGGTTTCTTAAACTAAACTTAAAAATTAAGAAAGGAAATATGTGGTTATTAATTATTTATTTGCACTTAAGAACTTCCAGAGATAAGAATCGAAGATATAATTAAACTTCAGAATGAAAGGTAAGGTTTAATTAATGAGTAGATAACACTCAGTTACCTAACATCTTCTTAGTAATAAAATATAATATTAGGAAGGAAATATGTTAGCCAAAAAAAAGGAGATGTATCTTTTTCTTTCTCTCTCTCTCTCTCTCTCTTTTATTTTTAAGAGGAAGCAAAAGGAGGAGAGTGATACTACGTTTCAGCGCATTTAATTTGAATATATCACTTGATAGAGTGCAGACTTGCCTGAGTTCTGTAACCTGCAGTGTAAACACACAATAAACAGGCACCAAAACGTACCCAAGCCAACACCAAGCAGCCAGTGGGTTTTGGCTGACATAAGGCCTCTGATTCGTGGGGTTCATCTGGCTCCCCTTCAGCTCTATCCCAATATATGAATGTTTCTTTAGTTAGATCAGTAGTCTTTATATGCCTCTGTTATACTAGAAAGACCTGGGTTTCTAGAGCAGCTTATAAAGATTGGGGTTTAGGTTAAAAGCACATCACAGGCAAACATGTGTTGAACATTATTCTATGTGTGGAGACTTTGAAGAGCCTCTCAGGTATATGTAGGATTTGGTATTATGAGGAGATGAATTGGATTCAAGGTACTCAATCTTATTGTCAATCTTTTTCAATAAGAAACCGTCTCCTTGGTTTGCACATCTGTGTTTGATAATGTGGGAGAATGTCTTTGATTAGACTTTCAGAGTAATCATTCAAAGGCAACTTTCTCCTCTGCTTTGCTGCATCTCATAAAGTTAGATTTTGTACATTAGTGAGGCACTGATTGCATGAAAATAATATTGGCTTTATGAGAGACTATAATCTTGTTCAAAATATAACTCTCCCCACCATTCTCAAAGTGCTGCTATTTTTGTGTCAGATTCTCCTCCACTGCTGCTTTTATGAGCACTTCCCAAAATAGTATTTTCTTTTTTGTTTCTTCTGCTTTATTGTCCTTTTGTAACTTTTAATCACATTTTTTTGGTACCTTAATAGCCCGAGGGCAAAGTCACAGGTGGCCTTCGCTAAACCATTTTTACTTTCTATAACCCTAATGGCAGTGAAAGAAAAGAGGTCTCTGGGTTGTCCCCCAAAATACTTGTTTATATCTTCCCATGCTATTTTTAATATTTCTAAGGATCAGGATCAAGATCTCTACCTTGTGTTAAAGTTTACATACTACCCATTTTGTTTGGTGTCCGTAATGACTTGTTGATTCTAATTCTAGCATTTAAAAAAGTATATTCTTGACTTTTCTCCTTTTTAATTATTATTAATACTTAATAGTTAATTACTTAGTCCAAGTTATGCTAAAAACTAGTTAGTACTCTTATTAAATTTTACTAATTGCATATCAAAACAATGATAAGAGCAACTTCTAAAAAAGACCTGTCTTCTGTCTTCTTGGTTCAGTCTTCCTGGTTTTCTCTTCAAATTATCTGAAATTCTTTTGATATTTTTTCAGAAGGTGAATATTTTCTGGAATAAAATACAGAGTTGAAGTGAAATCATGGAAACTGCTGTTTGGACAATGGTCATTAAATGTTACCATCTCTCTCACTTTGCTGTCTCCCCACCAATTTATGATGTGAAACTAAATAAATACAGGTACATCTTTGACACCGGTGTTTTTGATAAGACCACTCCTTTGTGGAGTTGTATCAGTGAATAATCTCTTAATCCTAGTTACTTGCATTCTTTTCCTTGTTACCAGTCTAGATAGATTGAGCCTAAGTCGTCTCTTTTGGGCAAGGATGGTGAGTTTTCAGAAAACTGAAAGGATGACCTCACGCTAGGTGCTGGAGGGATTTTGCCAACTGCACCTGGTGCTGAGTGAGTGGTAGCATAAGCAATCTGAACTGGAGTGAAAGGCGAGGAACAAAGCCACAGCAAGGACTTGGGAGATTTCAGGAAACAAGAATCCAGCTTGTTTCCAAATAAGAAGGCCCATGGACAGGGAGCAGCTGGGCACCAGGAGATCCAACACAGGAATCATTGCCTTGGAAACTGGAGGCAGTTATTTCATTTCCAGTGATATTTTCTGGTTCTCTATATGATCTTAACTCTAGAATTGCTAAAGGTAGCTCTGTGAGTAAGGTGGGTTGCTCGCCAATCACCAGATTATTAAAGTAAGTGAAATATAGGGCAGAAACAAGAAAAAAAAAAAAAAAAGTTGGCTTCCAGAGACTTTGCTTAAAGAGTTACATGACAGCTTCTGCGGGATCTGTTTGTATACATAGCATCCCAGTGTCTTTCTGTCAAGCTACCTGCCTCCCAGGTACACACGTATTGCTGAGGAAAGACAACCAAAGCCCACTGTTCCAAAGAAAACCATTCTTTATGGAGTTGTAAGCTCTTTTATAAGGCTGAAATAGATGTGGAGTATTTTAAGATGAATAGTCTTACATCCACTAAATTCTACCCAGTTTGCTCTCATTACACCACAAGAGCCTTGGATTGTCTATGTATATAAAGATGGTATTTGTCATTGAGCTTAGTGCTTTTTGTAGGGTCGGCATAGTATAGGTTTCCCTCATAATGATAACAGAATCTTACATCAAGTGAACACGGAGGAGTGAATATTTAAACCATGTGTGAAGGAGGGCAAAAAACACAGTAGAGCTTTTCTTTTCACTGTACAGTTATGGATTATCTTTGCTGGCTGGATATTTATTTCAGATTTTTGTGGTTTCTCATGTCGTGGATTACAGGGACTCTTGTAAATGGGTTTCATATGGTAGCTGGTGACCTTGAAGGACTCAATTTTTAAGATCATTAACTTCACAGTTCTAAGTCAGATCTACGCCAGTCACAGGATGAAATAATTTCTGTTTAGTTATCTGGGATTTCATTCAGTTGATTAATACCTATAGGAGAACAGACTATTTGCTTTGATTTACATCTATATCACTTTCAATTTAATATTTCATGAGAAATAGAAGGCACAAAATAACCATTTTGGAGCAGATACACAGGCATCAAATGAAGCTCTTTTGATGTGAGGTGTTGGAGATAAACAGGCAGTATGAGGCGTCCATAGCCTTGGGTTTTACTCACCCCTCATGCTTTGCACCTAAAGAGTGCTCATAACTTTGCAGCCATGAGCCATCCCCTTGTCATTTTAAGCCCCTGACTTGTTCCTGGGGCTGCTGATTCATCTGTTTTCGTTGCTGTCGTGAAAACCAGTCTGCATTTCATATAATTCAGAAGTGCCCTATTATATTAGGAAAGAATAACCCCCCACCAGTGGCCACATCATATAGAGAAAAAAATAATGTTTCATCTTTCTGTTTTTCAGAAGTCTCCCCCAAAATGTTTTGAGGCAAGAATCAGAACAGAATCTGCTTACCCTCAAAGCAATAGGTTTTCTCTAAACAATCTAATAAGGATTTGTCTAGACTCACATCCTGTGGGAATTTATCTACAGATGTCTTTAACTCGTTACTGTGTCCAGCCTGTGCCACCACTTGGGAGTAATGTGTTCCACAAATTAACTATAAAGCAAAGAAATGAAGAGGACCAGAAGGAACAAATGCACAGGAAACAGTGAAATATGCTCCTAGACAAGAGCAACATTTGTTACTGTTTATTACCACTTATCCAGAAAGACTTTCTTAAACACATCCCCAGACCTGGACTGGGTAGGGCACCCCTTTTCTCCCCCTTTATAGCACGTTAGTACCGCTCAATGGAACAAATTGTCGTAGAGTATCAAAATATGGTATCTACTTGGCTAATCCCTATGTTTCACTCCTGAGCTTAAAGACTAGGCCTTACTCATCTTCATTCCATCAACGTGAAGCACAATTTCTAAAATATACTGGTATACTCAGTAAACTCCTTAAAAAATGACCTCTGTGTATCTCAGAAACTCTACGTTATTCCTTGGTACATAGAAGGAACCCAATACGTGCTTTGTCAAAGATGTAAATTGAATAAAATAAAATTATTTTAGAGTTGTTCAGAATCTCAGTGATATGATTGAAACCTTTTGTTTCATGGATGACAAGACTGGGCCCTGGAGAGGTGAGGTCATTTGCCTACCATCCTGCAGCTAGAATTAAAACCAAATGCAGTGGTTTGAAGCTCAATATTCTTTTCACTCCAAATTGGTAGCTGCCTGTAATTTGCTGGCATTGGAGAAACAAAAGCATAGTGAAAAATTTACAGTTTTCAAAACATTTTAATAAACACTATCTGACCTCCCTGTTGTGTTATCTCAAGAAGGTTGATAGGGGAGATAGGATTCCTGTTTAGTATATGAGGAAACAGATTCAGAGAAGCTGAGTGGCTTGCCCAGAGTTTAGAACTCAAATCCTTCTTTCTCTTCTCTTCTCTTTCTTTTTGTTTTTTCTTTCTTTTTTTTTTTTTTTTTTGAGACAGGGTCTTGCTCTGTTGCCCAGGCTGGAGTGCAGTAGCAGTGACATGAACATGGCTCACTGCAGCCTCGACCTCCTGGGCTCAAGTGATTCTCCCACCTCAGCGTCCTGAGTAGCTGGGACCACAGGCACATGCCACCATGCCCAGCTAATTTTTTAAAAATCTTTTTAGAGATGGGGTCTTACTGTGTTGCCCAGACTGGTCTAAACTCCTGGGCTCAAGTGATCCTCCCACCTCAGTCTCTCAAAATGTTGGGATTATAAGCATGAGCCACCACAAGCAGCCAAATCCTGATTTCTTGATGAAGATTCCTTCTCTGAGAACTATCTTCTGATGCTGTGAGAATGAACTGATATTTCCAAGGAAGGTGTATTACAAGCAGAGATTACAAACATTGACCATCCAAAAAAATATTAGAACTGGGCAGGGATCTTTCCAGAGCATTCTAAAAATGAAGCTTACAATAGATTTGATTGGTTGTGAAGTTGGAATAGGGAGGGAGGTAAACCACAGGTTATTATAGGATGTTAATCTCCTGGGACAGAATGGGAATAGGTAAGGTGAGAACTTTAAAAAAAAATCAGGGAATTAAGAACATGGTTAAGAAATGATAGATTTATGTGATGGGGGTTCAAAAGAGAGGAGCCATCTTTGACGTAAAATAGGACTTTGTTTGACATTCTTGGGAAGATACTTCTCAGAATGGTGCATCTCACCCTTCCCATTGGCCAAGAGCTTCTCTTGAGTATGGCTGACTTCCTGGACATGCAACCTGTGCGGTTAGAAGGGCCCATATAAGTGCTCACCATTAGATTAATACTTTGTGGTTGCTGTCGGGAAAGGCTTTATCATTTTGTAACAGGCCCAATGTTTTAATTTTTAGCTGGACCTCATGCATGACATACCGGTTCTGGTGAAGCAAATGAGGCTTTGCTATATTTTTCTAATTAAATGGGACTTCTTCCTCCTTTGCAAATGATTATTCCTTCAGGATAAAAAAATTTTGAACCATGATGCATTTGTTTTATAAAATGAATACCAGAGAAGATTGCAAAGGTAGTAACAGAAATGAAAAAATAAGCAAAAATGATAAGGCCAAAATTATTATTTGTCATATCTTTATGATCAAATATCGTTATGATAAATAATCATGTTTTGAGAATTAGGATTTTTGAAAGGATCAATTAAATGGCCTTTTCTGAATCTCTGCATGTTGCTTCAACTGTGTAAGGTAAGTGGTTGATCTTTTCATACTGATAGAATGATTGTGACTGAACAATCATGAGAGCCTGATGTGGGTGAAGATGTTGGTTTTCTTCTAAATAATTTGCATATTATATTAGTCCACTTTTATACTGCTATTAAAAACTGCCCAAGACTGGGGAATTTGTAAAGGAAAGAGGTTTAATTGACTCACAGTTCAGCATGGGCTGGGGAGGCCTCAGGAAACTTACAGCTATGGCAGAAAGCGGAAGGCACGCAAGGCACCTTCTTCACAAGGAGGCAGGAAGGAGAAGTGCCAAGGGAAGGGGGAAGAGCTCCTTATAAAAACCATCAGATCTCTCGAGAACTCACTCACTGTCACAAGCACAGCATGGGGAAACTGCCACCATGATCCAGTTACCTCCACCTGGTCTCTCCCTTGATTCACGGGGATTATGGGGAATATAATTCAAGATGAGATTTGGGTGGGGACATAAAGCCTAACCATATCACATATTTACAGAAATTTCAGAGTCATTGTGAGGTTAGTAAGTCAGTGTGATACTGAGCAAGCCACTGGTGCCCCTTCTTGCCTAATGTCTAAAAATTCCTTTTCCTACTGTTCTTCTTGCTGCACATTGATAAAGGTTTGTGAGACTTCATGTTACTCCTCAGTTCTATCTAGGGATGGTGTAGCCAATAAGTTGAAGAAAATTGAAAAGCCGTTTGTATATTCAGTATTTGTATTTTATATATTTTATAGGATATAGTGGATAATAATAGAGAAAATGTTAAGATTATTTTTATTTTTATTTGTTTACTTATTTGAGACAGAGTCTTGTTCTGTCACCCGGGCTGGAGTGCAGTGGTGTGATCATAGGTCACAGTGACCTCAAACTCTTGACCTCAGGCAATCCTACACCTCAGCCTCCCCTGTAAACCCTAAAAGTGTTGGGGTTTCAGGTGTGAGCCACTGCACCTGGCTGAGATTATTTTTTTTAATTGATTTAGATAGTATCCTTCATTGAGAAGCTCTGCTGAGCATACATATAAAAGAACATCATTCTGGCCAGGCGCGACGGCTCATGCCTGTAATCCCAGCACTTTGGGAGGCCGAGGTGGGCGGATTGCTTGATACCAGGAGGTCAAGACCAGCCTGATCAATATAGTGAAACCCCATCTCTATTAAAAATACAAAAATTAGTCGGGCATGGTAGCAGGTACCTGTAGTCCCAGCTACTTGGGAGGCTAAGGCAGGAGAACCGCTTGAACCCAGGAAGCGGAGGTTGCAGTGAGCTGAGATTGTGCCATTGCACTCCAGCCTGGGCATCACAACAAGACTCTGACTCAAAAAAAAAAAAAGGGAAAACAAAAAGAACATCATTCCAGTAACAACAAATACAAGAAAACCTTTGGGGAAAAGTTTTTCTTCCCCTAGACTCACACTATACCTATTGTGTTTCTTATTTGCATAATAATTGTACGACTGCTTTCCACCTCTGCTCCACTGTCGTGTTTTCTTTCCTAGCCTCTTATAATACTGAATTTGGACCAGTATATGTTTACCTGTTCACTCGTTCATTAATAAAACAAAGTATTGACTGCTTGCTATTAATAAATATTAAGCACAGTGTGTTGTGGGAGGAGAGAGACACATTTTTTCCTACTTAAACATAATTAGCCTTAAATAGTTCCCTAGGAGTTTTGGGTGTGTGTATTCACACTCCTTTGGTGATGCTGAAGCATTTTGAGGACGTGACTAGGTTTTACACACTTTGGATTTGGTGTTGCGCACAGAATAAACTCCATGAAACTTCCTGAATTGAATTATGTTTGGAAACAAGAATAACTTCTTTCTGGCTTAGAGACATTAAGAACCCAAAGAATATGTGTTAGGGAAGAGAAACGGCCGACATGAGTGCATAAGTGTGTTTCGTAAGTGGATGAACTTGCTTAGATGAATGAAACCAGATTATTTTAGCAGGGCCAATAATGCCAGAGAAAAAGAAAGAAAAATGCCAATGGAGAGTAACAAAATCTAAGTACACAAAATGAAAGATTCTGAAGTTTTAGAATGAAAGTTTCAGCTAGGGAAATGGAAGAATACTTGAGAGTTTCATGAGAAAAAAAAAAAATTAACTGATAGATTGTAATTATGCAGACTTCTCTGAAGTCAGAGAAGGGAGAGTATGGGATCTGTAATGGTTATTAGAAGAATGATTAAGAGAAATACTTTAGGGCTTAATGTTTCTCTTTTGCCAAAGATGCTAGAATGTACTCAATAACATTAAAGCAGAAGAAACAGCAATAAAATAAGAAGGCATAGATACAGCGATGTCATTGAAAAAGCACACAGTCATTGAATCTTTGGCTTCGGAGGGATCTCCATAACTATTTGTCAACATTCCCACGCCTGGCTGAACCACTGAATCACCTGGTGAACTGTTGAAAGAGATTCTGACATTCCTCACCTCGTATGGTGAATCTTTCAAAGATGAGAAGGAGGTAAATTTGACATAAGCTGTTCTTAGTCCTTTTTAGTCCCTTAAAATTACCCTATTCTTAATTTTTGTCTCCTGAGTTTCCATAAATTATCTATGTATTCATCCAGCAATTTGAAATTCACTATTTTGCTGTTTTCAGAATGTATACATGCTTTCCTGTCCCATCACCACCACTCTTAAAAATTGAGACCTTAGCCTAGATCTTCTGCATCTCTTGTGTTTTCTAGGATTCCTCAAAGATCCCCACAGAAGTTCTGCAGTCGCATCTGTGAGTTCCTTTAGTGAACTCTGGTAAGATTCATTTGGGACTAGAGACAGAAACTCATAAAGCGGCTAGATGCTCCCTTTTAGTTTTATCACCTCTCTCAGGCTTCAGTTGCTTCTTAATCTGTTGTTTTGTGGCTTAGTGTGAAGATCATTCTCATTGATAGGGAAGATGGCAGCAAACAGAATGCTAACTTTCTGTTCTCTCTTACTGTCATCTGCTAATACTATAATATCTGCCCCAAGGGGCGTGTGAATCATTCCTTGCCTTCACTTGAAACATACGCTAACAATTCCTTTTATTGTCCTCTGCATTTTTCTGAAGCTTGAGCTTATTCTCAGATTTAACCCTTCCTGACACTATTCTTACCCAGTTCTCTCTTGCATTCATTTTAGACTATGTACTTTCCCACCCATCTTTTGAATCCTTCCTGTTTCATCAGCCACGTGCCGTTCTTTACATTCCCACCACCTCTGTGGCATTTTAACTCATCTGTATAGTTTTTAACATTTATCATTGTCAAAATTTTGTTGTTGAATGCTTTGCTTCCCCCTTAAGACATCTTTTTTGTCTTAGACCCTAGTCGTGGGGCTGTATCATTCTTTCCTCCAAACTTGGAGAAATTTGTGCCCTTCTATTTTGGAGAAGTGTGGTCTATGGCACTGCTTGCTTTAAATTTGCAAACATTTTTGGATCCTCCCTAGACCTGTGAGATCAGAATTTTTGAAGGTAGCTCTTGAAAATGTGATAATTAGTAAATTTATAATGTTTGGGAATTACACTGCCCAGCATTTCATTCCCTGACTCTTACAAACACCAAACAATTCTCTCAAGGTTTCCGTCACTTTTACTTTGCTTTTTCGGTCCAGAGTAACAGCTCCTCTCATTAGTCTCTCCAACTTTGGAAAGATTAAATTGTCAGCAAGTTAATAATTCATCTGTTGTTCTGCTTTTAGGACAGTACAACTTTGGAAAATCACTTGAATTTCTCTAGATACTACTATATCTTGTCTCCACAATAATAACATGAAATATATAAGGGAAATATGCATGTACTCTGGCTGGCTAGGTTGCCAATAATCTGTTTTCATTAGAGTCATACCATAAGCTTTCCTTTTTGTTTCCTCTTTCATTTTGGACTGAGTGCAAAAAGTTGGGTGAAGAATAATCCTCAGTTGGTGGCTCTATCGTCATTTGTCTATACAAAACTCTTACCCTGTTTGATTTTCCCCTTTAATCCTTCATCCATACTCCTTTTACCCTCTGCATATAGTGACTTAAGTGTTTTGAATATATCCACAAATAATTAGAGTTATTTTGTGTAGATATATTTAATTCACAGAAATAGTATTGTGCTCTAAATATCATGATTTTCTTTTTTGACTCAGCATTGTTTTTAATACCTATTTCACACAATTTTGTATCCTCTAATCATATTATATAGTATGTATATGGACATCTGCTTAGCTTCTAAGCACCCTGTACTGCACAATGACACTAAGAAACATCCTCATACATACCCGGTAATGGAACTGAAGAAATTTATCTGGCTTGGAATCATGGGAGCCATAGAATAAATGCATTCTGTCCTTACTACTGCCAGAAAAAGAATAATAGATAAAATAGGATAAATGTATTTTTTAAATTTTCTTCAATCTTTCCTGTCTGCATTTCAAATTCATAGTATTGATATCTATTTCTATCACCAATGCACAAGCATTCTCATCTCCCAAGGTCTCCATCAATACTTGGTATTGTCTACATTTCTGATTTTTGTCATTCGAATGCATATAAGTTGTATTTCATTGTGTTTTTACATGAATTTCTCTCATTGCTAATGAGTTTGGACATCGTTTTATATGCTTGTTAATTCTTATAGCATCTCATTCTGTAAATTCTTTATTGATATCATTTGTCCTTTTTGTTGGATTTCTTGTTTTTTCTTTTTCCTTATCAATTTGCAGTCTCATCAAATTTTTCACTGGTGCACCTCATAAAGCAGAGATCTTTGATTTTATAGTAATCAAATACATCATATTATTTTCATTAGAGGTGGTTATACTTTGGGCTTTTAGGATCTTAAGAAATCTTTTTCCACCTCTGTGTCACAAAATATACTTTCCTACATTTCTTTCTACTGAGCTGACAGGCTTACCTTCCACATTTTGGTCTTTAATCCACGCACATCCCACTCTGGTTTATTGTGTAATAGAAGGGTATAGAAAGCTAGCTTTATTTTTTTCTTAATACAGTAAGGAAAATTTTTCCAATACCAATCACAAAACATATTCATTCCCCCGAGGAGTGCAGTGCCCTGGGGTTGGGGCATACCGTGTCATGGCCAGGTGCATGGGCTCTGGGGCCAAACTGCCCAGGTCTGAATCCCAGGTCTGTGACACACTAGCTTTGTGGCAGCTGCTAACTACTGCTTAGCAGTGCTCCAAGTCTCAATGGGCTATTTGGAGGAGGAAATGAGACGTTCCAGACACATGGAAAGCACTGTTTTTGTTATTTATCAAGTTCTTCTACGTATATGGATCTATTGCAGTTCTTTTCTCCACCCGGTCTCATTGGTGCCTTTATTTTTTTTTTCTTGTGTCAGTATCCACGATAGCTCTGCCTTTCTAATATGTCTAATATGCCTTCCTCATTCCTCTTCCCTCCCTTCCTCACTGCCCCAACCCAGGATCACATGCTCCGTTTTGCAGATGAACTAAGTTGACTTCGTCCGTGTTTCTTGAGTTGAACATAATTTGGAGGAATGGTATAAAGATAAGAAAAAAAAACTTGGAGGAAACTAATGCATAAAGCAAATGGGCAACGCAACTTATTAATTTACAATGAGACAAACAACTGCCAAGCAGACTCAGGTACTAGGTTTTTGTATCTGCACATTCGTCTCTGCAGGAGAGTATATTTGGAAAGCCATTTATTTTAGGGTCAGGAGCTCATGGAACCAGAGGAGATGGTAGATGGAAAATCTAATGTCATCATGCCATACCTCTGGAATCACCCCATAGTGGACATAAATTTACCTTCCAAACAAGGCAAAAACTGTACTGTCACCCAGATCCCTCTACTCTTCCGGATGGTGCTGAGGACACACTGACGAATTCTTCTTGCCTAATCCTCTCTCTAACCCCACACTTGCATAGCTCTCAGCAGAATACCTCATTTCTAACACATTCTCTATTCAGATTTATCAGCACCATTGCCTAAGCCTAAACCATCTTCCTACATTCTAGCCACACCTTGATTCATTTTCTAGAACCAGGGTTTTATCCTGCCCCTTAAGGTAACATCTTTAGGTAACTATTCTCATTCAGTGTTGGTAGGTTTTACTCATTTAACCAGGAGGACAACAATTTTCCCAAGTTTAGGAAGCAACTTCCATTTTCTTTTCTCAATGCATACCGCTTGGCCACATAGGATCAGTTTTACACTTTTATCTGGCTATATTTTACTCTCCTCTTTAAAATCCTCTCTGACCAACAAGCTCCTCCCAAACACATTTTTTCCTGGTTCCCTTTATTTGCCTCTACCCCACTCATCTTCTCCACCCCCAGGCATGGAGCCAATCTTCTTATATCTTAAATTAGTCCCTATTTTTTTTTTGGCTCCTTCAGTGTCTCAGAGTTGGAAAGACAAAGAGTTGTAATCTTTAGAGTAATATTTTTTTTAGATTCAAAGAGCTAGACCTCTTTCTGAACCTATTCAAACCCATTTGCTATAGGTAACCATCTAACCTATGGCCCTGGGCTTGTTTGCAGCATCAAAATTTATTCCCAAAGATTCTTGCTAAAAGAAGCTGGCGACAATGAAAAGTAGTCACTGCTGATTCAGATATTTTATATCAATTGTTTTTCTGACTTGACATAGAAAATTGAGTCACAGCATTAAATATAGGTATTATTATACAATTAATGTCAGAGCAAAATAATGGCCTGCTTTATTTTGATTTTCATGTTTCCATTGTACTTATAGCTATTTATTTCTGTTGTTCAATCATAACTTACTTTGACTTCATGTTCAATAGGTTCTGCAACAAATTTGTAGATAAATAACATTATATGTCTCATCTCAATCAGTCACACTGCTGTAATTCAGGTAAACAGACAGTAATGAAGTAGGGAGGGCAAAGAATGTGTGTTCTGTTCCTTGGAGAACATCTTGAGAGGCACACATCATAAATGAAAATGCCCCCAGCTCCCTTTGGTTATTTCTCTGAACCATCTGAATTTGGAAACGTGTAATCTCCTAGGTAGTCTAACAGATATAACCAGGGCCTATAATCTTAATCACTTCAGTACCTTCCACGTACATACTTGCTTTCCACTTGTCAAAGCAGTCACCTTCATTAGCTTGTACTACTAGTTTATGTGCCATAAATTCTGTGAGATTGGTAAGAATGAATTATTATTGCATTTTGGCAATGAGAAAATGGAGGGCAGAGGCAGGTTAATGGCCTGCCTAAGGTTACAGGGTGCTGAAATTAGAAGCCGGCCCGCCTGACTTCTGCTCTTCCACTGTCCCTCTACATTATATTCCTGGTGATGGAGCTCTTCTCTCAGAAAATGCTGTGATTCCCAAGATGGCAGGATCACATTTATGACAGTGTTAGAAAGGTCTAGAACAACCTTCTGTGTAGATCCATGTGGGAGTAGTCTTCCACCAAGTGCTGTGACTGGGGGGAGTCAGGGAGGCTCTCTACCCCTTGCCAAAGCTGTGGGACTTCAGGTTCCCACAGGGCCGTCTTCCTTGCAGCAGGTCACTGGAGGGTGCTATTAAAATGCTGTGTTCTTTGCGAAATAAAGCACAGGAAGCCATCAGCAACAGCTAACAACATAACTCTCATTATGCTGTAGCCCTGATGGGGCCCCAGAGACGAAGAACCAGGGAGAATCGAACAGAAGTCAAAGTATCACAGAACTTCCAAAACTGAGAACTGTCCCCAGAAGAGCAACCACCCCTTTTGGGATGCCTGAATAGGAAGCCCAAGGCCGCAGGAGGGTGAACAGTGGAGAGGAGAGGGGCCTCACCCACCAAATGCACAGGTTTTCCAACACTGGTCCCTTTATGCACTAGAATCTACCAAATAGAGTAAGATAAAGGTCAACAAATTGACCAAGACATATGAAGCATTTAGTATAGTGCCCAGCACACAGTAAATCCTCAGTAAATGTGAGTTATAAATATCTGCTTGCAAGTCAGAAAGCAAGGCAAAGGGGTATAATTGACCAAGACCAGACATAGAAATTAGAACTCACCCTTGGGAAAACACACAGGGAAAAACGGAGGAGTAACACGTGCCTCTTTTGGGGCCCCTTTTTTTTTTTTTTTTTTTTTTTTTTTTTTTGATATGGAGTCTCACTCTGTTGCCCAGGTTGGAATGCAGGAGCATGATCTCAGCTCACTGCAACCTCCCCCTCCCAGGTTCAAGCAATTCTTCTGCCTTGGCATCCTAAGTAACCGGGTTCACAGGCATGTGCCACAACGCCTGGCCTTTTTTTTTTTTTTTTTTTTTTTTTTTTTATTTCGCCATGTTGGCCAGGCTGGACTTGAACTTCTGACCTCAAGTGATCCACCTGCCTCAGCCTCCCAGAGTGCTAGGGTTACAGGCATGAACCACCACGCCTGGTCTCTGGAGCCTCTTTTCCTCCCCTCTCCCATGTGTAGTGAACACAGCAAAGGCACCCTGAGAAGCCTGGCGGTCAGAGGACTGGCCCAGCAAATGCATCTGTCAGTTCTAAAATGAAGTTGGAATAAGGAATTCCTAGAGATCCCCAAGTAATCAACCATGCCAGAGTCACAGGGTAAAGAAGTGTATTTTGCGTTTAACTATTGACTTTATTCCAAGAGTGAAAACACTTAGACGTGTTCAAAGCTAAATAAACTTGGAACAGAGCTTCAAATCTCTGAAGTCCCATAGGTTAGTGACTTCCTGTATGCACTTCCTAGAGAATCACTCATTTTCAGATTCTCCTCCTCTTTTTTGTTAGTCATGACGTAAATAAGAGACCTGGCATTCCCTAGTGTAGTGTTTCCTTTGTCCCCTATTGTTCAAACCTAGAAATTAGATCTGAGTCCTCCTTGTTACAGGTGACAGACAGCATTTGTTTTGCATTTTGATGCAGCCACATTCTCAGGTTCCAGCCTGCCAAGCAAGGTTGGCCTGGGCTGGTAATCTCCCAGGCTTTAATCCTCTCCGTCTTTTATTTGTGTGGAAGCTCAAGGCATTAGTCCTCTCAAAAATCTCAAAGACTCATTTTGTTCACAACTCTTGAATATCGTATTACAAGGCAGGGTGTGATTTTTATTGAGAGTTGGAGCATGCTTAAATGAAGTGTGTGGATGCCTCAAGAGGGGCCACAAATTCCCACAACACTTAACATGGGTTCTGGTAACAAAGACACTTAACAGCTGGGTAAGAATGTCAAGTGGCAGTAACTACAATAATGGAGGCCTACTATTAGTTTAATTACAATACCTACTCACATGTAATAATTTCTCAGGAAGCATGGAAGGTTGCTCACTCTACTGGTAGTTTTTAAGTCTTTTTTACCCCAAGGCCTCTCTTAGAAAATCTGCTGTACAGCTGGGTGCGGTGGCTCACGCCTGTAATCCCAGCACATTGAGAGACCGAGGCGGGTGGATCACAAGGTCAGGAGTTCAAGACCAGTCTGGCCAAAACAGTGAAACCCCATCTCTACTAAAAATACAAAAATTAGCTGGGCATGGTGGCAGGCACCTGTAATCCCAGCTACTCGGGAGGCTGAGGCAGGAGAATGGTTTGAAAGAGGCAGAGGTTGCAGTGAGCTGAGATAGCTCCATTGCACTCCAGCCTGGGAGACAAGAGTGAAACTCCATGTCAAAAAAAATATATATATACAAAAAGTTAGCTGGGCGCGGTGGCAGATACCTGTAATCTTAGCTACTTGAGAGGCTGAGGCAAAGAATTGCTTAAACCCAGGAGGTGGATGTTTCAGTGAGCCGAGATCGCCCAAGATCATGCCACTGCACTCCAGCCTGGGCAACAGAGCAAGACTCCATCTCAAAAAAAAAAAAAAAAAAAAAGAAAGAAAAGAAAATCTGCTGTAGCCTGGCAGGTCATGATGTTCTTTCTGCCACAAACCACACAGCATTGAATCCGTTTGCAGACACAGTCACTGCTGTCTTCCTTTTCTTTCTGCCCTCCAAGTGTCACATCACGGCCATATCCACCCAACCTTTCTTTTTTTTTTTTTTTTCCTCTAATCTACAGGAAAGGGAAAACATCAAGATTATTTACAAAAAAAAAAAAAAAGCTTATCTTAATAATAGTTTGCTTCCGTTAAATGTATCTTCTTTGGGGACTTAATCTTTGTGCCCAGGCATGTTGGAGACAACAGCTGGCATTTATCTTTGTGGAAGGAAAGGCATTCCAAGCATAGCGTGTTGGGACTGAAGTCATTTCTTTCTTTCCTTTTATTATTCACACTGATGAATTTAAGATAGGCTTCAGATGAATAAATTAATAAACTCTGTTGAAGAAAAATGACACCTGGCTATATCGCCACACCTGTGAGTCACTCGGTGCTAATTCAGTAGTGTTGGAAACAGGATCTTTCCAATTATTTTGGAGAAAGGTATAGGTTACATGACCACATAGAGCAGTCAGCTCTTATACCCTGTTGAAGATAATCAGTGACAAAATCAGCCAAAGCAAAAGATTATCTATCCATTTATCCTATCTACCCACCCACCCATCCATCCTCCCAGTCATCCATCCATTCATCCATCCGTCCGTTATCCATATTTATGTTGACTAGAGCTCTGTGGATTACTTTAAACCAATGTTTTTCTTTCCTAATTGTATTCAACGTAGGAAACATTAAAATTAGTTTTACATTCCATAAGCACCCCATACACTGATGGAAAATGTAGATAGCCCATAGCGCTTTGTTTGAAGGAGTTCGAATTTTAAATGTCTCCTGAATAACCTCAATAGACTAATAATCAAGTGTTGACTCAACTCTCAAATTTGCCGTGCAGCGCTTACATGGACAGAGGTGAAGAATTTCCTACTTATATTCGATGACAACCTAATGTTTTGTTCTCTCAGTGGTTATTACAGCAGCTTATATTTATGAAGTGTCTTTTTCTGACGAGTTTAAAAGATTCTGTAATTCACTGCATTTTACATGTGGAGACCCAGAGGAATAGAAATGTCACATTGTGACTGAGGGACAGAGCTGATGCCAGAACACAGCTCTCTTAACTTGCAGGGTATTGCTTTATCTTATCATGCTGCCTGTCAGCATACAGATGACACTCAAGTCTGTCTCCTCTCAATCCTAAATTCACACTTTCTTTTTCTTTGACTGTGACTGAACCTCAGTGGACAGAGCAGCCAAGATATCAGGCACTCAGGCACCAAGCATTTGAATTCTGCAACCTTTGAAGTTGTATCTCTGCACCTGGGGGCATTTTAGGTGGCCTCCAGGCCATATGCCTTCCCACTAATAACTGGTGATGCTGTACTGCCAAAGGTGTCAGCAGCAATAACTGGGCCTAGCTTTTAGTTGCTGCCACAGATCTCCTAAGGGAGCGGAAGCTGAATCATCACACTTAGGTCTGGGAAGTTGTAAAACAAAACCCGTGCTGTACAGCCCCCAGTATTTTTGTCTACCAAGGAGTCTGAACTCTTTTAAAGTTTCTCCTTGGTAAAAGCAGTGGCTTCTAGAAAGACAACCTCCACTCTAAAATTTCTACTGATACCTTCAAATAATGTCTTGCATCTTCATGAATGGTTGGAGCTGTGTTAAAACTTGTAAAATTTGAAGACATTTCAAAAGAATGCAATGAGGATGATTGAATGATTTGTAAATTAATCATTTAGGACATGCAATCTCCAAAATTGAAGATTCCAGCCTTATTTAGTCCAGAGAAGAGAAAGCTAAGAAGAAATACAATGAACCATTGTTAGTGTTGTTTATATGAAGAGTCATTGCTATAAAGGGTGGTGATCAGATGGTCTCCATCCTCCTCTAAGTGAGGGAAAGGGAGTGGAAGGAAATAGGTTTAAACTAAAGCATTCAGGATTTAAGTTAGATAAAAGAAAGAATTTCCTGACAGTAAGATTCTTAAACCCTGGAATGGTTATCAAAAGAAGTTTTGGAATCTGCTTATCTAGAGACCTTAAAAAACACTATAGATTCCCATCTGTCTAAGATGGTTTAGAACAGCCCTGAAAGGTTCTCAGAGGATTAGATTATCTTTTAAGATTCTTTCCAGCCCTATGATAAACAAGAAGATTGGGAGTATTAGTAAATGGCCAATCAGTAAACATCACAGGGGCCAAAACCACCTTAGCCTCCAGATAACCAGTCTCATAATCGCCAGCGTAAGTGGGCTCGTTCTAAGATTTGCCAAGAAGATTTGTAAGAAACCCAGAGTTTCTCCCAGTTTGTTGTCCTGCTGTTTATTTTTATGGGGTGCCTCTTCTGTGTTTGAGTTTATGTGGTTAAGTTTCTGTGTTTGAGTTTATGTGGTTAAGCCTACTCATCCTTTCCCCCTTTACTCCTTTTATTCTTTGAATACCCAACTCTTAACAATTCCATTGTTTTAGTTTTATGAGATGATTTATAAGTAAATAAGGATGGTCGCTATGGTATTTATTTACACAAGCAAAAATGGGGAAGCAACCTAAATGTTCAACACTCTGGGATTTGCCACAATAAGGGTGATATGTCTGTGTGATGAAATGTAGCAGAGCTATTAAAATTCAAAAGTTTGAAGAACATTTAATTACCTGAAGAAATGCTTTACATGGGGGACAAAATAGCATACAATACTATATCCATGGCATGATTCCAATGATGGATTTTTTGTTTTTGTTTTTGTTTTTGTTTTTTTTTGGCGGAGTCTCGCTCTGTCGCCGGGGCTGGAGTGCAGTGGCCGGATCTCAGCTCACTGCAAGCTCCGCCTCCCGGGTTCACGCCATTCTCCTGCCTCAGCCTCCTGAGTAGCTGGGAGTACAGGCGCCCGCCACCTCGCCCGGCTTGTTTTTTTTTTTGTATTTTTTAGTAGAGACGGGGATTCACCTTGTTAGCCAGGATGGTCTCGATCTCCTGACCTCGTGATCCGCCCGTCTCGGCCTCCCAAAGTGCTGGGATTACAGACTTGAGCCACCGCGCCCGGCCCCAATGGTGGATGTTTAAGAAAATAAAACTACAGGAACAGGATATACCAATACTGTGGGAAGTGTGGTGTTAGAATGACAAGGGATTTTGTATTTTCACTTGAACACTTTTTGAGTCTTAGTTGTTTGTAGTATATATGAATATCTCATATTATCAGGTTTAAAAAGTTGTAAAATAGGCCAGGTTTGGTGGCTCACACCTCTCATCCCAGCACTTTGGGAGACCAAGGCAGGTGGATCACTTGAGGCCAGGAGTTCAAGAGCAGCCTGGCCAAGATGGTGAAACCTCGTCTCTATTAAAAATACAAAAATTAGCCGTGCATGGTGGTGCACACCTGTAATCCCAGCTACTTGGGAGACTGAGGCACAAGAATCGCTTGAACCCAGGAGGCAGAGTTTGCAGTGAGCTGAGATCAGGCCACTGCACTCCAGCCTGAGCAAACAGAGCAAGACTCCATTTTTTTTTTTTTTTTAAGTTGTAAAATAAAAAATTCAAATAAAAAATAGACAGTCACCTATTGGCAGGTGCAAAACTAACATTATCATTGTGGTATGATACCTTTAATTACGTCTCTAATATTTCTAAAGTGTTTTTGGAACATGAGACTGGTAGACGTGTCATGTCCTCAGGCACTGTGTCTACCTTGTAACACAAATTATCTACCTGTTCTCAATTCAGGGGAGCTTGGGGAAAAAAAAAAAAAATCCCATAACATTGAAGAGCTCTCGTAACTCTTCTCTATGACTTGTCTTCCTCCTGACTCAGGGAATGAATCAAAAGTTAGTGTGCTTCATAACCTGTACTTCAGCTCTTTCTCCTGGCAAAACACTCTAAAATGTAAGTTCCTGTGTTGTTAAGTTTGATGGGACCCTGTTGCATATTTCAAATATAGATGCAGCTTTACCTACTGAACACTTGCCCTCTTTTCTGTGGCTGCAAGAGAATTGGGTGGCTTAAAGTCAGTATTAAAAGACTGTGCAACTATCTACTCTCAAGATTGTGTGAAATACTTTAGTAGTAGCCTGCACAGCCTATGTTGAAATTTATCATGGACGAATTGTGAGTGAGGATTTTACTCAACACTCAGTTCTGCCATTACCAATGCCTACCCTCTAGCCTCCAGTCACCACCCTTATTCTCCTAATTCAGACATTTACTTTCTCTCCCTAGCATCATGGGCTCCTGACTGGTCTTCCTCCGCCCAGCGTCTTTCTCCCGTGTCCCATCTTCCGGTGACAGCCAGCATGATCTGTCTCACAGGCTGGCACACAGCTCACCTCCACATGTAGAATGAGATGCAAATTCTTTAGACAGCCTGTGGCCCCTTCATGTTCTGATTCCTGTCTGCATGGCCCACCACATCTTCAACTTGTTCTCCACTTGTAAATTCTGCTTCTTCAGTCTGGAACTATCCTGTAAACATAGAGTTGAAGAAAAATTTCTTCCCATTTTTCAAGACCCAGGTCAAGTCCTCCACTCTATCCTGTGAAGGCTTCTTCAGCTTACCTCAATGCTTTAACCTCCCCACATTACAGACAATCACAATGTAATTACTTGTTTGTATGACGTTTTCCAAGTGGGACAAGGAGCTGTTTAAGGGCTTCACTTCTACCTTCTTACTTCCCATACAAAGTATGCAGTGCATCAGCTGAGAAGTAGAATGGTTTTGTTGAATAGATATGTTAACTTATTAATAAAATAGAAATTATATGGTTTTAAAATAAACAAGCAATAATTGAGCTCTAGTCGTTAGCTTGCAGCAAGTCAGACGATGGACCTGACTCCTCTTGGCTCATGGCTTCTCCTAGAGACTTTGTCCCCAGAGCCCCTCCCTGCTGGACTGCTCCCAAGAACATCTTTTCCTCACTTCCCCAAGGACGTGCCTTCAGAGTGACCTAGAGACCCTTGCAAACAAGGGAGGGGCCCAGAGGGAGAAAAAGGCAGGGGACACTTCGTCATTTTCCACTTTGCTTTCTAGTTGTCTTAATGATGTAGCGAAAATAGTAATATGTTGTTTTCTAGAAGAACAACTCCCTAACTAGCCAATTTTTTAAGTGGAGGTCATCATAAGGCAACGAAGTTTTTTATTTCACCAAGTAAAAACATAAATGAAACCCCTCATCTGCTAGAACCATTGTTTCATTAAAAAAAAAAAAAAGCATATTTAAGTATTAACAGAATAGGAAGGTTGTAATTGCAGAATGTAGGAGAATCATTTCAAATAAACAAATGCAGTGAGAATCATTTCAAATAAACAAAAGTGTGGTGGCTCACACTTTGTATGAAGTGAAGTTTTACCTGTTTTTCCCACAGCATTGTGCCCGTATTCTGGACCAGTGCAGAATAACATGCAATGTGTACCTCTCGAGGAAGGCAGGGATGGCCTGCCAGCAGCAGGCCCAGGAAAGGGCAGGAGTATCTCCCGGCTGCTCATAACTGACCTTATGGAACTACCAATTGTCAGGAGAAAAACACAGTGCATCCTGTCCTCTTCCTGACGTTTCTACTGCTAAGAATTGCTCTTGGATGGAGTAGAGGGGAACCTATGTCTTGAAAGTTGAATCCAAGCTGTTATTTTAAGAATTTCTGAAAGTATCAACAGATAACAGTAGCACTTTTAACTTGGAGAAAAGGAGCACTTTAAGTGCATTCTGATCTTGGTTACTTACTGAAATCCGTTGATGGTGGGGTGGGTGGTAGGGTGATGTTTGCCTTGGCATGACAGCTGTCAACTGTCTGTGTCTAGTTTGTCATTTGTTGCTTTTGGCTTGTGGGTGGTCCGCAGTCCATATTTCTTGTGTATGTCATTGCAATCACAAGTACCTCTGGGGAGCAGCTGTGAGCACCTTGGTATTGCTGAAGTCTGAGCCACCACCTTTTGTGGCATTGCTCGGTTTCTGTTGGTACCATTTCCCACCAATATCAAGTGCTTGACATCCTTAGTCATAGACCAATGTTTGGGTGATTTTAATTTTCATAACTGAAAATCATCTCAGAAAAGTGGGAATTTTTCCCATGACTCTATTGGCTAAGTTTTGTTGTTTTGAGAAAAATGGATATTCACTTTTAATATCTCTAACATGGAGCCATTTAAAAAATATCAGTGAAGTTACAGATTGCTTAGCCTTCAGCCTGACATTGAGAATCTTAACCCATCTATATAGGAAAGTCATATAAATAACCACACACAATGAAACTCGTTCTGTATGGGGCCTACTTTCTGTGGCAGTGGAATTTACTAAACGTGGCAGGTGGACACATTCTTCTAAGTTTTGAACTATGGTCTGTAGAATCCCAAAGCAACTTGTGACTGTGATACTGTCCTGAATGTTTGTGTTTATTGATTGGCCACTGTGCTGACATGAAACTAGGAAATAGGCACCAGAGGCTAAAGAGTTTTCTGATTTGTGTACCTATCTGTATACTCCAGGATTATCTTCCAGAGAAAATAACCTGTAGTTAGAGCATCAGTATTTGGAGTTTCTTCCTTTGAAGATCCTGGAGATCATATCATTGTCTCAAAAGTTTAAACTTCACTATAACCCAGTCATTTAATTTGGGGAAGGAGAGGGCTTGATTAAGATATAATTCACATGCCATAAAATTCAGCCATTTAAAGTGTACAATCCAGTGGTTTTTAATAGATCCACAGAGTTGTGCAACCATCATTATAATCAACTTCAGGATATTTTATCACCCTAAACAACCACTAATCTACTTCCTATCTCTCTATATTTGTCTATTCTATATATTTAATATAAATAGAATTATGTACTATGAGGTCTTTTGCAACTGGCTTCTTTCACTTAGCATAGCTGTTGTCAGGGTTCATCCATGTTGTGACATGTATCAGTACATGTATCCCTTTTTATTGCCTAATAATATTCTATTGTGTGCATAAATGCCACATTTTATTTATCCATTCATCAGTTGATGGACATTTGGGTGGTTTCCACTTTTTGTCTATTATAAATAATAATGCTGTGAATATTCGTGTACAAATTTTGTATGAGTAGATGCTTTCATTTTCATAGATACATACTTAAAAGAGTGGAATTTCTGGGTATATGGTAACTCTATGTTTAACTTTCTGAAGAACTGCAAGACCATTTGCCAAAGTGACTGCGTGTTTTTACCATCCCACCAGCAGGGTATGAAGGCTATAATTTGTCTACATCCTCACCAACACGTGTTCTTATCTATCCTTGTTATTATAGCAGTCTTAGTAGTTTTGAAGTGGTTTTGAGTGGTATCTCATTGTGATTTTGATTTGCATTTCTCCGGTGACTGTGACTAATGACTTTGAATTTTTTTCTTGTGCTCATTGATAATTAGTATATTTCCTTTGAAGAAATGTCTATCAGTTTCCAGTCATTTAACTTTAGGACCTGTTTTCAAATACGAATAAATCTAAAAGGTAAGTAATTGGACATGACAAATGTAGAGAAAAATGAGGAAAGAATCTGGTTTCTATAAAGTTTCCTCCCTTTTCTAATATTCTTATCTATTAAATGACTGAATATTTATTTTTTATCCACACTGCATAAAATTAAAAACATTTTTAAAAGGCCAGGTGTGGTGGCTCACACTTCTAATACTAGCACTTTTGGAGGCCAAGGCAGAAAAATTACTTGACTCCGGTAGTTTGAAACGAGTCTGGGAAACACAGTGAGACCTCATTTCTACAAAAGGTCCAAAAATCATCCAGCATAGTGCCATGCACCCGTAAGTCCAGCTACTCAGGAGGCTGAGCTGGGAGGATCACTTGAACCTGGCAGATCAAGGCTACAGTGGGTTGTGATTGCACCACTGCACTCCAGCCTGGGCTACAGAGCAAGACCCTATCTAACTAAATGAATGATGAATTATTTTTTTAAATCATTATTTCCTCTGCTTCAAAAACTAAAATTTTAATATTAAAAATGTAGAGACTTGCTTTTATTTCATTCTGAGTGAAATCCTTTGTCAGAGGGACACAGTTGCCATGTGTTATTCAGGGAAAGATGGTCAGTTCTGCTGCTGAGATAATAGTCTAAGATGCAGGACCTGGATGTTTTTCTCAGATTCTCTGATTCTCTAGGGGGAATCAGAAGATGAAAATCAAACCTTAGCCCTGTACATTTCAGAAGCAAGGAAAGGACTGGTGAGAACATCAGTTCTCTCCACTACTCTGATCCTAGGTGTAGTCATTCCACACCTGTTAACCGAGGAACAGAAGGATGCCTTCTAAAACTGTGAACCATTTTATGGAGAAGATACGTCTATTAGAATTTTTCACCACAGCAATGGATTATGGGTTTTTTTTCTGTGTTTCTGTTAGTGCCTCTTCCATGCATTAGATGAGAAGCAAAGGCAAAACTATTAGACTTCAAATAAATTTGGCATAATGATTCAAACTGTTCCAAGTGAAAGGGAAAAAATCAAGAGGAATCAACCAATTAAAGCCCTAGTTGAAGTTTATTAGTAAAATGTAAAGATATATCAAAAATGAATAAAGAGGAAAATCTTAATTCTATGACAATATTTCTTATCCTCAGTTATACTTGATACTTTCATGCTATAGGAAAAGTTAATATCTAGTCCTTAAGTACATTGTTGATTTTTCTTGATCAATAACTGTGATCTTGTTTAAACCCACTTACTATCCAGTAAAGGTTGCCTTCATTCCATGTGACCACAGGGATGGCTTACCCCTGGCTCTGTTTATACAGAATTATGTAGCGAGATTATCATTTCTGCACGCTAAAAAGATGTAGTGTTTCACCATTTCAGATCCTCCTAGCATTAAATTCATCACTGATGTCTGTTTTCGGTGCTCTCTTTTCTTATTCTGTCTTCTATAAACTTTTCATGTTTACTTAGCTTGCCCAGAGGAAAGCACACAATAACCGCCAATAGTGATGATGAGAGTCTTTAGGATTGGGGGAAAGTGCAATGAGAAAGCCAGGAGGCTGAAATAGAGGTTTAGAAGCAAAAGAGAAAGAGGGAAATGTCTAAGCTTTTCTTTTCCCTATTTAAAATTAACCACATTACAGGAAATTTAGGAAAAATGAAAAAAAGATGCTCTCTTCTTCATAATCCCATATAATACAACCACTTTAATTTTTTTTTCTTTTCTTTTTTTTTTTTTTTTTTTTTTTTTGAGATGGAATCTTTCTCGGTAGCCCAGGCTGGAATTCACTGGAGCAATCTCAGCTTACTGCAGCCTCTGTCTGTCGGGTCCCTGTTCAAGAGATTCTCCTGCCTCCTGAGTAGCTGGGATTACAGATCAGGCCACAATGCCCAGCTACTGTTTGTATTTTTAGTAGAAGCGGGGTTTCACCATGTTGTCCAGGCTGGTCTTGAACCCCTGACCTCATGATCAGCCCGCATCAGCCTCCCAAAGTGCTGGGATTACAGGCATGAGCCCCTGCACCCGGCCCAACTACTTAAATTTTAATATATTTCTTTCAGTCTTTTATTCTATATATATTTTGTCTGGTTTTGTATAAATATTGTTTCCTGTTTTTATGTAGTATGATATTATAGCCAATTTTTTACATTGTTACAGTCTTCCACAAATCCATAATTTTTCATTGCTGCATAATACTCCATCAAGTGGAGACAACAAAATTTAATCAGTAGTCTTTAGTGTGACAGAGTTTGAAAGAACTCTGCCTGGAAATTAAAAAGATAGATTAAGAGTGTAACCATAAAAGGAAACAAGCCAAGAAAATTAAGAGGGAAAGGTTTTAGAGCAGAATTCCTTCCAGTTTTTCAAAGGTTAGACATGCCACCATGCATGAGCACAAAGCACAATGAAGACTGAGTGTATATGATTAAGAGGTGAGTTTCATAATCAAATAATCTAAATTATGTGATACATTTAATGATATGTAAAACTTTAATAGCCCTTTATGGTAATTAGACATAAATAATAAATGTTAACATAGGTAACCCCATAATGTAATTAGGGATGCTTTTACATACCAAACAGGATTCTCAAAGTTCCTCTTTGTTTCCAGCACTGTTCTTATAATTGTTGTCAGTGTCGAGTATTACCCTGACACCTGTCTCATCCAGTGATACTGGAAGATATCCCCCAAAATGAAACTTTTTGTATTTATGTATAAAAATTATTTAACACTCATAAAGTACTGTGAAATACAGTGTAAAGAACACAGAGGTAATTTGGATATATTCCTGATTTCAAGTCACCTCAGAGATGAATACTTCATTTATTCATTTGCCCATTCATTCCTTAAGAGAATAATAGGAACTAAGGCTAAAGGAGGGGGTGAGGGAAAGGTCAGAAAGAGCCCTCTGGGTCAGGGTACATGGCCTGAACTTGATTTCAGAGAAAATAGGGAGCTAGCAGAGACCCTTAAGCAAGGTTTAAACGCACACATTTGTAAACTTTTTAAGGAATGAATATGGGAGAATTGTGGAAAATGGACTAGAGTAGAAGAGATTTGTGGCAAGACATTGAGTCAGTAGGAGACTTTTGGAAAATCCCGGAGAACACAAGGGCCTGTCAAAGGCACTGGCAGGAGGATGGAATTGAGAGAGAGAGAGAGAGAATGCCCATGTTTGTAATTTAAGAGATTGTCTCTCTACTGGAACAAGCTGGAAGGGAGGAGAAAGAGGCTTAGAGGAAAAGATAAGTTATGCTTTTACTTGAATTTGAGAAGTCTCTGTACAGATTAGAGGAGAGGTCTTATTTTTAGGTAGTAGACAGAGAAAGGGAGGAACAAGCCCTTTTAAATATTAAGAAGGAAGAGGCGGAAATGAAAGCACACTTGTCCTGCCAGCAATACATTTCAGGAAGTACAGAATGCTAGACAGTGCTCAGCTACAACAAATTGACAAGAATAGGATCCAAAAATGGACACAGGGGTCATCTGTGACCTTAGCCAGAAAAGTTTAAGAAAGTTCATTGAGTTAAAACCCAGACATTAATAACAAGTGTTTACTGACCTTTTTCTATGGGCAGGCACTGCTCCAAGGACTTTACCGTAGATTATCTCATTTAACTTTCCATAAGCCTATGATATGTTTTCTATCATTATTTCCACTTCACAGATGAAAAAACAGATTTGAAGGACTGAGAAACACGAGGCCACCAGATAGATAATAAGAAACAGCTGGGGATCAAAGCAGGCAGAGTCCACAACCCAAGCAGGGCCTCACCACACTGAGTAATGGGTCGGAGGATACGTAGGAGTTGAGGAAACAGTGAAAACAAGTGTCGCCATCCCTTCTAAGATCCCATGGGTTGGACAACAGAGGCTGGCAGAGCAGCTGGCCCATTACCCACCCCTGGGAAGAATGGCAGATCCTTGAGCAGTGATGATGTCTGAGAATGGGGAAAGCCCAAGCAAACCAGTAGTAAAGTGATCTGATGAAATGAGGCATTGGGAGAGGCTGGGGAGGGATGAAGCTTTAGTCTGCTGGTTCCTGTCAAGAAATCTAGAGGTAACGGTGGGGACTTTAAGCAAAATCATGGCTGATGTGTTCAAGTACTGCATGCAGCTGAGAGTGGGGTGCTGTAGGACATGCAGTTTGATAGCAGCATAAAATCCAGAATCACTGCCATCGGAGATGTAAATGAAAGCCATAGAGGAATAAGTAAAATCATTACTGAGCTGTCCCGAGGCAGGAGAAAATAAATTGGAGGTTGTATGTAGGTGGCTACAGCATTATGGGTGAGGTGGAGGGTCTGGGGGAACAGCTATAAATTGATGGGCGTGCTGAAGGAAAGAAAGTACATGGGTAGATGGCTTCAGTGAGAATGGAGAAGAGTTTGTTGCCTTGTTTTGTTTGTTAAAAGGACTGGAAAAACATGCTCTTTAAGTGTAAAACGGAGGCAGGAAATGCTGGAATGGCCTCCAGGCCCAGAGATGATAATGATAGCTACTGTTAATGAGCACTAAAGGATGTATTAGAACTGTTCTACACACTTTATAACAAGTCTGTGAAATCAGAGCCTTGTAAGAGTTAGCTGGGAGAATGCACAGTTCCTGTGTGTAAGGACCACCAGCAAAGCAAGTTTCAGTTAACATAAAAAGTTGGAGGAAAGGATTTAGTGAAAAGAAATGAAATTTTAGTTAGGAGGAAAAGAGTGGGTAGATGTTTTCCTTCTAACAGGAAAAGATCAGTGTTTCCCGTCTTCGCCTGGACGAGGTTTCACCTGGGGTTCATGGTAAAATACAGATTCTGACTCAGAGTTCTGATTCTGGAAATTCTGATTCAAAGTTTGGGTGGGCTTTGAATTCATTTTTTAAATAAGCTCCTCATGATCATAGAAGTTTGGGAAACACCAGTATGGGGTATAATTGCTGGTGTTAGAAACTGGGTCAGCAGAAGAGAATGCCAGAAATGAGGGATGAGAGGGAGGGAAGAGGGAAAGAACCAGCACTCAGATGAGCCTAAAAGGATGGGAGGGAGATCCCCAACCCTATCCTCAAAGATAAGGGGCTCCAAGTCTCTGATCTGGTAGAAGCCCACAAGGGACTGGAGTCCTCACACCCTACCAGCTCCGGTAGCCAAGTGGAGTCTCCTGGCTCACGTCTTTAAAAAGGACAAGAGCACACAGAACATCAGGTCCCTCTAATCAGTTTTGATACCGAGACCAAGTATCACATGGTGTAATCCAATTTTGTTTTGTTTTGTTTTGTTTTGTTTTGGGATGGAGTTTCGCTCTTGTTACCCAGGCTGGAGTGCAATGGTGAGGTCTTAGCTCACTGCAACCTCTGTCTTCTAGGTTCAAGTGATTCTCCTGCCTCAGCCTTCCGAGTAGCTGGGACTGCAGCCACGTGCCACCGTGCCCAGCTAATGTTTGTATTTTTAGTAGAGACAGGGTTTCATCATGTTAGCCAGGCTAGTCTTGAACTCCTGACCTCAGGAGATCCACCTGCCTCAGCCTCCCAAAGTGTTGGGATTACAGGCGTGAGCCACTGTGCCCAGCCGATGTAATCCACTTTTAGGGTTAAAATATGTCCTTCTCTGAATCACCACCTCACCCCACAAAAGCAACTTATACCTGCCTCCAGACACCTAAAATCCTTTGTGGGGGGATCAAGGGTCCACCACCCTCTCACAGTTATAACAGACTTAAAATGCAAAAGCCAGGAAGAGAGGACGCATTGAAATTCCTTCACAGCACAGTGAAGCCATCAGTCAACCAGTGTAAACTCCTGATGTTAGTGCCCTGAACAGGTAGGATGAACAAAGAGATTTGAATCCATTGGAGTTCTGGGTACTGGATACCTGTTGTCAGCCAACTGCCTAAGGGAGACAGAGGTGGAAGGGAAAAAAAGAAGAAGGAGTCAAGTAAGTGTCATTTTTCTTTGTTTTACCTCAGAAGGCCCAAGGCTAGCCTGTTTACATTCAGAATAGAAAAGCCAAAATGAGAGCTGCATACTGAGGTATTCTTACTCTGCCGGAGCTTACCAAGCCACAGCTTCTCAGGAGTGAGTGCAGCTTCTCAGGAGTGCAGCTTCACCATGCTCCCAGAGCTGGAAGTTAGCAGAAAAGAGACATGATTTTTTTTTTTTTTTTTTTTTCATTTTGAGACGGAGTTTCACTCTTGTTGCCCAGGCCGGAGTGCAATGGCACGATCTTGGCTCACCGCAACCTCCGCCTTCCGGGTTCAAGCAATTCACCTGCTTCGGCCTCCCAAGTATTTGGGACTACAGGTGTGCACCACCACACCCAGCTAATTTTTGTATTTTTAGGAGAAACGGCGTTTCACCATGTTGGCCAGGATGGTCTGAATCTCTTGACCTTGTAGTCTGCCCACCTCAGCCTCCCAAAGTGCTGGGATTACAGGTGTGAGCCGCCACACCCAGCCTTTTTTTCTTTTTTTCTTTCTTTTTTAAGGAGAAAAGAACTGTCTCTGGGTACTTCTAAAGCAGCTGCTGATAGGCTCTGAGTAAGTTATCAGTAGGTTCCTTCAAAGTCTTGAATCAGGAAGCCATGAAAAAACTTCTGAGAAAAAATATGGAGGGGAGTTTGAGAGGGCTAAATACTGATTCTCGCAGACTTTAATTGAAAAATTGTAGTGAATTTGAAGCATATGAGCAATGGTTGTTCTCAAAGGCTCCATAATTCAGCTAGTTCACTGCATATTCACTGAACTGCCTCTGGTTTTGCTTCAAAACCCTACCACCACCAAAAATGTTAGAGGCAATCAAATATGAGGTTATAATTTATGGATATTAATATTGACAGGCAGACAGGTCCCTCCTCTCAGAATTTCATGGGATTGGCCTCCGGTGAACCTGGACATTTGAAAAATGTTAAGTGAAATCTGTGTGTGCATGCTGAATCTTTAGGGACAAATCCGAATGTACCCATGTTCCATGATTATGCTGAAGTATAATATTATTATATTTGTTTTTCTGTTGTTGTTAAAAAAGCCATAGACTCTTATATTAACCGGTATATAGGCAAAGAAAAGATATGAGCTATTATTTTATATTATTTTAAAATATAATTTCATAAATGACTTCTGTATTACCCACACTCTTTAGCAAAATTTGGCTAATTCTCTACTTACTATGTGCAATCCTAGTAATTGGCAAAGAAAAAAAGTGGCAGCATCTTATATCTCTGCATTAATTTAAATTAGCAAGTATTACAGTAAGAGCTCTTATTACTTGAATACTGGTTCTTAAAAATATATGTGTGGGGCCAGGTGCAGTGACTCAAGCCTATAATCCCAGCACTTTGGGAGGCCAAAACAGGCAGATCACAAGTTCAGGAGATTGAGACCATCTTGGCTAACACGGTGAAACCCCGTCTTCACAGAAAAAATAAAAAATTAGCCGGGTGTGGTGGCACATGCCTGTAGTCCCAGCTAGTCGGGAAGCTGAGGCAGGAGAATCGCTTGAACCCAGAAGGCGAAGGTTACAGTAAGCCAAGATCACGCCACTGCACTCCAGCCTGGGTGACAGAATGAAATTCTGTCTCAACAAAATTCAACACCCCTTCATGCTAAAGACGCTCAATAAATTCCGTATTGATGGAATGTACCTCAAAATAGTAAGAGCTATTTATGACAAACCCACAGCCAATATCATACTGAATGGGCAAAAACTGGAAAAATTCCCTTTGAAAACTGGCACAAGACAGGGATGCCCTCTCTCACCACTCCTATTCAACATAGTGTTGGAAGTTCTGGCTAGGGCAATCAGGCAAGAGAAAGAAATCAAGGGTATTCAGTTAGGAAAAGAAGAAGTCAAATTGTCCCTGTTTGTAGATGACATGATTGTATATTTAGAAAACCCCATTGTCTCAGCCCAAAATCTCCTTAAGCTGATAAGCAACTTCAGCAAAGTCTCAGGATACAAAATTAATGTGCAAAAATCACAAGCATTCTTATACACCAGTAACAGACAAACAGAGAGCCAAATCATGAATGAACTTCCATTCACAATTGCTTCAAAGAGAATAAAATACCTAGGAATCCAACTTACAAGGGATGTAAAGGACCTCTTCAAGGAGAACTACAAACCACTGCTCAGTGAAATCAAAGAGGACACAAACAAATGGAAGAACATACCATGCTCATGGATAGGAAGAATCAATATCGTGAAAATGGCCATACTGCCCAAGGTTATTTATAGATTCAATGCCATCCCCATCAAGCTACCAATGAGTTTCTTCACAGAATTGGAAAAAACTGCTTTAAAGTTCATATGGAACCAAAAAAGAGCCCGCATTGCCAAAACAATCCTAAGTCAAAAGAACAAAGCTGGAGGCATCACACTACCTGACTTCAAACTATACTACAAGGCTACAGTAACCAAAACAGCATGGTACTGGTACCAAAACAGAGATATAGACCAATGGAACAGAACAGAGTCCTCAGAAATAATACCACACATCTACAGCCATCTGATCTTTGACAAACCTGAGAGAAACAAGAAATGGGGAAAGGATTCCCTATTTAATAAATGGTGCTGGGAAAATTGACTAGCCATAAACAGAAAGCTGAAACTGGATCCTTTCCTTACTCCTTATACGAAAATTAATTCAAGATGGATTAGAGACTTAAATGTTAGACCTAATACCATAAAAACCCTAGAAGAAAACCTAGGTAGTACCATTCAGGACATAGGCATGGGCAAGGACTTCATGTCTAAAACACCAAAAGCAATGGCAGCAAAAGCCAAAATCGACAAATGGGATCTAATTAAACTAAAGAGCTTCTGCACAGCAAAAGAAACTACCATCAGAGTGAACGGGTAACCTACAGAATGGGAGAAAATTTTTGCAATCTACTCATCTGACAAAGGGCTAATATCCAGAATCTACAAAGAACTCAAACAAATTTACAAGAAAAAACAACCCCATCAAAAAGTGGGCAAAGGATATGAACAGACATTTCTCAAAAGAAGACATTCATACAGCCAACAGACACATGAAAAAATGCTCATCATCACTGGCCAGCAGAGAAATGCACATCAAAACCCCAATGAGATACCATCTCACACCAGTTAGAATGGCAATTATTCAAAAGTCAGGAAACAACAGGTGTTGGAGAGGATGTGGAGAAATAGGAACACTTTTACACTGTTGGTGGGATTGTAAACTAGTTCAACCATTACGGAAAACAGTATGGCGATTCCTCAAGGATCTAGAACTAGATGTACCATATGACCCAGCCATCCCATTACTGGGTATATACCCAAAGGATCATAAATCATGCTGCTATAAAGACACATGCACACGTATGTTTATTGCAGCACTATTCACAATAGCAAAGACTTGGAATCAACCCAAATGTCCATCTGTGACAGACTGGATTAAGAAAATGTGGCACATATACACCATGGAATACTATGCAGCCATAAAAAAGGATGAGTTTGTGTCCTTTGTAGGGACATGGATGCAGCTGGAAACCATCATTCTTAGCAAACTCACAAGAACAGAAAACCAAACACCGCATGTTCTCATTCATAGATGGGAACTGAACAATGAGTTCACTTGGACTTGGGAAGGGGAACATCACACACCGGGGCCTATCATGGGGAGGGGGGAGGGGAGAGGGATTGCATTGGGAGTTATACCTGATGTAAATGACGAGTTGATGGGTGCTGACGAGTTGATGGGTGCAGCACACCAACATGGCACAAGTATACATATGTAACAAACTTGCACGTTATGCACATGTACCCTAGAACTTAAAGTATAATAATAATAAAAAAAAAGAAATTCTGTCTCAAAAAAAATATATATATATATAGACATTGCCCATGGTATACAGTACACACAAAATTCACAATTTTTTGTCACAGTGCCATCTGCTATTCATATTTGCGTTTCTTCAATCCTTGCTAATCAAAATCAAGTGTTCCATAGTAGATCTGCGAATTACGTATGTCGTTAAGTAGTAACTTCCTCAAAAGGCTGTGTTCAAAGTAGATAATGCCAAGCTTTGGAAGGTTGGAAGGTACTATATATTTATGGCTTACTCGTATCTACTAATTTGTCTCCTCTAATTTTACCTATTTCTGCTTGTCATCTTTATCACTTCTTTGTACTGTTTGAGAGTAATCCTTCCGGCTGGCACCTATACCAGTCTTCCTGTCTTCATTGCTTATGCTCTAGCTTCACGTCCGTTTCCTTTGAATCTAGTGATTCCCAACCAGTAAAAGTCAATGGGGAGGGGTATGTATTTGTAGATACAGTTAAATTAATAAACCTATGTCTGAAAAGCTCAGGAACATATAGACAATGTATAGATTTCTGTTTGGGGGAGGTCTGCAGTTAATGGGTAGGAAAGGGGAATTAGTACATGGTCTAACGAGAAATTAGAGGGATGCATCAAGCAGAATAGAAATAACTATGCATTTCCTTCTTTAACCTTTCCTAATCATTTCTTACCTTCTCCTTTTCCTTCTTTTTGTTTTAAAACTTTTTAATTCTAGACTACCAGAAATTTGCAAAAAAGTGGTAGTTTTTATATACTTTTTACCCAACTCCCCCTAATGTTAAAATAGTGCCTAACTATGGTACAAGCACCAAAACTAAGAAATTAACATGGTTACAAAACTATTAACTAACCTACAAACCTTGTTTGAATTTCACCAGTTTTTCCATTAATGTCCTTTTCCTGTTTCAGGATCTAATCCAGGATATCACTTTGCATTATTGGTTATATCTCTTTGGTCTCCTATGCTATGTGACAGTTCCTCCTTTTTTCCTTGCTTTCATGACCTTGTTACTTTGGAATGTAGTAGTCAGTTCTTTTGTAAAATGTCCCTCAGTTTGGGTTGTTTAAATCATGATTAGATTGAGGTTATGCATTTTTGACTTGAATACTGCTGAAGTGATATACTCTTCTTAGGAAGTACATGATGTTGATATATCTTATAACTAGTGGTGTTCATCTTGATCATTTCATTAAGCCATCTCTGCTGGGTTTCTTCACTATAAAGTTTTGATTTTTCCCTTTGTAATTAATACATATCTTGGGGAAGATATTTTGAAACTATGCAAATATACTGTTTCTTCTCATACTTTCACCCACACCTTTTAGCATCCGTTAGTGGTTCTTGTCAGTAGCAATCGTTACCATAGTGTTTCAATGGTGATTTCCTGTTGCACTAATTCCTTTTACATTAATTAATTGAAATTCTTCTCTAAGGAAGAGCTATACTTTCTCCCACCACTAATGTCTTTATTCAATTATTTATGTCATTACAGATTCATAGGTATTTATTTTATTCTAAGGGTTATAATCTAGACCTATCATTTATTTTGTTGCTCAGATTATTCGGTATTGGCCACCGGGAGCATTTTCAGGATAACTCCTGTTCCTTTTTAACTTGTCCATACCTTTTGAATAAGTTTCTTATTTTTTGGCACTGTGAAATGCTGTCAGTTTACCTCAATAGGTTCCCCGCCACAGCCCAGGGATCAACCACTTCTCCAAGGAAGGCTGGTTCCTTTATTGTAGAAACCAAGATCTGAGCTCTAGGAGTATTCATTGCTTGAGTATCATTGTTTCTAGACTCTCTCAGGAAACAGAACCTGGAACGTTTACATGCATACATACATACATACATACATAGTTCTAAACTATGTATACACATATCTATATTACTTCCGAATCTGTATGTACATTAAAAAACTGTGAGTTTATACTGATACCTCCAATTCTAATCCAACACAACAGTATTCATTCTAGCCTCTTCCTCCCTTTCTTTATTTGTAACTTCTTTCTCCTACGGTGAGAAAACTGGCTCTGATTATCTGCAATATAATTATTTATTTGTTCAACCCTCATATATTCATAAAGTTTTTTCAGTATTGCTAATCCATACCCTAGTACTAACCAGAGTACAGTATTTATGTACGTTTCTTTTTGCCTTTAGCTTTGTGGTATTTTCTCAAAGTACTATTTTCTAATGATACTTAGCTCTTTTCTTTCTCAAGTCCTTCAGTGTGGTTATGTTAGTTATTTGTAATATCATTAGCTTTACTTGTTACAGTTTGTATTCCTGTTTGGGTTCCCTCCATATCTTGGTTGATTGTACATATGGTGAAATTCACTCTGTTGTATACAGTTCTATGGGTTTTGACAAGTGCAAAGAGTCATGTATCCACAGTCATGATACAGAATAGTTCCATAACCCCAGATCTCCCCCTTATCCCCTCACAGTCACTGATCTGGTTTCCATCTCTGTGGTTTCATCTTCCCTGGTATGTAATGAATGGAACCAGGCAGTATGTAGCCTTTTGGATCTGGCTTCTTTCGTTAGCAAAATGCACTGGGTGTTCATAGGTTGTGGTGTGAGTAGTATACCATCGCATGGATGTTTACTTCCTTCTTCTAACCTAATTTGTGGTTCTTGCCCTTGCGTCTAATATTTATATTTATAAAATTACCCACTGGCTTGATGCTTGTTGGATTGCTCCTTGGGACTCTGAAACTGTGACTTGAAACTGTGTTTTTTATCTCTCCTTAGCACAGTTTACCTCACTTCATCTTATTTACTGTAGTTACTTGCCACAACCATCAATCATTTTAACATTCCAAGGAGGGTTACAGCCAACTCTTAATTATTTTTGGTAAGTTTGACAGAGAGAGAATGGATAATAGAAATCTTCACATAATCCGCAAGCCTTATAATAGCTACTTCTTCTTCCCTCAACTACTTAAGGGTAGCAAAATTGACTCATTTTAAGTTTTATATCCTTTCCCTTCCTTTACTCATCCTCTGGTAGAAGCACTAATGAGTCCTCAGGTGACCATAAAAATGGAAAGACAGAGAAAAAGGGGAAGCACAGGCTGTGGGTAATCTACATAGGAGATAAAAAGCCTCTGAGTCACTGAGAATTGATGACACTCTAGTAAAATAGATCTGAGTAGGTGTCTTTGACTTATTTTTGATTCCTATATAGTGCTTGGTACTTGTTGATTCAATGATGGACTTATGGCCAGTCCTAAAAGTCCACCTAAAATAATATATTCCAACTCAGAAACTGCCAACCTCCTAGCTCTGTTGTCTTTCCTAGCTGTGTCTGTGTGCTCTCCACGGCAAAGCATGAGGTTAATTTGTGGTGCGGGGAGAATCTTAATTGCATTAACGCAGGCATTTGTAACTTAACATCCATGCATAGGTACACATAGTCTTTCGGGAATCTGTGAACTCTTAGAAATTATAAATAGAAATGTATACACATTTCCTGGGAGAGAGAACCATAGTTTCCATCAGAGTTCAAAAGTGTAAAGCAAACAAAATTAAGACCTTTGACCAGCAAGATCATCTATAGCACTCCTCTAATGCTGACATAGTAACCCTGAGAGCCCTCATACTCTGTTTCTTGGAGATCTTCCTTTGGACTCGAGAAACATTTACTATTCACTAGACTATAAATTCCTTAAGAGAAAATATTGAACTTTTTTTTTTTTATCTCCAGCACCTCACATTAGAGCCTGATATTTAATAGGTATTTGAAAAATACTTCCTGAATTAATTTGATATTTTTAGGCTGATAAGATTTCTTAGTCTACTGATATAATAAGAAATGTGATTAGCTTATGTTGTTTGTGAGATACATAATTTAGTTTGCAGGAATCCACAAAGCTTTGTCATATATTAGTTAATTAGCTAATAAATCACCAAATTCAAGTGAGTTTATGCAGTACTTTTTTTCTAGTACTTTTTATACTCACGCCACATGCCTTTCTTTCCTAAATCCCTGTAAAACATAGAAATATATCGTCCCTTCTCTTGCTACCTGATAGAGGAAGAGTTGGACTGATTTTAAAAAGATCAATATGCAGTATGAAATCTTAACAAAAATGTTTTATTTTAGTGTTTTAAACTTTGGTACATAGTCTAAACTGCAAAACTGTGTTATTATTTAGAATGGACATGTTCTAGCTTGGTTAATTTATAAATTCCTATAGAGGACTTTCTGGAAAAACACTGATAATCCATATGTTCAGTATTCTAAAAAACATACGTAGCCTGAGTTTTGGAAGCCTGATATGATTCTGCTTCATCTACCAAGTGCTACCCAATGACTCTCGCCATGCTAATCTCTCTTTTACATCAAATAATGATACCATTGAAAGGTAGCACAGCCCCTTTGTCTGTGTCAGTTCTGTGCCTTCTGATTCAACATTAGCTGAGGCCTAAGCCAGTAGCTACCAGTCAGTGAAAAGCTCAATGAGATATACTTATTTAAGGAAGCTACATTAATTAAAATGCATATATTTGTATATCTAAATATATAGGTATTTCAGTATACCAATATTTTGCAAATTAGCATCCCACAGCCTGAATTTGACCCATGTAGATGTAGACCTTATTTGGAAGCCACAGACTATTAATTTTTTTAAAAATCTGAGCCAATATTCAAAAATCAAGGTATTTCACAAAAGCAAATTTTTAATTTCAAAAATATTTTTAGTAGAAATCACTGGCCTATGTTTAAAACTTTCTCTATAAATTTAAGTTTCATGATAGGCTTTTATATTTTCTAAAAATTTCATTTAGAACTCTAGATCTGCAATTCTGCAATATTGCAAAGTCTGGAATCATGTTTTGTCTTTCTCCTGTGAAAATGTTACTGTTAATCCACATATGGTCAACAAAACTGGCATTGAGCTGTTTTTCTGGGAGAAGTGATGGATTCATGCTGCTCCATCCACATATTCTTGACAAGTGCCCTTTTGACCACTGGCATGTATTGGTAAGACTGTCTGGGGTTGGGAGGAGAGCCTGTGGTTATGGAAAAGATCCAAGTTAACTGGCCTACACCGGGGAGCCAACCCATGACCTTGACCCCATTACCACAGTGTTCTAACCAATTGAGCTAAATAATTGAGTAATTGTTTCTTAGCAATCTGATCAAATCAGATGGCTTATAATAAGACTCTGTCTGTGGACAGGGTGAGGATGTCAGTGAACAGGGAGCTTAGGATAATGGGAAAGTTATCCAGTCCGCAGGTTGGTTGGCATGTTATATTTGGCCAAGTAGTCACTAAATTGGACTTTGTCATTTTGGCTAATTGCGTTTCTGAGCAATGAGAACTTACCAAAAAAAAATGAAACTTTAAGTAGAGTTTTTTTTTTTTTTTTTAAGGATTCAAATTTTTCAGTTCATAATTGACAATATATGTACAAATACTTGGGGCACCGAGCAGGATGGAAAGCACTTTGTGCTGAGTTGAGGGGTTCAGGTCCCTGTTTGATCCCAGTTACTTCGTGTGATAGTGTGATGTTAGGTAGGTCACTTGACTTTCTGAGCTTTGGGAGGGATTAGATAAACATGATCTCACAGATTCCCCTAGCCCTAAGAAACTACCTATTAATTTTTAAACCAATAAAAATATTTTGCAACAAATCTCTTTATAACTAAAAAATGAAAATGGAATATTTTTCACAGAGGTAGATAAGTAAACAATATTTCAAAAGTGTTTATTAAACAAACTTATTTTTGAAATTTATTGGTGCTTGCATAAAGTCAGTCAGTATATAATATACATATTTCACACAGAAATCCAATACATATATAAATACATAGACCATAGTTCTATGTAATACGTGATTGGTTCTTAATGGCATTTTACATTTCAGAACACTTACGAATCCCCTTGAAAATGTTGCCTTCTTAAATAATCATTGTTTTAGATGCCAGACATTAATGAAATTGCTTTGGAATTACTATTAATGAATCTTCTGATTTGGGTCCATTAATATGACCTTTGTAGAACTACCTCTCCTCCAACTTGCTAAGTTAGTTTAGATTAAATAATGTAAGCTCAGGCTTTCCTTAACAAATTGTTCATTTTTCTGGTTCTTCTTTCTTTTCTTTCTTACTAATGCACTCAAATATTACTTTTATAGAACTGAGATAATGGTTGGATTTATTGTTCTTTTATCCAAAGTGATTCTTCCATCACTGGATTGACTGGATTAGTGAGCATGTGGAGCTCAGTAGGATGGGTCCTGGAGAGTGTTCGGGTTGGTGTAAAATGAATGACAACAGCTTAGTCACACTTGAAAAAATATATTGGCTTGAGTTTCCAAATAACCTTCCAAAATGAAAAGCACAAATACTGTGGCTTTCTACAGAATCAAATATGACTGTAAAGTTTGTAAAAAGGATTGGTTTTTGGAAGTCACTTCAATATTAGGTGGTGAAGTTTAGAAATACTAAAAATGGGGAGACCAGAAGCATTAAATCCAAAGCCAAATACAGGTTGCAGATGCTCTGGGCAACGGTTGCCATTCCAGCCATCATCCAAGTGATGCTGCTGGTGTTCCCTGCACCTTCCACAGCCGTTCAGAAACACAGGCTGCCAGTTTTTACGCATTGTGACAGATTATGAGACACCTCTGTCATCTGGATAAACGTGTAGCTGGGCAGAAGTGAAGTTTTCAATATCAGTTCTTTTTGTGATATAATCCAAAATGTATCTCATTTTTAAAAAGAGCCCCAGAGATGAGGAAACACTCTCTGGTAAATTTACTTGATTGAGAGTCACCCACATTTCTTTTAAAGGTATGCTCACCAGAGACCCCATCTGGAATGTTCCACCCAGAGGCTCAGACCTCTGGTTGATTTAATTATGTGCTTCCTAGGATTGTGCATTTAATTACACATACAGAACAATTCCTAGCACCAGTTTCTTTTGTTATTCTGTGAGAATACTGGCAGCCATTTTGAACTGTAGAAGAGTATTCTGCATCTGCAGAAATTACTCATCTGTGGTATTGAAGAAAGGAAAAATTAACCATTGGTACAGGAAAGGGAGGAAGAATAAAATATACTTACATAGCAGAATAGTAGTTTCACAGTCTAGTAGACAAGCAAATAGGAGGCTGATGCTGAGGACAGACTATAAATCAATTTCCGATTTCTTTGGTTAAACTGTAAATCATCACTATGTGCTAAGCTACTATGCATTTCCAGGTGAGAGTATACAATACTTTTGTGATTGTGTGTTATTTGTAATAGCTCTTTCTGAATTACAGGTGATTAGAAAACCCTGTTAGAAATCAAGTTGTTGTTGTTTAATTCTGGATATATTTGCTTTAGTGATATCACGCTGCTGGAGAATGGAATTGTATCTACTTTTATAATACTATATTAAAATCCCATGGGAAATCTATTTCTATGAAAAAAAATGTTGTCTTTTGTTCAGGCTCCTCTGGATAAAGGGGAATTGTTGGTCACAATGGCCCTGAAATGACTGTCCCATCACACTAGGTCAGCTCTTTCCAGATGAGGCACTATGGGTCCTGGAGGGTGCCTACAATATTCATGATGTGGTTCAATGAATAGATAACAGCTATACTTAAAGTAATGAATTACTCCTCATTTTGCAATTGGTAACTCTGTCTTACTCATAGATCCCAAATTTCTAAACTAAGGAAAGAGGGGGCAGTTCTAAACTTTTAAGAAATGAATGGAGATCCTTGCAGGCAACATTAGTTTGACAAATTTCATAGAGACTTGTGACTTGTCAGCCGTAGAAGAGTCAACGTAGTCTTATGTAGAATTTCATTTGAGACATTCAGGATATGCATTTTTTTTCTAAGTTTATTGGTAGTTGAGAATCAGTTCCATTTTATGGCCTACTTTTAAGGTACTTACAGAATAAAAAGAGATATTAGTTAACTTTAAATCTAACATCAAAATATTAAAATCTGATCCCTGCCTTACAAACTAAGTTAGGGCTCATATTTTCCAATTACCTCTTTCTTCAAAAGAACTCTTCTATGAAAGAGTACATACAGATGGAGGTATTATCATTATTATTATTTTATTATTATTTTTTGAGATGAGGTTTCACTCTTGTCACCCAGGCTAGAGTGCAATGACGCTATCTCGGTTCACTGCAACCTCCGCCTCCCAGGCTCAAGCTCTTTCTTCTGCCTCAGCCTCCCAAGTAGCTGGGATTATAGCACATGCCACCATGCCCAGCTAATTTTTGTATTTTTAGTAGAAACAGGGTTTCACCATGTTGGCCAAGCTGGTCTCGAACTCCTGACCTCAGGTGATCCCCCCCGCCTTGGCCTCCCAAAGTGCTGGGATTATAGGCGTGAGCCACCATGCCTGACCTATTATTTAAAATTCTCTTAATGATAGGATGCAATCTAATGTCAAAGATGTGTAGCGTCAAAACTTTAGAGAGCAAAGCAACAACTTCACACATATATTTATTTGATACTTTAGATTAAGGAGGCCATAATTTATGAAATTCTGGAATGAAAGGTCTAAGTATGAGATAGACATCATGTTTTTTATAGAAGACATCTTGCAGATTAATCATCTTTAATGATGGCTTTGGGTTTACATTTCATTCTAGGAATAAATTTGAGTTCTGTTGAATTGAGACATCTCAGAAATTAGCCCCCAACAATTTCCCTTATTCAAAATTGCTTTTACATTTATGGAAAACAAAACAAACTTTTTAAAAACCAAAGTTGAGAGCTTTCACCTTTTAATAACAGTTTCAAACTTAATATAGTTTATTAAGAATTAATATAATAACTCTTTTTTTATTGTTTAAGCCTCTCTTACAAGGTCTACCATGCATTAATTATTTTTCTTCTTTTGTATTTATACAATAAATGCTTGACAAAAAAAAGCTACATAGTTTAAGATTTTTATGGCACAATGGAAAAGTTTCTTACCCCCAGGGGAAAAACAATTCTGAGATGTTCTCATTGTCTTTTCAGGCAAAATTTTATATATTAGAAAGAAGAAGAAGAATATGAAAAAAAAAGCTCTAGTTATACTTTTTGTGACGTGCAGCAGGTTTGGAATATATAGAACATGAAAGAATATTACATGAGCTATAGAGGGTTAATGCTGTGTGTTCTTAATTTTAAATTTCAGATAAATATGATTTCAGCTTTGATCCTACATGGACTAATTCTTTTGTCACTCAACTAATTAATTCAGAATGCTAAAGAAAAGATGCTAATTTGGGCATCAAAGAAGTGATAATTTTTTTTTGTTCAATCAGAGTTATAAAGATAAGTTTTACTCCCATTAGACTGGGTCTGGAGCTCAATCATTTTATTCTTGTTTAGTGCTGATGAATTCCATAGAAAATATGCCCTGTTTCTCTTAACATCTGAAGATAAGATGGAACAGTAGGATTCAGGATTCCTGGTAAAATGGTCCTTTGCAAGGCAATTGTAAAAAAAAAAAAAAAAAAAAAAAAAAAAAAAAAAATTCATTTCTTCATATCATCCATTTGTTCTTCATGCACATAACAAGGCAGACACCATGATCTGTTTGTTCTGATCATGGAATATATACAAATTGCCTGTGTGTCACTTTATGCTGTGGAATGTAAGTTGTATTTGATGTTTTATTTCGAGACTACAGATGAGGCCTCCAGCTCCCACAGAATTTTTAGTTAGCCCTTGTTGGATTTATTTTCTTTGACATTAGTCAGTTTTTCCTTTCTGGGCAATTTGCTGAGATGACCCCATTTGCCTGTGAATGATAACTTCAGAGCTGTTTCCTGTAGGGACCATTTCCTTCTGCAGGATGAATCTGTGGCCATTGTGGAGCAAGCCTGGGCCAACTGGCCATGGGAAGGGCAAGTCAAATGGGCAACCTCCCACAGTTGATAGAAAGTTTAGCAGTGAAGTATGGTTTGGTCTCGAAACACTCTTTCCTTTCCTAGTTTTTGGGTTTCCGGGGCAAAGGAGGTAGAGAAAAGGGAAGGAAAGAGGAAGAAAGGGATGTTGTGGGTGCACAAATGCAAAGGCAGTATCTGGCTGTTGACTGAAGTCTGAATTCCAGTGAAGTGATGTATCTGAGTCAGTGTTGGGGTTTTATGCACAGGCCATCAGTTGTGTCTATTTACTCAACCAGCCTTCAGAACAGCCCGAAGATCCACTTAAAAATAATAATCATAAAATGAAGAAGACATACATTCTACTGCTTTGAAATAAGTAAACATTTAACAAAAGGAAAAGCTTTTTTAACTATTAAGAAAACATAAGAAATGCCAAAAGATCTGTTTCTGTAATGCTCCTGTTAAGTGTCTTTACCAGAAATCGTAAGAATTTCGTCTGAGTCACTAAGGCTCTTGACTACCATGTTTTGAAGCCAGTGAAAGTGTATGAAAGCAATTAATCAAAGTTCGCTGTGCTCCTGAAGAGTATTTCTTCTTCTGGAAAGCAGAGGGGTAGAATAACTTAAAACTCAGTGACAGTTAATAAGCTTTTTAAGAGTCCCTGTGTGGATCTGAAAATCATACCTTATTAGAATCTTTATCTTTCTTGCCCACTCATTCATGCTTATTTTTATTTAAATTTAATTTCTGGCCTTTTTTCCATAAGTTCCCCCTTTTTCCACCCTAACAGAGTGCTGCTTCAATAATCTCAGAGCACAGTTTTTATTTGCTACAAAAAGCTCAGGAAAAGCAATATCCAGTGTCTAACAAATCTCTTAACTATTCTTACAAAATGTCCATTCAGAGACTCTCTGTTTTGTTTGTTTGGTTTTAAAAATATTAGTTTTTGGTAATATGTGTTTTACTTTACTTTCTGGACCCTCTAGAATTATTTTTAACGTATCTGGTATTTCTAAATCCATTGCATTTCCTAGCCCCTTGGTATGGGGAAAGCAAATTAGCTCAAGGATTCCCAGCAGCTGAATTTAGCTAGAGAGCTGCTTAAGGCTCTCCCCAGCAGATGTTTTATCCACTTAGAAGTCGTAGAATGTTATAGGACCTCCCTGCTTTTTAATCCTAAAAACAAACATCAACATATTTGAGATCTGAAGATTCCCTGATTCAGAATGAAAAACTACCATGACCACCAATTTCAGAGCCACATTCTAGGAATGAGTGACAACCCAGAGAAAAGTAGCTGCTAACGCTTGGCTGGATAAAAAGGTTGGCCTTAAAGGGGGTAGCAGATACAGATATCAGTGGGATTAAACAGGTTTGTTGTTTTCATGTAGCTTGTCATCATCTTGGAAACATATAAACATACTCAGGATAAATGTCTAAACAACATATCAAAATTTAAAACTTTAATTAGAAAACTTAATTTCAGGGTTTCAACTGCCTGACCCAGTTAGGATTAATTAGGAAGATTTTTAATATTGAGTTTGTCTTTCATTATTAAAGCATCAGCTCACTCAGTCTCTACTTGTGTACACATTCTACAAGGCAAATCCCTATCTACTTTTGCATGCCACGGAATGGATTTAAAAAACATAGCCCTACTGTTGTGAAAAGCATCCTGGGTTTTATAGCACTTTGCCTCCCTCCTTAAAAGCTACAGGCTTAGCCAAGGCAGTGTGGGGGACCAGAAATAGAATTAGAATATCTTTCCTTCTTAATCAAGATTGATTTGCAACAAACACAAATCTGTTTATTATTCTATCAATAATATTAACATGAAAGTGACTAATGCCCTTAGGGACCCTCAAAAGGGGGTTGGGATGGGAACTCTAATTGGTCAATTTTCACTGAATTTTTATCAGACCCATTAACTCTCAAGTACGATGGAACCATGTGAGATAAACAAGAAAAGACCTTTGTGACACAAAACCATATGAGATTACAATACATGGAAGTTAATTTCATCAGCATATGTATATGCTAATTCAGAACCCAATTTAGAATACATCTGACAACAGAAACCTTTTATAGGGTGGATTTCAGAATCAACTATGGAAATAATAGTAAAGGGCCTATGAACTTCTCTGCCCCTATATTTTGCTTGAACTATTTCAAACTGTGTAATTTATAAAATGGTAAGGAGCTATCATGCCTAGTTTGTAAGACAGCTAGTTACAGAGTGGACAAACCATTATCCAAGTCCAGAAAATACTATGACTGCGAAGTTTGTAAGTTTTCACATGTGACATTGTTCCATAGATGTCAGACTTTAATATTAGCGATGACTAGATGTTGTAGTTTTTTCCAAATGCATCGTTGACACCCAAAGACTTTTCCTGATTGGAGAAGGAGCTATACAGACTTTGTTTCAAACTTTTCAGCTCTCTTTGGATTCATAGCTAAGCAGCTATTTGGAACAAGAGTGAATGAACTTTTTCCTTGCCTGACTTTTTAGTTCTCACAGGACACTGCTCAGGATCACTTTTGTATAGTGTGTGCACTAAGAGGATGTAGAAGGGTCGGTGGTAATACCTGCATAAATTGCACAGTGAGATGTGGGAGGAAAGTTGTAGATAGAATGTAGCCTCTTTAAGAAGTGAATTAAATGAGAAAGTAGACGGGAAAAATGCCAGAGGTCAAGCTGTACATATTGTAAATTTGAATCATTCATCAGCGTATGCATGGGAGTCTAGGAGGAATTTGAATGTCATCATTACTTAGAAAAGCCAAGGAAAGAAATAGAAGAAAATATTTGCTGAGAAACTAGAAGAAAACTATTAAGAATAATATTAAAATCTTTATTATATAGAAAACAATAGGCTTCTAGGGACTTAGTTTAATTGAGGGGTTAGATATCTACCTGACGATTCATGTTGTTAATGGTTCAATTCCGTGTGCATAGGCTATTGTGATGTGTAGTGGCTGCTCAGTAATGAATAAATGGATGAATGAATGAATGAACCATTATCAAATTCCACTTTTCCAGATGGTTGTTCACAACCTCCCTACCTAGACAATATAACAACATTAGGGAGGTCTACGTGGGGTGTTTTTCTATAACCCTCTCTGAGGTTCTTGTCTACCTTGTGCAATTCGATCTTTGATTTCTTAAATTCTAAGAGATCTCATTTTATGGATAGAAACCATTTTTCTTATACATGCTGCATCACATTAACTGATGCATTAATTGCCCTGGAATTCCTTTACTTCCCCTTTACCTACACCATAAACAAGCTAGTTTCCTCTCCCAGGCTGCTGCCCTTTCTGAGTCTCCTTCCATCTAAGACTAGTATCTCCAGAGACGCTATCTCTATCCTCCTTCCTTATCAAGAACTTTCATCTCCTATGTTCATAGCAGCCTTATTCACAATAGCCAAAAGGTGGAGACAACCCCAAATGTCCATCAGTGGATGAGTGGATAAACAAAATGGGGTTATGTACATGCAATGGAATATTATTCAGCCTTAAAAGGGAATGAAATTCTGACACATGCAACAGAGATGAGTCCTGAAGACCTTCTACTAGGTGAAATAAGCCAGAGACAAATGAATAAATTTTCTGTGATTCCACTTATGTGAATTTCACATAGAATAGTCAAATTTATAGAGACTTAAAGTCGAATGGCAGTTACCAGGCGCTAGAGGAAGGAGTGGGGAGTTACTGTAGAGTGGGTACGCAGTTTCCATTTGAGATCATGAAAAATTCTGGACATGAATAGTGTGATGGTTTCTCAATGTGAGTGTGCTTAATACCACTGAAGTGTACACTGAAAAATGGCTAAAATGGCAAATTTTATGTTATGTATATTTTACCTTAATAAAGAGGGAAAAGAACTTTCTTCTTCTCTGTCCTCCATCTCCGAATTCTCAGTCTCTTTTCCTGTCAGCAACTGAAATGTTCTGTGGTATAACCCAGATTGAAAACCTCCTTCTTCAGCAGCACTCAACTGCACCTGCAGCTACCTCCCTCCCATCACCCAGTCTGTAATGCTTGTACAGACACTTATACTTACCCACTATTCACTCTTCAGATCATGCCTACATGACTTCTGCTCACACTACTCCGCTGACCCTTGCCAAGGCTATGAATGACTTTATGTTGCCAAATCTAATGAACCCTTTTCAGTCCTCACCTCGTTGGGCGTCTCAGCAGCATTCCCATCTGTTGACCTTGTCTGTCTTCTTGCAGCACTCTTTAAACTCTTTTGCAACCAGCCACATTCTCTTGATTTTCATTCAGCTCTCTTGCTGGTCTTTCTCTGTCTCTGTTGTCCAACTGCCTCTCCCCACACCCCCACTCCTTGAAGTGTTACAGTGTCTCAGGACTTAGGCCTGAGCTCATCTACTGGAATTTCCCAAAGATATATTACAATAATAATCATGTTTAAAATTGAATTTTTTGATACCTCTTCATTGACTCACCATTTCCAAATCACTATCTTCTCTTCTCAATGGCCATTTCTCTAGTCCAAGTCACTGTCATCTTTCACTCACTCCTGCAGAAGTCTCCCCAGTCAGTTAAATCACTGGTTTTACTTATGTTACTGCTTTTACTTTCTGCTTTTTATTTCAGCACCAGGATGGTCTTTTTAAAATATTCATCACGTTGTATGATGAATACAAGTGTTCAACACTTGGTTCCTCTGCCGTTTCTCCTCCACTAAATCTATCCCCTAGTTTCCCCACCTAGCTTCTCTGTGCCTTGAATGACTAAGAAATTACTCCCATCACTCTTAGATTAAACCACCAGCTTCTCTCACACCTGTGCCCATTCGCTTTTCCATCTGCATCCTGACAGAGTTTCCTCTCATCTCCCAGGCTCTGGCCTTCTTTTACTGCTTTGAATACACCAAGCCTTCCCCACACAAGTCCTTTGCATGTGCTGTTTCCTTCACCCTCAAGACTTTTCTCCCACTCTTTGCTTGTCTGGAACTTCTCACTCTTATATTCTCAGCTTAAATCTATTTTTTCACTGAGGCATTTCCCAATCAGTCACTTCCCTATTATTGTCTCTTCTGACATCCTTTACAGCACTTACCACAACTAACAACTACAGACAGATGGTAACTGTCTCCTCTGTTAGAATGTAAATTTCATGAGGATATTGTGTAGTTTTGTATGCCAACATAATATTAACCTATATCAATTGCTTATAATTTCTAACAGCTAGTAGATACCTAATAAATATTTTTTGAAAGAAAGAAAGAGAGAGAGTAAGGAAAGAAGAAAGATTTTCCATGAATCTGTTTCATATGACCTCTATAGTAATGAACAGAGAAATGGACAGGTGTTTTAAGCAAACTTGTAATTCATGAACATCTAAATTTACATAAAGGATATGTTGAAAGGTGATTTTTCCACTTTACAAAAAAGATCCATCATAAGATTCTTTAAACAGCCTTCCCAGGTACATGTAAAATAAGATTTTATTGATTAAAACCATATGTTTGCACAGAATTTTTTAAGAAAATATCTTTTATATAAAGTAAGGTTGACCTCTAAGCAATTTCCTTAAGGCACCTAGCCCAGAATTGCCAACTCTCAAATTTCTAAGGTAACAGATAATGGGAGGCCTGGAATGCAGTGCATATTTGAAACTCTGGAATATAAAGTAGTAATTTTAGCCATTCAGGGTTTGCGACTTTTCTCACAAAAATAGCTAATGGAAGATAAACCTCCTCAACTCCTCTTTCTATATCTCAGTAAAAGTAAGAGTGGCTGTGAAATGATCCCCACAAAGGCTGCTACAGAAAGGAAAACAAAGGCTTGGAAAGTCACCAAATCGAGTCTTTCCCCCTCACTTTCTCCTCCCCTCCTTTACTGCCACTACTGATAATTAAGTTGTCTTATTGAAAAATGAAAAAGAATTCAGTGTGTTAATAAATAAAATGCAATTAACTTCTCTGGGTCTCAATTTCCTCATCTTAACAATGTGGGAGTTTTTTTTTTTTTTTTTTTTTTAAGATTATTGTTTAATAATGCTGTTCTCGAGCCTACCCAAACTTTACAAAATAAGGTAATTTGTAATCATTTCCTCTGGCTAATACAATAAATTTCACAGCTATTTCTGCCCTTCTTTTTGGAAACTTTAATCAAGGATCATGAACTTTAAATCGAAGCATTTATAATATTTGTAGAATTGCTTGATTTGACTGTTATTGGCGGTTCTTGCTAAGAAGAAAATACTTTGCAGAATTTACTTACAACTAACTTTTTTTTTTCTTACCAAACATATATTCCACTGTGAGGGAAGCATAATGCACTACTGCTGAACTGTATGTAGTACAAGTGAAATATTTTAGCTACCAGAAACAAAAATAATTTATTGGGTGTGGTAATAAAGATCAAGGTAGGCTAGGAAATGGTTAGTTTTACCTTCCCAAAACAAGACTGCTTTTACCTCAGAAATCCCAAAACCTGCAAATATAGCAGAAATAATATGGGACATTGAAAAAAAAAAAAAAAAAAGCCTAATACCTGTAAAGCTTTTGGCAAAATTTTTTGCCCTCATCAACCTCCTGAAGTGTTATTTCTACCCTGACTCACCACCATATTGAATATTTTGCCCAAACAGTACTATATTTAATGACATTTTAAGCAAAAGTTATTTATCTCATGTGATGTATTGAGCTATTAACTTGTCACATAAACATACTTACAGTAATCATGTTGACCCCTAAGACTCTTCTACATGGGTCTGGAATGCTAAAGAGTGTATTCATGAAAACATTATTTAGCTATCTCCTGCTCTGTAGGTTAAAGAGAGGTTTTGAATGTATCGAGCAATTCTGAATTATATTTGAAAGTTAATGTTCTGGCCGGGCGCAGTGGCTCATACCTGTAATCCCAACACTTCGGGAGGCCGAGGCGGGCGGATCACCTGAGGTCAGGAGTTCAAGACTAGCCTGGCCAACATGGTGAAACCCCGTCTCTATTAAAAATACAAAAAAATTAGCCAGGCATGGTGGTGGGCACCTGTAATCTCAGCTACTTGGGAGGCTGAGGCAGGAGAATCGCTTGAACCCAAGAGGAGGAGGTTGCAGTGCAGTGAGCCGAGATTGCGCCACTGCACTCCAGCCTCAGTAACAAAAGTGAAACAAAGTCTCAACAAAAAAGAAAGAAAGAAAGTTAATGTTCTTATATTTTTGTCTGTATTTTTTCTCTTTTCCCTACATCTGTAAATGATACATGGATATTTCTTCAGTGAAAAGAAAAGGAATAAATTCAGAAAGGGAAACCGGAAAGAGACAAAAGGACAGAAAACCAGACTGGGGGATGATAGCATTAAAGCTGACAGTTGGTTCACCAGAGTCCCAAGACTAGACTGGCTACAACCAAAAAACTACAGTAGGAGTAGAGAGAGATGGAGAGATGGCAATGGAGGGAGAAAGTTCAGGAAAAAATACTTGCTGATTGAAATTATAAGTTGAGAAATGTGCAGAAGACTGGAAGAGGCTTCTAGGGAAGGCAGGGCCATAGCACAATTATTAATATGAGCAATGCCACCTTCCAGGTGTGATACTCAGAGCTCCCACTTGACTAACACCCTCTGCTATAGTCAAATCACAGTCTAGGAAGCTACAAATAGATGCCCATTGCTATGGGATTCTGAAGAAGACAGAAACATGCGCTTGTTTTGTGATTCTTCTATTATTCTGGTTGCTTGAAGTACAGGACTTGCTTCAAAATGTATATGTCAGATCCTCAAGTGAGGAGACTCTGATTCTCTGTGTGTGTGCTGGGGCAGGGTTGGGGGTATTAGGCCAGCCCAAGCATGTATAATTTGAAGAAAACTAAGAATCGCTGGGCACGGTGGCTCATGCCTATAATCCCAGCACTTTGGGAGGCCAAGGTGGGCGGATCACCTGAGGTCAGGAGTTCAAGACCAGCCTGGCCAACATGGTGAAATCACGTCTCTACTAAAAATATAAAACATTAGCTAGGCATGGTGGTGCATGTCTGTAATCCCAGCTACTTGAGAGACTGAGGCAGGAGAATTGCTTGAACCGGGGAGGCGGAGGTTGCAGTGAGCTGAGATCACGCCATTGTACTCCAGCCTGGGCAACAAGAGTGAAACTCCATCTCAAAAGAACAAAAACAAACAAAAATCTAGGAATCGCCCCAAGTTTTTTGGGGGGGGAGGGGGGTGGTTTGTTTGTTTGTTTTGTTTTTTGAGACAGAGTATCACTATGTCACCCAGGCTGGGCTGCAGTGGCGCCATCTCGGCTCACTGCAACCTCCGCCTCCCGGGTTCAAGTGATTCTCCTGCCTCAGCCTTCCGAGTAACTGGGACTACAGGCATGCACCACCACACCCGGCTAATTTTTATATTTTTAGTAGAGACAGGGTTTCACTGTGTTGGCCAGGCTGGTCTTGAACTCCTGACCTCAGGTGATCCACCTACCTTGTCCTCCCAAAGTGCTGGAATTACAGGCATGAGCCACCGCGCCTGGCCTCCCCAGGTTATTTATTTATTTATTTATTTATTTATTTATTTATTTATTTATTTATTTATTTATTTTGAGACGGAGTCTTGCTCTGTCGCCCGGGCTGGAGTGCAGTGGCCGGATCTCATCTCACTGCAAGCTCCGCCTCCCGGGTTTACGCCATTCTCCTGCCTCAGCCTCCTGAGTAGCTGGGACTACAGGCGCCCGCCACTTCGCCCGGCTAGTTTTTTGTATTTTCAGTAGAGACGGGGTTTCACCGTGTTAGCCAGGATGGTCTCGATCTCCTGACCTCGTGATCCGCCCGTCTCGGCCTCCCAAAGTGCTGGGATTACAGGCTTGAGCCACCGCGCCCGGCTGGTTATTTAGATAGATAGACAGAAAGATAGGATTGGAACTATGCACATACACACTTATACACAAACATACACATGCAGTTAAAATTGCTGCTACTTAATAAAAAGCAAATAATAAATGGGATTAACAGATTTAAGAAGAATGTTTACCTTAACTAAAGATCATGCGTAACTGAGTGACTTTTTCTCCTGGTTATTAATAGAGCACCTGGTTAAAATAGGTCATTTTCTTTTTCATGTTTGTTGGTAACAAGACCATAAGAGTTACATCTGGAGAAAATGTCTACTGGGAAAAATGCCTGTTATATAAGAATATGTCCTAGAAATAATTCAATTGTGTCTTTTGTTTTTTGAGGTGGAGTCTTGCTCTGTCACCAGGCTGGAGTGCAGTGGTGTGATCTGGGCTCGCTGCAACCTCTGCCACCTCCCAGGTTCAAACGATTCTCCAGCCTCAGCCTCCCAAGTAGCTGGGATTACAGGCGTGTGCCACCACGCCCAGCTAATTTTCATATTTTCAGTAGAGATGGGGTTTCACCATCAGCCAAGATCTGCCCGCCTTGGCCTCCCAAAGTGCTGGGATTACAGGTGTGAGACACTGTGCCCAGCCGTGTCTTTTTTATTTCAAATGTGCAGTTTTCATTTTCCTAAAAGTACTAAAAATATATGGGGTTTTTGTAAAGCATCATAATTGCCACTGTGCCCATTTAACTATATACATCGCAGGCACTCAGGAATGCTCAGAACATACTAACCCAAAGAAACCTCCCTTTCTGCGGAATTGTATTATATTTTCATTGTGTTCCAGAGCTGACTCAGGAAGCTGGGGCTGCATTAGAGAGTGATTGTGCATGAACGAAAGCATACAGGCGGAGATCGGGTTCTAATCTCAGCCCTTCCCTGACTCTGTTGGGAGATCTTGGTCAAGGTCCAACACCTCTCAGAGCTTTTGGTTCTTCGCTGGTAAAATGAGAGCATTGAGCAAGGTGTTCAGTAAGGCCTCTCGTGGCACTGTTGTATAATTCCAGGAGTTTACCTTTAAGTGCCAATGACACTGGAGCTCGGGAAGCCTGCTTAGGAGATTGATCAGTTTTTATTTAAATATTAATGATAATTCTTTAGTTTCTCACTCTCTATTGCATTAATAGGTCATCATAATTAGTCTTGAATGTTTGTCTATCTAAATAATAAGGAAAATTTTCAAATTATGTGTGCTTCTGCTGCCCCTTCTCCCTTACCTTTTGTTGACACATACAAAGGGAATCAGAATCTCATCACAGGAAGACCTGACATAGACATTTTAAAGAAAGTCCTGGCCAGGTACAGTATCTTACTTCTATAATCACAGCACTTTGGGAGGCTGAGGTGGGCATATCACTTAGGGCCAGAAGTTCAAGACCAGTCTCACCAACATGGTGAAACCCTGTCTCTACTAAAAATACAAAAATTAGCTGGGCGTGGTGGTATGCACCTGTAATCCCAGCTACTCAGGAGGCTGAGGCACGAGAATCGCTTGAACCCCGGGTGGCGGAGATTTCAGTGAACCAAGATCATGCCACTACACCCCAGTCTGGGTGACAGGGCGAGACTCTGTCTCAAAAAAAAAAAAAAGAAAGAAAGTCCTACCTCTAAGCAACCTGAATCATAGAAGAATCACAAAACAAGCTGATGTTTCTGTCTTTCTCAGACTTCCATAAAAGCACATGATATTGTGTATGATACATGATAAATATGAGTGAAAAGGAGGAAGGAAAGAAGGAAACAAAGGAGACAGAAAAGGGGGAATTTCATAATGGCATTGTTTTTCTGCTTTCATTCTCTTCTTTTAGTTCCATTTTATGCAAAATGATCTTGACTTCCTTCAAGTAAAGAAGTATGACTTAATGAGTTCATCCCATAAGTATCTTAGCTTTACGGCAAACACAATGTGATTACTGTTAACAACCTTCTCCTTCATGTTTCACTAGATTTGGAAAGAAGAAAGAGGATAAGGGTGGAAAGGCTGAGCAGAAAGGTGCTCTGAAGCATGGTGGCCTGAGAGAAGAAGAGCTGGAGAAAATGAAAGAAGAGCGTGAAAGGTGAGCAGAAGTGCCGAGACCTTCATTTTCTTTGACTCTATGGTCTGGGTTTAATTTAGATATTGCAACAGTCAACTGAGGAAATTTCATTTTAAGAAGTATAAGTGTTGACCGATCTGAAAGGAAAGGTGTGTGATACAAAAAGAACCTCCCTTTCTGGACATTTTTATTCTATTTTGAGAAGAAATTTGCTTCATGGTTTTATTATATCAGTGCCTATAATTCCATGACACACTACCACCTGCTTTGACCGTAAAAATGCATATTTTCTCTATGTTTTTTTTTTTTTCCCCAAGGAAAGGTCATTTGGATATTGATGTTTATAACTATCCAGTTCCCATAGTCTGTTCCTAATTTTGGTCAAGCTGTTGTACACCTTCTTAATTTTATTCTGCAGAATCCGTTTGGGTCCTGTAATTTGAGAAGCGCATGTCCTTCATTCTTTAAAAAGACACTGTCTTTTATTAGGCCATCAGTAAGCTGAAGAGTATGTTGCCCATCTGTTAAAGGGCCGGCTTCATTTGCTGGAATAATGCCGGTTTGCAAGAGCTGAATTCTCCTGCTTGAGGAGCTTAATGTTCCATTTGGACAAGAGGTCCTTCACATATCTTTGATGTTAACTCTGGCACTTATTGCAAGTGGATGTGTAAATGTCTGATTTTCAAACATGTAATTGAATATTCGTATTTCTCCTGAAAATTATTTGCCTTCACAATTAAATGGAGCTTAGAGAAAAACTGAGATTATGACAAAACCAGCATATAATTTTAAGTGTTTGATTCTGACTTCATCATGTATGTACTCAGATTTATACAACTTTTCACTTGCTTATTAGTTACATTAGTTCTAATAGTTTCTAAAGAGGCCGTTCTTGTATTGATTTTATTACTTTAGTATGTGTACTAAGAAAATCATATCTATTTAGTGCGTTTTCTAGCACAGAGCAGTCCAAGAGTATCTACTGTTAACCTTTGAACCCTATTTTGTTGTCTGTTCCCGTTGAGAAGGCTGACTTTTTCAATAGCAAGGAAAAAAAGCTATTTAGTCCTTTCTCATTTTTGAGAGGTTGATAAGCTGAGTTCTAAGGTCACTGGAGCAGTTAAAAGGAAATCAAGTGTTTTACATTGTTGTTGACTATTCACCTGACAGAGCTATCCTGAAGACATGAAAGATATTCTCCATCATAACCTAAGATTCAGCAATCCTATAATGTAAAATGTAATCCAGGCTGAGATTGTAATGCATATATTGGCAAAGGCATCTATGTGGGAGCCTACATCATAGATGTTGCTGCTCCCTCGACTTCTCTTACTGAGGTTACATCCCATGCCTCATCTTCAGGAAACTGAGCTGTTTGCTAGAATACAGACGTCACATGTTTTGTAGCTCATACTTGCTTGGGACAGGGGAAAAAAAACTCTTAGTAGCTGGGGAACTGTGTGCCAGCTAGAAAATTGATAACCCATAAAATAAGGGGGTGTCTTTAAGCAAGAGTTCATTTCCTTTCTGGTTTTGCCTTTAGTAGGCAGATGCCTGAGGGAGTCTTGTTCTTAAAAGCTGAGCTGTAAATTCACTTCAGCTGGCTGTATAGGCTTCGGATCCAATTTTCTTAAAATATGTCTGGTCAAAATAGTGAAAGAACTATACTATTAGCCTCCACTTAGGCCACTTCCCACACATGAACACATAAAACACATCTGATAGGGGTTTCCTAGAGACAACATTGTCTCAATCATGTGGTAGAGGAAGAAGTTGAGGAGTTGATTTTATGGTTGGGTGCTATAGAATTAATGACCAAGGGCATTTCAACAGCTCAGGGGCTGAGAGCCACGGATGGTGGAGGTGGAGGCTGAACATCTGGCATTGCTCCCAACCCTGGAGTCCTGATCCTTAGCTCTCCATCATCTATGGGAAACCAGTTCACAACTCTTAAACAACTCAGCGAGTGTATCACTCTTCATGATATGGCAATGGAAAAAAATAGAATAAAGTAAGAAATAGTGTTAAAAGCTATTATACTTTTCTCCTAACATGTTTGAAATTTGTTTCTTTGATGTGATTCAAGTCATTCTATTGCTTACTTGTCTCATCCTGTCATAAGTTTCATAATAGATTTAGCATATCTCTTAGATTAGCATATCTCATTTTCAAAATATTTAATGCACCTGAATAAAATATATACCATACAGTACTGGAGCCAGCTTGTACCAGCTTATAGGAACCAACTGTTAAACTTTCAAGAATTTTGTAAGCTGGCTGATAAGCCATTGGCAGTTTGACATTGGCTATGGTGAGTATATTTATAGCACAATTTTTTTGAAGAGCTAGTTTACCAGCACACGGCTACAGGTGTGTGACAGCTATCTTTAGTGCATATCCAGGAGGCAGTTATCCAAAGAAGAGGCAGGAAACAAAACCCAAATTCAACCACATGATTTCTTATAGCTGAGTTGCTCAAAATGTGGTCCAGGGACCAACTACATCATAATGAATCATTAGAAGACCTTGTTAAAAATGACGATTCCTGAGCACCATCCCAGACTTGCAGAATCAGAACCTTGGGAGTTGGAGCCCAGGAATCTGTGTTCCATACACAAGCCCAAGGTGATTTGTCAGCAGTCTAAAGTCTGAGAACCACTGACTTGGAGGAACAGAATTTGGCTATAACATACAACTATTCTTATTTAGTGAAAAATGATACACGGATTTTTTTCTCAGAAGGACTGAGTGGCCCAGTCTACAAATATTTTCCTCGTTCCTCATGTGCCTTCTATGAAATGTCTTTTCTTACTGGTACAATCTTTTGTAAACAAATTAGAAACCTTAGCTCACTCAACTAAGGGAATATGGATCGCTTGCCCCCAGCACTCCTCATGTATATAAAACTTACAAAAGCAATATCAGTTCATTAAGAAAATTTTGGAAACATTAAAAGGATAAAGACTATTAAAACCATACATAATTCTACCATAATCCCATAACCACTACTAATATTTTATAATCCTTTTTCTATGTGTATACAGTTGGCTCTGTATCCATGGTTTCCACATCTGTGGATTCAACCAACCGCAGATTGAAAATATTTAGAAAAGAAATTTCACACAGTTCCCAAAAGCAAAATTTAAATTTGCTGTGCCAAGTACTACATTGAATCTATGCAAAAGAAGTGATGTGTAGGCACTGTAATAGGTATTACAAGTAATCTGGAGATGATTAGTATATGAGAGGATATACATAGGTTATATGCAAATATTACTCTATTTTGTATCAGGGAGCTGATCATTCACAGATTTTGATATCCGCAGGGTGTCCTAGAACTAATCCCCCATGGATACCAAGGGACAACTCTACGTTCTTTGAACACTTGATATCCAAAACCTACATCTATAACATTTTGCTTTTTTCATAGCCTTTTATGTTGAACATTTTTCCCATGTAATTAATATTTTTAAAATATGTCATGTTGATCACTGCCTAATATTCTATGAGATCAATATATAATAAATTATTTACCTTCCATTATCAAACATTTATTCTGTTTCCATTTTTATCTTTTTTTAATTTCCTTTAAAAAAAAATAGAGACAGGGTCTCTCACTACATTGTACAGGCTTGTCTCGAATTCCTGAGCTTAAGTAATCCTCCTGCCTCAGCCTCCCAAGTGCTGGGATTACAGGCAGGAGCCACCATGACCAGACTGTTTCAATTTTTCATTGTTTCAAATAATACTTGGATGAATATCCAGGTACAAATGTCTTTATAAGTTACCTCCTAAATCGTATAATTCCTATTGAAGTTTTAATTTTCTTGTAATTGTTTTACCGTAGGATTAATCTAACCTCAATTCTAAATTTTAGGGTTTTATATTATCTCTCCCCATTCATCTAATTGTTTTTTGCTGATTTTCATATCTCATTTTAAGTTATCTACATTTCTAATTCCTGATCCGGAACCATTTTGCTGCTATATATGGATAGTTTATTTATAGCTACATGTATGGAAAAAGTCCAAAAAGCCATAAAAGATGAGTTGGGTTACTAGATTAGATTAGAGGAATGCAGAGTCTAGAACAGTGGTTCTCAATGGGAGGGGGCAATTTTACTACAAGGGCATTTGGCTATGTCTGGAGACATTTTTGGTTGCCATAACTTGGGAAGAGGGGTGAGCAGTTACTGCCTTTTACTGGGTAGAGGCTAGCAATGTAGCTAAAAATCTTATAACCCACAGGCAGCCACCTTCCCCAAAAAACATGAATCATCCAACTGAAAATGTCAACAGTACAGAGTTTGAGAAATGCTTTTATAGTCTCCAGCCTTCACAAAGAGCAAGGTGCTCTCCTAGACATCAGAATTGCATTGTGTCATATTTCCTGTGGATAATGCAGAGGAATCTGGATCAGATGATATAACCCTAGAAGGATTATTAGCTATTTGAGAATGGTACCCAAACATTACTTATGAATATCCCATCAATCTAAGCTTGCAAGAATAATTTTTCTCATTAAAATTTATTTTTAACCTTGGCCTGCTGAGCATCGGCGTTAGTGATGGTGACCTGTTGATCAGATTGTGGATGCCACAAAACTTCAGTGGTTGACAATATGTCCGATGACAGAATCAGCAGGAACAATGGGACTGAATTAAACAAAAAGAAAGTTAATGGAAATAAATGTAAAGTCTTGCATTTAGGTCCGAAAATGAACTACACATACACAGGATGTGGAAGGTTTGATTTAATACCAAATATATGAAAAATTTGCCTGATGGTTTTAGTTGAGCATAAGTTTAGCGTGAGTCAACATGTGGATATGCCTGCCAAAAACTTAATCTGGTCCTAAGCTACATTACTGGAAGTTCATGTACAAAATAAAGGAAGCAACAATAATTCTAATTTTACACTGCTCAGATCACACCTGGAATATCCTATGCCTCTCTCTCACACAGAGAATGTGGGTACTAAATCCAAGTCTTATTAAAAATGTTGAAAGACCTGAGAATACACAGCTTACAGAGTCCAGACTTTGTGAATTTCTCATGCTTGGAGACCTGTCACATAGAAGAGAGATTAGATCTGTTTTGTAGCACCCATTTTATTCCATTCTACTTTATCAGTTTATTTGCTTATTCATCCATTCATTTATTTACTTTATTGAAAACAAATTATTTACTTAATATTTATTTTCTTATTTATGTATTTGTTTCTTGAAGATACTAATGGAGCATTATTTTAAGAGAGGTAGTTTTCAGCTTAATGGAAGGAAAAAGTCCTTAAAATTAGGGTGCAGTATGAAGCAGTGAGTTTGTTGACACTGGAACTGTTGAATAAGGAGCTAATGAAATGATTACATTTAGAAAGCATTAGTTCATCATGTAAATATTGGGCTAGATCAGAGTTTTATAAGTTTTAGTCACTGATCTATTTCCTTTATTGTCTTAATTATATTTATACATAAATAAATAAAATATTATAAAAATACATAGCTATGTAAGTTAGCTTATCTAAGTACATTAAGCCACATAGCACCTAAAATCTTCTTGTGGTTTTTTTTTTGTTTGTTTGTTTTTTAAAGACAGAATCTCTCTCTGTCACCAGGCTGGAGTGCAGTGGCACAATCTCAGCCCACCGTAACCTCCACCTCCCGGGCTCAAGCAGTTCTTCTGCCTCAACTTCCCAAGTAGCTGGGACTACAGGCACGTGCCACCACGCCCAGTTAATTTTTGTATTTTTAGTAGAGATAGGGTTTCATCATGTTGGCCAGGATGGTCTCGATCTCTTGAAATTGTGATCCGCTCACCTCGGCCTCCCAAAATGCTGGGATTACAGGCGTGAGCCACTGCACCTGGCCTTCTAGGGTATCTTAAATGCTACTTTGTCTTTAGATGATCTCTAGGGTTCTTTCCAGATATTCCAGTATGAGAAATATCTAAATATCTTAAGTATGGAAGCATTTACTTTTACTTTTCTAGAACAATAATTATTGAACTTGCAATGGCAGTGGTTTATGGTAGTGCATACACCATTGTTGCCTGAGTGTATAAGCCCAAGTTTCATTCTCAAGATTGTGTGGTAGGATTTTCTTAATCTCATATAAGAGATTTCTGAGCTTATGATGTGTCCCCTCCTGTTAAAAGTCAAACAGTCTGTTGCAGTGAAGCCCTGCATTAAATAAACTCATCATTTTGTTCATGCTTCAGTGAGATTAGCCATAATAAAAGATTAGCTCCACAGGCCCATATTCATTTCTAGAGATATGAACCCAGTGTTATGTTCAAAGATGATTTCTTCCAGCACTTTTCAAACTAAATTAAATTAGCATTTTTCACACATTCAGATTATGTAAATTAGCATCCTGAGCTGCAAGCAAGAGATTGTCTTAATATGTCAGTAAGTATATATTGTTGTTGTTTAATTCTAAGACCTAAGTTTGTAACCTTTTACAAAGTCTGAAATTAATCAGAATCTTGAACCTGTAAAATACCAAACTAAATACTTGTATTCCTAATACTGTCTCAAAAATCCAGTGGAGATTGGTTAAAAGAAAAATATGTCTGCCTCCTCATCATTAATTTAATATTACTATCCTGGGAAAAGTATCTCCACTGACACCAAAGACTTTCTTCCATTGAAGTCGCATATTACTGACCCTTAAGTAAAACTTCAGTAAATGAAGTTTTCTCCTAAAAATTGAAAAAAAAAATTTAATAACATGAGTTATATATTCCAAAATCTTTCATTACTCTTATACCATATCAGAGTTTATTTTGCAGGAAGCTCATTTGTTCTATTAATTAAACATTGCTTTCGTAGATCTTACTAGAATCTTAGCAGAATACATGAGGAGATGGGAGAAAAAAAAGAGCCAACCTCTTCAGCTTCAGCATTGAAAAGTATGAAAACATATGGCTCTTGTTTTCAACAACTAGCCTGAACGGAATGTCTAAGTGAGAGTGAAGCTAAGATTTAGGAAAGTTAATCAGTTTCAGTGTCTGAATTCAAGGTTCTTAGTTTTCTTTCCTTTTGGGAAGCCCTCCAAGAACTGCAGAGACTTCTCCCTTGCCTTATCAGCTGAGCTGCTTGTGGCCTGTTCCCTTTAGTTTAAATCAATACATGTGTTTTTGATATTTGGCAAACCAAGATTTAATTATGCAGCTGCAAGTTCCCCACATAAACGAAATGCATCTTAGAGATATAAAAACATTCGGAAACCATTTATAGTTTGAGAATTCAAGTGGGTGAAAATCTATTCCCAACCTCTCAGCATTTTATTTAATTACGGAGGATTTTTATGTTACTGGAAATTGAAATGAAAACCAGAATAAGGCTAGAGTTTATCCAACATTTGTTCATACTGAAAAATGAAGATGCTTATTAGAGTTGAAGAAGGAAAAGGAAAGTATTACATTCTGGAATTAATATTTTGGTTGTAATCTACACACATATAACGCTCCTAAATATATACAGCAACAAGTGAATTGATAGGATTTTGTCATTATTGTACACTCAAAAAAGGATGTATTAAAGAAACCAGAAGGTTGATTTCTTTAATTTGCCAAGCGATTCTCAATAATTAATTATTTACTGAACTTAATAACTTTGGCAGTATTTGAACTGTTGAAAACACCCATGTTTTGGCATGATTACATACACATGACTAATTCAGCATGGTTTTACTCGTCACTGAATATCCCTATCTTTTGCAGTAGAATTTTCTAGGTCCTGTGGTTTGGGTAAAATAAAATGTTGGAATGATTCCCAGTTTTAATAGTCCCAATTTATTATTACTACTGAACCCTGATCAGATCATGGACTGGATTAGATCCCAGTTTTTCAAAATGCCCCAATTTATGGCTCCCTTAGAATGCTGATAAAAATGTGTATTTGAATAAGGCTTTGGTTGGCTAAAAAAGATCCAGTTAATTACTTTTAGATCCTTATTGTATCATCACTGCATGGAAGTTATGAAAAATCTTACTAGGTGGTGTTTCTCAGGACAAGGTCATGTTCTCATTTTATGCTAATAGAAAGAAGCTATCAGATTTCTGTTTTTCATGGTACTAACTAACTCAGTGAATGAAAAGAGATCTTTCTGTATCCCAGTGATTATATTGATGCTCTTGTAAAGGTAAGAATATCCATCTTTCCTAGAATGAGAATTAAAAATAGAGAGAAAGAACATAAACACAATGACATAGTAGCCATACACACCCACTGCTCTTTATTCAGGGGCCGTTTTTCAAACTTTGCCTCTGATTTAGAGAAGTTAGGGATTTAGACACAGCTTGGGGTGAAGGTAGCTTTAATATCTATACATTTATTTGATCTCTGTAACACCTATCTTCTCAGAAATGCTTGCGGTCACCAACAAAACTTGGCACATTACTGTATTTCTATAGAGCAGAGATGGAAACACCTACATCCTAATGCCATGCCAGCATTTTTTATGAGCCAAAATCCTTTTATGGGACTTGAATCAATGTTAGAAGTGCTGTATTAGCAACTGCTTGTCAGCCGAGCTGGATTAATACATAAAATGAATCACTTGACTGGCATGCTTTCCAACAGTCATTTAAGCAAACTTCTATGAAGTACACCAGCTCTTTACAAATTGTTTTAAATAATTTTAAATATTTTTAAAGAATTCATGTACCCTGGAGTGACGTATTACTTTATTGTATGTAGTTGTAGGGCTGTTGGAATACATTCTGAAAATAAATTATACTGAATTACCTAGAATGATTCCACAGAAATGTTTAGAGTATCTGACCTGATAAAAATGTGGAAAGAAATTTTAAATTTCTCTGATCCAGGATATTTGGTTGCAATTTAAACGTATTAAATAAAGAAATAAATACTTAATGTAATCCACAATTTTTTTGTAATTCACTAGATTTTATGCCAATCAGAGATACCAGAGCTATATCTCAGAGATACAGGTTGAATATCCCTTATCCAAAATGCTTGGAACCAGAAGTGTTTCGGACCTCGATTTTTTTTTTTTTTTTTTTTTTTGGCATATTTGCATTATGTTTACCAGTTGAGCATTCTGAATCTGAATCAGAAATGTTCCAATGAGCATTTCCTTTGAGCGTCATGTCAGTCCTCAAAAAGTTTCAGGTTTTGGATTTTCACATTTGAGATGCTCAACCTATACAGATAAATTTGCTTTAATGAGGATTAAATACAGCAGTGGCAGAATTTGAGAAGAGCATTTTCTGTGAAAGCTTGGGGGGACTGTAAGTAGGTAGAAGGCCATTTAGTGACTAGAATTTAGAAATAAGAGCCTCTGTTTTATTATTTGTTTTCATAGCATTGGATAAGCCACTTTTGAGGATGTATTCTTATAGTTTCTCTTTTTAGTACCATGAAATAAAATGGTAATCATAATACTTAAAGGCCCCCGTTTTCTGTATTTCGTTTGGATAAAATGCTTTTTAACTTCTAAGTTATTTAGAAGAAAAAACTTTGCATAAATAAAAGTTTAGTGAACCCAGAATATTTTCTGTAGGCCAGTTTGGGGCTGGATAATATGCTAGTAATCTTAATTTGCTGAAAGTGCCCTGAAAACTGTGGATATATCAAACTTCTGTAAATCAAATATTTTTTAAAAATTTGTAAGTCTCTCATCTTCTTTCCTTATTTGAACATTTGTTATATACTGCTTTGGGAAGCTTTCATGACAGGCCAAGGTTAGTTAATGTTCACATAGGTTGGCAAACTCTATGTGATTTGAAAGGATGCTCAATCTATTGTCTTCTGGAATCTTCTCCCCCTTGTCCCCACCCAGCCTCCAGCTGCCCCGTATCCTTCACATAGAAATACTAACGTTGGCCTTTGATTTACAAATTCCAAACTTTGAATATGCTTTTTCTGTATTTCCTGGACAGCTTTTTACAACAGTGGTTCTCAACTTTGGGTGGTTCTGACCCAGTGGGTATTTGACAATGTCTGAGAACATTTTTAGTTACCATACTAGGGGGAGGTGCTACTGGAATCTAGTAGGTAGAACACAGGCATCTTTCTCAGCATCCTATACTGCATAGGACAGCCCCCTGCAATAAAGAATTATCTGACTCATGATATGACTTGTGCCAAGGTTGAGAAACCATATTTTAGATAGATAGATAGATAGATAGATAGATAGATAGATAGATAGATAGAT